>NC_134171.1:10025736-10376986 GCF_964188355.1 Buteo buteo | reverse complement strand
AAAATACCATGGTAGTCATGATAAGCTACTTCCCCTAGAGAAAGTGCTTCAGGTGAAATTGGCAAGAGACCACACTTCATTGCAGAAACCTGAGAAATATTAAAACAATCAGCTTAATTTCTTGCGACAGAAAAAAAAAGGAAAGAAAAAAAGAAAGAAAATATAATAACAGAATTACAGAATAGTTTGGGTTGGAAAGGACCTTTAAAGGTCAGCTAGTCCAACCCCCCCTGCCATGGGCAGGGACATCTTCCACTAGATCAGGCTGCTCAGAGCCCCGTCCAACCTGACCTTGAATGTTTCCAGGGATGGGGCATCTACCACCTCTCTGGGCAACGTGTTCCACTGTTTCACCAACCTCATTGTGAATAATCTTATAATGATGAGAATTATAACAGAAAATATATTTTTATATGTATGTGTCTGTATAGGCACGTACATAGTGGTCGTATACTCCATCCCTAAAGCTGCTATTTCTCACAACTTTTCGATTGGATACAGAAGTCACATTGATCTTGGGTCTGACTCAGTATGGCTGCTTTTATACAACACCAACACCAATATGAAAAGACTCAGAAAAAAACCAAACAAAACAAAACACCAAAACCAAACACCAAAATCAGCTGCATCCTTCATTCCTTTTAATCCAATCAGTGACTCCCCCCCCTCCCCGTCCCCCCCAAAAGAAGAAATCTAGTAATGAATTTTGACACAAGTAATTCCGCAATGCTGCGGGTAAAATTAAGGAACATTTTTAAAGACTACTCTAGAATTCACCATTTTAGGAATCTGATCAATTATCCTTAAAACGGTTGTATCACTGCTGTTAATCAGTTAAAAAAACCCAAACAAACAGAATGTGAACTTTGAAATAGAGTCACCAGATGATTCTCAAAAAATTCCAAAGAGGTAAAACTGACTTATAACCAGCTGTTCTAATGAGAGGCAATGGAAAAGTTTCAAATATTTAAGAAAATCTTGATATATTTGCTTTACAAAACCAACAAAATATGCTGTAGCTCTTATGACTCACTGTCAAAAGGTATGGTCTTTTGTGGTATAGGCCACACAAATATAAAATATGTATCTTCCAATTACAGAGCTCAATTTACTGTCTGACCACTAATGTAAGAACCGAATAAGGAGGATATGATTGATTCAAACAGAATCACATATTTGAAGGCAGACTTAAAGGCTTTGTGCTCTTCAAAAAGAAAGCAAATCTGATTTAAGGGGGATCCACCTATTTTCCAGCTTGGGCAGGGGAGGAGAACAGGACAGATGACAAATGAAAAGCTGTGCTTACCGCTGCCCCTGCTGGTGTATGAATATGAACAATGCATTTAACATCAGGTCGAGCTGCGTAAATTGCAGAGTGCAAAGTAAAACCAGCTTGGTTTACTCCCAAATTAGTGCTTCCACGATCAACTACATCTCCCTGAATATTGATTTTAACCTGGGAATGAAAAGAATTAATTTCATAAATGAATCAAGACTGCCAGAAATCTGATTTAATTCAGCATCTACCACTGAAACTCTAAACCCATATTTCTTTCAGCATTTATTTTAACAAGTGTCAAAATGTGCACAATAAGGCTGTAGGTAGGATAATGACCAGGGCCCTAGCTTGAGATTAAGCTAACTAAAAAGGACGTCAGAAACCATTGGATATGACATGAGAAATTGCTGCATGTAACAAGTAACAGTGCAAGAAGCTAACAAAAGTTACAGACAGCACTGTGACAAATGGCTGCATTTCACAGAGAGTTACACTGGAGTTATATAAGAAACTTGCAAACTTTACAGATACCTGAAGAGGAGTATTGGGACCTTTTGGGGAGTAGGTTCTTGAAAGGCCAGCACCTAGGTAACCATACCATTGATACTATGTAAGGCTGAGATTGCCCAGGTAATAATGTTATAATACCAAATTTGGATATGGACATAGCAAAACTGGAATAAAAGGGAAAAAGTAATTATGCATGGGTTGTTTATTTGGGAGACAACAAGATTGGAGAAAATGGAGTTTCAAGCGGAGAAGGGAAGAACAAGCATGGGAGAAATGAAGAGAAAGGGGCGATGAGGGAGCAGTCGTGTAAGCAGGCTGCTGGTCAGCATGCTCATTTGGCTAAGCTATGTGCCTTATCACTGTAGTCTCTCTTATTAAATCCTGCTGCTAGCTATGTTCTGTGTGAACATGCTCTCTACCATATGTACATTTTGCTACTTTCATGCAACCTTAATTCTCAAGGTACTTACATTCCTGATATAGAGATAAAATCAGAACACCTTTCAAAAAATGCAAAACACACAAAATACCCCCACAGCATGGCCCTTACCCTCTTCTAAAAATCTTGTAGTGGCAAGAAAGGGCAGGTCTCTGTTTTCTCCATTCCTTTTCCTATAGCTTTTTCAATGAAACTTTCATGGATGGCTAAGGTGGAGTTATGTAAGAAAGAGCCAACTTTACAGATAGCTGAGGGAGACTATTGGGACCTTAAGGTGTCAAGTTTGAAATGTTACTACTCTGCACATACTTGCCTCACCTCTCTGCTAGAGGTTACTCACAATAGCCAGGTAGAAAGAATAGTGTGTAAGTTTCTATTTTGTTTCAACACAAGACAGTCAACCACATTAACTCAAGTTGCCTTCAGCAGCAGTGTCGACTAGACTGAAAATAAATGCTCACAAAATGCTTCCCACCAGCTAACAGTCAAGAGAGTTGTGTCTTCAGCTGCAACCATTAGATCTCTAAAACATAATCTATCTATACCCTCAGCTACTTACATCATTAAACGATGGTAACTAAATTAGGCATCTGACACCACATCTTGAAATTGTAAGTGGTTTGCATCATTTATGTCTGAAACACATACTGTTTCCCTCGACAAGCCTGACTCAAGAGCCAGCAGCTTTCTAGGGTGTGATGTGATTAGCTATCCAAATGACCTGGCTCCTCTTTACAACTAGACCAACTGGAGGACACCTGGTGGTGAACATGTGCAAAGAAATCGCTCTCAGAGATACCTCAGCTGTACCAAAAACAACCCTGTTGAATGAAACTATTCTAAACATGTAACACAGAGTAAAATATTCTCTAGGATAGAATTTAAACAGTGACAGATATACAGAGCAGATTCAGCTATTCATATTTTACAGCTATGAAAAATAATAATTGCTTACCAGACTAGATGCAGTAACTTCACTATAGAGGAGTCCAAAAGGTACAATGAGGAAGTGTTCCTGCTCAGAATTTACTCTGGCCTAAGGATAAAACAAGAGTAAAAGTTACTAAGAATATTTTAGTAAAGCATAAAGGCAGCCCAAAAACATGACAGTTACTTTCACTTGCTGAGTATGGACAGGGCAAGTATGCCTGCAACACATGCAATATGACTTTCATGTACGCTGTAACAGATAATCAACATACAGAACAGTTAATTAACTCGTGTTGAACAAAACCAGATGGCAGATATGTATCAGGGTCCTTCAGATTGGTGGAAGGTAATAAGTCCTTAGATCCTGTGGTAATGACAACTCAACTACTGTGGATAAAAGGAATGATACTGAGAGAAATGGGAAAATAAAAAGTTACCATTTTTTTTAGAAGAATAAGTTTATACTGCAACTGTATTTCTATCCTAGTAAAACAGAAGGTATGAAATAGAAGTGTGTGAGAAAACACAAGAATTTGGCCCACAGATCTAAAACACCTTGATGCTGAGAAGGGTTTTATCACTGATGCTGGTGCCTGTGAGACATCTGTGAGCAGTACAGCACACTTGGCAGGTTTTCTACCAAGTATCCTGACCCTCACTTACGTTTTTGCTCTTTTGTCTAATTCACACAATCAGGAGTTTATAATACAAAAATAATTCTGACTTCAAACCTTTCACATCTTGGGATGCATCTGTTAAAAGTCTGTACAACGAAAAGTACAGGACAGCTAGGTAGTTTAGGTGTCTTTCAATGGAGAATTAAAAGGCTTTAAATGTTTTACTAGACAGGCAAGACAACTCCCTATTTTGCTATGAGTCTACCCAGGTTTTGTGTTTGGCTTTTTTGATTTTTTTTTTTTAATAATTTAAAAATTTTATTTCTTTATTTATTTATGAATTCTGCATTTCCCTGAGATGCAGCTACTTTATGCTCCCTCATGTCTTCTACTACTTGCAACATTAAATACATGTGTGCTTTGATATAGTTCTACTGCAAGGAAAAAAAATTTCTAAAATAAGTAGTTGATCAGTCATCCAAAAGCTTCTAGCACAAATTTGGCTTCATTTACAACCAGCTGGTAACATGCTATAGCACAAGAGCCTTAAACTGAACCAGTTAGTTGAAGTTAACCTGTACTTTTACGAATCACCAAAATAGTTCTCCATTACAAAAGTGTACATGATCTACAAAATCTTTTACTTATTTACGCAAACCCAAGAACAGGTATTAGTCAAAATGCCCCAAAAGCTAATAAGAAAGGTCGAATGTAAGATAAACAAGCAGCAAGACTCATAAACCACCTTACTTTAGGATTAGATCCAACAGCTCATGCCCTCAAAGCAAACCAAGACTTGGTGAATGATGTATACCTTCTGTAAACCTGTAATCTCAAATTCCGCCTAACCCTGGAGGTACCCAAGTTTATTCCACATTACTGTACTTGACATGAAAGCTCTTGACGCTCTGTAATTCTGCTTCTGTGTCAGGACTGCACCAGTCTGAACAATTCTACACACAGCAGCTGTCAGTGATTGATAAGGATCCAGAAAAGCAAAGACACTCCACCCAGCTCCTTGATATGCCCAGATTGGCATATACTCTTATATCCTCACAATTCCTTTCTCCTCTAACACAGAGGCTTATGCCCCTCACAGTAGGCTGTTGTATATTTTCTCTTACTTAAGAAGTGCACTGGCAGCTTTTAACGTGAATGTAATCACCTAGTAATTAGAGCATCCACTCACAAAAAACTGAAAACCTGGAGTCAAACTCCAGCTCTGCATGAAGCAATAGGCATTCACCACATTCCAAAGGAGTGCCTTACTACCACACTACTACTTAATGTATGGGTATATGGAACAAAGACAAGACTACTTTGTAAATATAACAACCTTGTTCTAGATCAGATTCTGAAGATAAATTATATCTACTAGTCACCTTTCAGAATGCTATTAACTGGAGGCATTTGTAAAAGACAGGTGAATTACAACTTGTGATTGCTGCTGACAAACCATTCACCAAGAGCTTTCCAGTACCACTTTGCCCTTCAAAACTGTCTAAAATACTTGCAGAATCTCATACTCCAAGTGCTTTGACTGTCTTCCACCCCAACTGGTATCACCATTATCTAACCTTCCTGTGCTTCCCCTGCTATCAAAAGAAACCAAACTTGAGGCATTCCACCCCAATCATGTGCCCTTGCCTTAACCAATTCCCTAGGCACGCCGCTCTTCATTACATTTATCTTTCTATCTAAATGCTTAAGCATTCCCAGGGCTGAACTTTACACTAAAACGCCATCTACAAACCTACTTATCTAATAATCTTTTTATTGCATTAATGTCCCTTTTACAAAATCAATTCTCGTCACATATGAAAAATCATGGGCGGCACAGAGATGTTTACAAGAACCATAATGTTGGATATGTTCCCATACTAAAGGAACGAAACAACCTAACCAACATTGCCTTGATCCTATGCCTACTGATATCATTTATCATCTTCATCAGTTCACAAATAATATACCTTTAAATCTCAAAAAGCAGTAATAATAAAATTACCATATTTCATTCAGACTGTAACTAGAATAACTGAAAATACATAAAGGACAACCTCTACTATGTAGAAAAAAAACAATTCAGCTCTGTCAGGAAAACAATTGACTGGGTTGCACACCACAGCTGTGACTTTACTCATGAGACTCATGTTGATCATTCTTCTGGCATATAAAACCTCCTTGATTTGACCTCCATGTCATTATTTTTATGGATGCCAGCAATTACTCAGTCACAAGGAAAATTGTTGGCACGCTGCATTAAGCTAAGTAGTTCACTCATGTTCAGAAATCCTATGGCTTCTTTTTCAAAAAGACTGGTACCTTGAATTAAAAAATTCATCTGAATGACTAATTCAAAGATATTTTAGTACTTAGCAAGAAACCTAAGACATGAAATTGCAGAATAATACATACAATTATTCAAAGCATTTAAGATACTAAAAGACTGAGTCTTTCAGGAATCTTAATTTCATCATAAGAACTTTCATGTACACTCTCTTAAGACTCTATTCAGGCTATGGTAGCTGACATCCAAGCTGTTCCAGTTCTTATTCTTGAGATGCAATGACAAATCTCTTCACTATTATACTGCTTTCAGAACCACTTTACTCCTCTTCCACACAAAGAGAAAATGACAGATGGGGGAGGGAAGCAATCCTCTTGTATGTTAAAACAATTGGTTCAGTTATCTGTTGATTCAATACTCACTGTTATATGATTGTAAATAAGCTGAGACCAGCCAAAGAGATCTGCTAATCTGTAGAAAGCTGCCAATTTACATCGTAACAACTTCTCCCCTTTTTCATAAGCAATGGAATCTGATCCTCTCAGATCATTCACGGGTGTCACCATGCCAAGACCTGAAAAGGGGAAGGGGTAAAAAAACACAAGGGGGGTTGTGTTCAACATCAGTTAAAACCTAACAACATGCACCACTATTATAGTCATTGTTCTTACTAGTTTATATCAACATATTAACCTCAGAAATGGATAACAAACTTTAATTACTGTAATGTCATAATTTATATTACACAAATACCATGACAGTCTTAGACAACATCATTTATCTTTGGTAGACTCAGCACTCGTTTCCTTCCTTAATATTCGTAAGTGCTAAGGTGACAGTGTGTCCCTTAGCAAAGTATTTTCTTTTCTCTCTCAAACTAAGGATTATCTGTAAAATACAACTTCATTGTTAACAGAAAAATGTAACCCCAAATATTCCACTTTTTTGAGATACGCGATTTGGTATTCCTGAAAAGGAGGAATATAAAAAGATGCACACAGGTTCATTTAATTAGGAAAAATTAAGTACAAGCTAGAGAGAGGAGGATTACGGTAAATAATTACAAACACTGTAGTTCTAGTTAGTGTGATTAGAAATGTGGTTAAAAGTAACTGTGATAAAGCAGAACCAGGCCATGCTACAGTCTAAACTATAGATTTATTTTGGAGCACAGGCAAGGATTTATATCATCTTAACACAAAACCTGTGTGTACATGCATTCAAACATTTTGGTTTTTGTTTTCCTTCTTCGTTTTGCTTGCTGATGTTTCTTATCTATAGCTTCACTTCACAGGAGAAAGCTACAAACAGTATTTCAATGGCAAAAATAATTAGTTTCTAAAGACCTTTGCTGTTACTAGACTACTAATGAACATTTCATTTTCCTGCAGACAATCCATGTGGTAAACATTAGTAATATTTAAATCTTTACATTTTTTACTAGTGCTGACTTAGCAGGCTTATTTTTCAGTTAAGATACCTGGCCTGGTTTTGACTGGGATAGAGTTAATTGTCTTCCTAGTAGCTAGTATAGTGCTATGTTTTGGGTTCACTGTGAGAAGAATGTTGATAACACACTGATATTTTTAGTTGTTACTAAGTAATGTTCAGACTAAGTCAAGGATTTTTCAGCTTCTGATGCCCAGCCAGCAAGAAGGCTGGAGGGGCACAAGAAGTTGGGAGGGGACACAGCCAGGACAGCTGACCCTAACTGCCCAAAGGGATATTCCATACCATGCGACGTCATGCCCAGTATATAAACTGGGGGGAGTTGGCTAGGGAGGGGCGGATCACTGCCTGAGAACTAAATGGGCATCGGTCGGCGAATGGTGAGCAACTGCACTGTGCATCACTTGTTTCGTATACTCCAATCCTTTTTTTATTATTGTCATTTTATTATTGTTATTATTATCATTATTATTTTCTTCCTTTCTGTCCTATTAAACTGTTCTTATCTCAATCCTTGAGTTTTACCCCCCCCCCCAATTCTCTCCCCCATCCCACTGGCTGGAGGGGAAGCAAACAAGCAGCTGCGAGGTGCTTAGTTGCTGGCTGGGGCTAAACCACAACAATACCACACTTGAAATAGCTTTTGATTTAAATTATATACACGAATCACATTGCATATCACTGTGGCATTTAGAAACTAATCAATCCATTTTATGTTTGCCATGTTCCTGTGAGCAGAACAGTATAGCATTTGAACTTCACAGCACTTATTCACACAGTCTTCATTTTAAGCTTTAAAAAAAAAATAAAATTCAACTATTATAAATTAAAGTGCACTCACTCATGTTTAATGCAGCCATTCCGCCTTGTGGTGCTGCAGGGTAGACATTTGGTACATTTGTTGTCATGAAATCCGCAATCTGCTGTAAAGCCAATAAACCCGTTGGGTTCTTCCCCTTCTTAAATTGTTCCTGGATCATAGATTCCAGTTCTTCACAAAAAGCCTAGCAACAGGACATTGCATACTGTAAAGCATGTTCAAATGAACGTCAACCTTTCACACACAGCTTCTTTTTAGCACTTGGATGGAAACATCCTATACGTCTTCTGAAAACCACCTCAGGGCAGAATTACTGGGTGCACACCGTTACTTGAAACTGTTGCTCTCTGGAGCTCCAAGGATATGAGTCACTTTCTTTTTTGTGAATGGAAATTCCAGCATTCTCTCCAGGTAACACCAAAACTCATTGAACCTACTAATATGGATTTCTGGAAGAAGGAGAAGTACGTACAATTGACTTGAACACAAAACATGAAAAGAAAAGTAGTAGAACCAGAAAAGAGAAGGAAAGTTGTAAGTGGGGCTTACAGGGAACTGAGAGCCAAGAAGGAATCCAGGAACACAGGAAGGAATAGCTATTAAATTTTTAAAGTATGTTTAAACAAGGGGTTGTTACTTTTCTCCTGGTTGTTTTTTTTTTTACTTTTTGTTTTGGTTATGGGGTTTTTTTGGCTTTAACTTTGAAAGGAAGAAAATAGTATTTTTTACTACTGTTAGTAGCTGGTGCTTTTGACAAGAACACTGGAATTTGTACTGAAAGAGAAGTATTCCAATCATTAAGTAAATCTAAATAAAAAGGGTTGATTTCACGTGGAAAAACTGTAAATATACCAATACATCCCTATTTTTAATGAAGTTCTGTCATGAAATGTTTTCTATCTAAAGTCAACCATCAGTTATTACAAAAGGAAAAGAATGTTATGAGATAAATGTTGTTTTGTGTACTCTCTCCCTGAGGGAAATATCTTTAATATTAAATGTCAATCATTCATAGTTTATTATTGTGCAGCATTCAGAAAGAGATATATAAAAATATTTCACGTCAGAATCATGTATGAAAATTAAGCACAGGACAGACCTGCCTTGTATAAGCTCCTCTTTGAAGTGTTACTTAATTTATATGTTTAAATGAATACTGAAAGTATGAAACAAGTGAAAAGATGTCTGACCCAGACTAGATGGAAAATATGAAAAAAATTTATGATTACACAGAGAATTCTGAAAGCAAGACTGAGGAGCTGCTTCATGAGTAAACAATAAAAATTCAACCAGATAATGTGAGGAAAAATTAGGCTACAATTAGAATACTTCAGAAGAAAGGCCAACCAGAAGAAAGATCAAATGGATCTAGGATACCACAAAATTCTCCAATTCCATAGGGATATTAAAAATAGAGATAATAAATTTATCACTTTAAAGGTGGAGCATTTTCTTTTCTTACTGGGCTTTGAAGAATCATGGAGACTCTCTTCTTCTGTTCCATCATGTTAAAATCCTGGCGAAGGTCAGGTGCCATATTCCTCTCTCTCAAATAATCTGGATTATTTTCATCAACTCGATCAAAATACCTCTCTTTATGAGGGGCTGTTGTTGGAGGTGGTGAAGTCACCACCCCCACACCAGAATCACCATTCATAGCACAGTTTTAAGGAACCTATGAAGAGGGGACAGAGAAGAGGAATAAATAAATCAAGCAAGGAAATAATTAAGAACTTTGTACATGTTTCTTGTTTCAGAGTAACAGGTAAAATCCACCTAAAATTAGCATGGCTTCCCAAACACAGAAACCATGTTTGTGAAATTGGATAGCAATATTCTAGAGGAGAAAGAAAGATTTTAAAAGACATGATTAGAAAAGTAGGTTAACATATATGAAAAGTCAAATATGCTACATACGTACATGCTACACAAAACTAATAAAAGAGTTCCCATTTAAAGTACCTCCAGTTCTTTAAGCTGTCTACACAGCTTGATTTTCGGAAGCACCGGAGTCCTTCAAACCTTCTCACAGACAATGACAGAGAAGTTCAAGACACATGAGGTCTAAACTCCTTGGTTTTGTTTTTGGGGTTTTTTTTACTTAAAAAGTTTAAGTAGACATAATGAAAACAATATTGCATAAATCAGAATTTAAATCATTACGGAAAATAAGACATTACACATGTTCATTAATATGAAGAATCAACCCCACCAAAACATGCTCAGATTGCTAACATGTTTCTGGAGACAAACACAGAAATACTGACTCTGCAACCTGAGGCGTACTTTTCACAAATGTATTTATTTTAGGTTCATTCAATGGCATGCACATCACTAGATTAGCATGTGGGTTTTGGAATCTGGAAAGCACACACACAAACACAACCCCCACCCACTGGCTAGAGTTCATTTCAGTTTTACATGTTGTAATCAGCAATTGCATGTATCTACTAGAAAGGCTGAAAACCCCGCTGGCATTGCTCATACACACATCCTTTCACTCAGAAGAATCCCTTTGAGTAACATGACCCTAGTTTTTGGGGCACATTATTATAACCTTCATTCCAAAACCCTTTTTAGAAGATTTTTTGAAGCCTTCTACTGACAAGCAACCAGTTCAATAAAGCCACCCTTGCAACACCTTGAGACTCAAACTTCTGACTTCTGATCATCTGACATATCAAATTAAAATAAAGCCCTTTCCGAAAAGATATTTTTTTTTGCATATTGTACACGATTAAACAAAATGGCACTGACACAAACTGTATTTCACTGCACTTTAATAAGAATATTTAATTCTGAATGGCTTGCTAGTTCAGCAAACTGCAATTATTTACATTATACGCAAAATATGCAAGGTTGAAATCCCTTGCCATCGTGACATTTAGCAACTTTACTAAGAAAATGAGCCAAGAAAAGCTAGCAGGTCTTTTCCTGTAGGTGGAAGAACAGATAAAGAGAATAAAGTAGCAGAATCTGGCTCCCTGTCCCAGTACGGTGAAAAAGACTCATTTCAATAATGCTGATTTGGATTTGGGGTTCACACAGTAAGGAGGAGAACACTGATTTAAACAGTCAATTTCATTATGCATCTTTAGTTTTGCAAGGATTAGTACCATTAAAATCTGCTGATATTATCAAGTCATTGCAATTCTTGCTATGCAGTAGGAAAGATTGTACATATCTTTAAGTAATGATTAATCTACATGTCATAACTAGTAAATTTTTATATACATCTCTATTCTTTTACTATTTTTAGATTTTTCTTAGTGACTCATCTTAAACTATACTTGCTTGCGGATTTTAATTTGATTAGGAATTTGCTTGCATATTTATTAGCTAAACCCACCTCAGATGTAGATGCACACAGAAAAGGCAAGTTTACATAAATTATTTTGAAATGCAGATTATGTTAAAATCATTGTGGTGAAAAAAATTATCTACTTCAAAATTTCAGAATTAGCAGATCTCATCCTCTTTAATTCTTATATTAGAAAACAAGTTTCAAAACTCAACTGGTTTCTTATTTCAGAATGAACAAATCACTGAACTGAGACAGTTGAACACAATGAGCAAAAGAAAAGTATTTTCCTTGACTCTGCAGAACAGGATGCTACTATCAAAATCTATGTTGGCACTTAAGACACTCGAGTTTTAGATGCTTAGTGATTTCCACCCACGGAGTTGCTAAATAAACACACACAGACACCTCTGCACTGTTTAAAGTATTTAATTTTAAACCAATCAGTTTAGGCTTTAAAAGTCACGGTCAGATTTTTTTCTTTTTTTTTTTTTTCTTTAAAGTAAGCACATACACACATCTTTATTATTATAACTTCTTTTAATTACTAGCTTGCCTCCACCCAGGAAGAAATATAGGGTATAGCGAGAAAAAATAATGCTTTTATCTGCATGGAAAACCTTTTAAGGTGTTAGACCTAGAAAGTTTTAAGCAAGTGATGTTATAGCAAAGGAGCCACCTCTCCTTTGGCAGCTTCAGATCCCTCTACGTTCCCTTCCTCCTCACAACCTCCAGCCTTCACCATCTGCCATTTCATACCTCAAAAATGCTTTTGAAGGCCCGCTACCACTTTCCACAACCCCTCTTCTGAGCTCTATCAGCTAGCCTAATGCCTCTGCATCCAGCTTTTTGTTGAAAAATGACAGTTTGCAGATCCAAACATATGACTTACTCTCTTACAATAATAGCTCACTTGGCCCAATCTAAGTCTGAATTTCACCACCCTCTGCTTACCACAAGGAATCAGGGAGTTTAGAAACAGTGCACAGGCAAGTCCACAAATAAAGACAAATTGAACCACTCAAGTAGCTCAGAATTTATACTGCATTCTGTTGAGTTGTAGCCCCAAAAGTGTATTTACTTTAAAGCAAAGCATGGGAAAACAATCAAGACTGAGCTTACTGCCACCGCCACCAGCAGAGAACAAATGGCCTACTCCTGCCTGATGAAGCATTCAATTTGCAGAATATATTTAAGTGTAACATTGTATCTTGTGCATATGTGTATGTGCAGTCTTATTTAAAGAAGAGTGTACACACATCTGCAAACATGATTTTGAGTTTAATTATTCACACTAATTCCTCTTACTTTCAGAGTACCAAAAGCTATTTCCAAATGAATTATATACCTCATTACTTCTCTTCACTGTTTCTTACTCACACTGGAAAGAAGCTGGTCCCTAACAGCCTGCACAGACAACATTAAAACGGAATCACAGTGTCTTGCCAAAGTTGTATTACTCCTTCACTCAGGTATAAGACGGCATTCAGGAAGGTCCTGGGAAGCTATTACTGCTTCACCACTATGCAGTGGCAATAATTTAATAGGGAATTCAGTGTTTAAAATTAAGTGATCATTTTATACCTAAGGTTAAATATCAGTTTCATAGCTCCGTTTTGTAGATACCCAAAATTAATGGCATCTCACCCCCAAGGTCTAGTAATTAACTGTTTCAACATAACTGTAATAGTAATTGTTTACTTTAATGGCTGTCAGCTACTGATGATAAAGATATTGATTTTTGAATTAGAAACAGATGTGTTTGACAACACTTTGCACAAGCCATTGAAATTTATTTATGAGTTTCCTTGGAAGACCCTTTGGGAGTAAGGCGTGATGAACTCTCCAGAAAGAGCTTCAGCAATATGTATACCAATAAATAAACAAAAGGAATCTGAACAGTTAAGCTGAATACACACTGGGGAATGGCCAATGGTTCTATAAACTGGAAAGTCACACTGAAAATCACATCAGGCTGCCCAACCAGTGAAAAAAGAAAAAATTAAGACCATCTTCACACCCACAACTCTTCAGTACAGACAGTTCCTTTCCAATGTAGTGTACTACAGCCCCCCAAGTAAGATAAGCTGTAATGTCAAAGGACTTTTTCCCATGATAAGTGTTTTTATGCAAGAGTCTGTTCTAACACAACTGTATCAGAAAAAGCCACACCCTTAACTGAAAAAGCTGTGGCTGGAAAATATAAGTCCATAAAAAGCCCTTCTCTTGGAAGCAGCTATTTTCAAATATAAAAAGACAGTCAGAGGGAACAGCATCTATTACTTGGGGGGGGGACGGGGGACAACCCCCAAATCATAAAATCCAAATCACATCTTATAGTGTGATGCAATTAGATCCATTCTTCTAATACATATGTATGTATAAACACTAGCAATTTCAATAAGCCACCACATCAAATGACAGCCACCAAGCCAACTCACAGCGTATTATATTTATCACAGGGCATGCACATGTGTATGCAAGTACTATAAACAGATTGTTCATGAAATAAAACTGGTTTCTTGACAAAAAATTTATAAAATTTATAGCACATTTACAGGTACTGAGCACTGTTTACAAAAAGCGTTCTGAAATTAGTATTAATATTTTGGGTTACTTTTATCTCTGAAAATCCCCTTCTTCCCCATCCTCTCCTAACCCAAGCGAATTCCAACACAGGATTCACCTAAGAGGAAGTGGTGCTACAAAGTTTAGTTTAAACAAAAGAAGAAACTTTCAGAACAGGAATGCCATAGAATCATTCACATTAACATCCAGAAAGAATCAAAATCTCAATTTTTAAGCAGCTTATGTTCCTCAGCACTCAGTCTGGAGAGTTAGATGATGCACATATAGTTAAATAAACTTAAACAGGTAAGACAGTGAATAACACCCAGTAAGAATCTACAATAATTTAAGGGTGCATTAAAAAAAACAAACCAACCCTTAAATCTAAAAACTATATAGAATAATTTAAAAAAACAACATTGGATTAGGGCTGGGATCTCACTGTAGTAAATAAACACATTTAAAACTTTAATATTAAACTCATTTCAATACCTGAAAGTTGGCACAGATCTAAGTATTCATGCTTCTGGTAGTTTATAGGTTCAGTGTTTCTCACCTGAATCATCTCATGAATATTATGGAAACCTTGAGAAGATTTAAAATGTCCCACAATATGTACACTAGCAGGGACCAGCTAACTACATTTCTTGGAAGAAATTATTTTTGCAAACGCTTAAAGGTTCATTTTGTTTTGTAGTAACTTGTAATGGGTTTTTTGCTCCTCCACACCCAGAGGAACTTGTTTTTACTAAGGCTGCAGTTGATGGAATTTGACCTAATCTAAAGGCTCATTGCCACCAAAGGACTGAGCACACCTCTTCACACTAATGCAGCTTTTAAGTCTGCTGAGGCCCGTTCAGAATAAAAATACACTCCAAGAAGCAGGAAGGAGGTTGTGACAAGAAGACAAGGGAACCTAAAAGACCTCTAAAAAATGTAAAATACACTGTCAACTCACAAGACAGTGCATGCAAAAAAACCTCCTACAGTTTTGTTTGGCCTTTTTTAAGTTTAGGAGAGTTATCTGATCAAGACCTTACAAAATCAAGGCATTTTGGAGAAGAAAAAAAATGAAAACAAAAACCTGCCCTCCTCCTGGTGGCTTACAATTTCTCTGTACAAAATAACATGCAAGCAAAACATCTATATGGGACCTTGTGTCAAATTTGCAAAGTAAATGAGCAGCACACTTGTCAACTATCAATACCATCCCAGACACTAGCAACAAAGATCGAGGGTAACCATTTCCAGAACTTATAGCTTCTGAGCTCTATTTTTAAAACAACATAGTAATTTGCTTTGTATCCAATTTTTTTCTGACAGTTCTTTCAACAAGTTATCTTCTCTCAAACCAGAACTATGCCACTAAGTCTAACAGAGGTGAAAACAGATTTGACAAGTAGTTACTGGAGAAGGGACAAGGGGGTAGCAAAACAAATTAAAGTAACATGTTTTCTTTACTGTTGTGCAATCAGCAGTCTTTGAAGACTAAAAGTTACCTAAAGGCTCATGTAAGTGACAGGTCAGGCAGTGTGCTGGCAGGAGGAGGGAAGGGAGCTCTATTTTGGTTGCAAACAGAAAAGGACAGGGAAAGAACAGAGAAAAGACAGAGTAATTTTATGGCCCAGGAAAGAGACTTAGGGGACTGCGGAAAGCTACAGAACTGAAATTACTGCACAGGGAAGTCAAGAGGTGACAGAAGGGAGAAATAGGAAGGGAAGGGCTGAGCAGCACTGGGGTGGTGCAGCAGTGTGGGCAGCAAAAAAACCAAGAGGTAACTGAGCCATTGTAAATAGTCTAAGTTCGTGTGAAAACTGAGTTGGTGGGGAGATGGCGAGGAAGCAGAACATCCATCTACAGAAAATAAGGTTTCATTATCACTTGCATTTTCTGCAAAAAAACTGTTCATAAATTTGCAGTGTTACCAATTCACTCAATATTCTGGTACTTTCTGTATTTTTTTCAATTTTCCTTTACTTCAGAATAACATTGGCCAAATTTGTTCCATTAGAAAAAAAATAAAATCAATATAACTTTGTAATAGGGAAATTATTTATGATTTGCCCTACAATTTCCATCATTATCAGTGAGAACATTTTGGCACCAATGAGACTGGATTTGTTCTTGCCATTTCAAATGTTTCCTACTGAACTTTTAAAAAAGGAAAAGCTGGCACTATCTTAGGAAGTCTAAGAACAAAGAAAGTAAATCATGACTTACTACTTACCAGACAACATGCTTAACATCATGAACAAATATATTCTTTTTTAGCAAATGTTCCTAGCTCATGCATCTTCAGAATTTCCCCTGCTCTTTGTTTTCAAACAGGAAGAGACTATTTCACGAACAAGAACAGTTATTTATCTTGTACTGAATGCAGTCACCATCTTCTTGCTTATTAACAGAGATGCTGCAAGTTAAATACTGGACTCTAAAAATTTAGAGAAATCCAACAGTAAGTTATCTGACCAAAAGTACTGCATTTTATATCTGTAATATCATGCCTTACTATCTATGACAGTAGTTCAAGAAACAAACTCTTTTAGAGAACAAGGAAAAGAAAAGAAAAAATAGATCAAGTCCCAGAAACTTACTTGAAATGCACCTACTCTGTAAGCAACTCTTTCCCATTTTCACCTTCTCTGAAACACTGAAATCAGAGGCTTAGCACAGTGGGCTGTAAGTGATCACAAGGTTACATAAAGAACTGGCAAAAATTTATTTGGGTAAACCTGAGACCTCAAACCATAGAAAAGGGTAAACATTTATATACATTTTTAAGACACGGTATTACTTGTGTATAGAAGCTCATCGACATTTCTTATTATTTCCAATATTTACACTAAAAAAACCCCTCTTAAAATTTAAGAGATTCTTTGTTAAGAACAAATAATAGGGCTAGAAATCTGCTTCAAATTAGACCTAAATTTCCAAATATTTATGAAGGGCAAGAATCTATGTAACAAAATTGTCAAAATAGCAGTTGCTACAGGCCTTTTACCATATAAAATATCAAATTGCTTTCTGATTGACAAAAAAAGTTATAATTTTCTTTGTTTAAAGAACCAATGATCACCAAAAAAATGTTTCATTAAGACCATATACTCATAATATTAAGTCCTTCCTTAATTGGCATCCTCTGACTGTACAGAAAAATTAAAGATCCTGCATTTAGAACAGGAAGCATAATCTACAGTAAATCAGAAGGAAAAAAAAGAAGAAAAAAAAAGAAGAAAAAACACAATTAACACCCCCCCCCAACATCTTGGAAATTATGTTACTTAAGAAACAAAACATCAAAACCTACTAATAAACAAGTTTTCTAGGCTGCTGTGTTAAGAGAGCATTTAAGGAGCCACAGGTAAAGCACAGCGATAACTATGTAAGGTTGTAAAACAATGTAATTGTTGTCTAGCTTTACCAAAGCCAAATGAAGCAGGTGAATGGGAAAAGCCAGTGCAGATTTACCAGTGGCTAATCATGCCAGACCAACCTGATAACCTACAACAAAATAACACTTCCTGTCAACATCGGGAGAGCAATGGATATTGTTTACCTGGATGTCAGCAAAGCTTCTGATACCTTCCCACAGCCTTCTGCTGTACAAACTGCCAAGATACAGATTGGATGGGTGGTCTGCAAGATGGGCAGGAAGCTGGCTCACAGTCCGCACTCAGAGGCTACTGATCAATGGTTTTTACTCAGGCTGGTAGCCTGTCACAAGTGGGGAACCCCCAGGGATCGACAGTGGGACCCACACTTTTCAACAGCATCATAAACGATCTGGACGATGGGATTGAGAGCACCATCCCCAAGTTTGCTGATGACACCACACTGGGTGGTGAGGTGGATGCATCAGAAGGGAAAGCCACCTTACAGACAGACTAGGACGGGCTGGAAGAGTGAGCTAGCAAGAGCAGTATGGAGTTTAACAGAGACAAGGGCAAGGTCCTGCAGCTGGGACGACACAACCAAAGAGCCCGGTACAGGCTGGGATCCGTGTGGCTGGGGAGCAGCCTTGCTGAAAGGGACCCAAGGGTCCTGGCGGACAACAAGCTGAACAGGAGTCAGCAGTGCACCGCGGCAGCCATGAAGGCAAGTCGGATCCTGGGCTGCATCTGCAGGGACATTACTAGCACAGATAAGAGATGTGATCATGCCAATCTACCAAGCGCTTGTCAGGCCACACCTGGAGGACTCCTGTGTCCTGTTCTGGTCTCCACAATTCAAGACAGACGCAGACAGACTGGAGAGTGTCCAAAGTAGGGCCAAATACAGCTGTCTAAACTCTGCAGAATTTTCAATATATATGGCTCAGAATACATAATTCAGTCCTTGCAAACGGAAGAGGGGAGAAGCCGGCATTAAAACTACACTAGAAGCTAAGATAACAGAAAGGTAACTTCCTTCTTTTTAATACAGGATTTAACAGACCAAGAGTATCAAACTTTTAGAAACATTCACCTCCCCTCCCTGACCTGGAGAAGCATTGTGTCCCAGAGATAGGACTCTGCAGGAAGCCGAGCATGACGCACAAGGAGGAGCAGGGCAGCACACTGCGCTATTCCTCCCCTCAGCACCTGGCCTCACTGGAAGGTAGGGTTGCAGTCCACGCTCACCATTGGTACCATTTTTATGTTAAACCCTCTCTAACATGATTTATTCATTTATGTTGGAAAGATCAAGTTTCCAACAAACAGCTCATTCCAAGCTAATTGACAATGGGAAGGAATCCCAATCTAAAAATGGGACTAGGAATAAGATTAAAAAGGGACTCTCTTGAAACTGTTAACTCGTATCTTCTATTGACGAAGTCCCCGGTTTCTTCTCAGTCCTAGCCTTTTAACTTCCCTTTGCCTCTTCAGATTATTTCCTCCTCCAATTTTCCTGCTAAGCAGTTTACATGAGAAACAACAGCACAGCCATTTCTAACCTCCAAGAATTTGCTAAAGACTAAGTTTCAAACCAACTTACTAACTCAACATCGAAATACCTTACTTTCACTTCTCTCAGTAACATAATCTACTTGTTCCATGCACTTCTCATACAGCACTTCTGGAAATGTTCGGTACGTAAATTCATGAAAGATTAAGGAAAGTGAATAGCAGAAATCATAACATAAAATGTCACACTGTTCATATAACAGAAACTCTCTATATAAGTGCCTTAAACCATAGATACCTTAAGCTTTTCTGCTGAAACCCTAAAAGCTTCACAAATGTATCAGAGAATTTGCATGCAAATTACAAAACACGAATTTCACCAGTGTCTTTTGTATTTCTCTGGGCACAATGTGGAAGTATGAATTCTGCAAACTATCATATATTTTCCCACTGCCTCTTTACCAGAGGAGTACCAATGGTCACAGGTGGTAATAGAAGTGGAGACACTTTTCCTTTCTACTACTTTGGTGTCTGTTAGCCCTCAAAATAACTCCTTACAATTAGTAAAAAACATCGGCTTCAGTGTTATGGTTCAGAGAAGTATCATGGTTTTCAGATAAATTTATTTTAGGAAGTTGTACCAACACTGACATTGAAACCTGCATGTTGAACCTGGACTTAAAGAGCCCCCCAAATGAGTACTCATAATTACACTGCCACATAAAAATATGCCAAATACCACAGAAGTTGATTTGCCTGCAATTTTATTTCAGAAATCTGAGTTCCAATTCAAATAAGCTTCTCAAGTAAAAACCACAGAGAATTACGTAAGTAATAATGTAGCATCACAAAACTCAATTTAACACAGCTAATGCAAAGGAGTAGAACTGGATACAAAAATTAAGCCGGAATTACTCAGTGCTGGAAAGGCAAGATTAGAACTGAATTCAGGAGCTGTCATAGGTCACTATGTAGTAATTGCAAAGATTATGCTGTGGCCAGGTGGTCTACTGTAACCATAAAATAAAACAAGGAATATCAAGTAGCAAAATTATCTTCCCTAACTTTGAAAAAAACACTACTAGAATATTTCTGGTTCTCACATACACACTTCAAAAAAAGACACGAAATATCAGAGTTCAAGGAAGGGCTACAAAAATGATCTGGAGAGTAGGAAAACTTAACTTTTAAGGATTAGTAGCTTGACCTATTCAGTTAAGCAGAAAGATTGACTGGTCATAGAGGTGACAGGGCCTTTCAGTCCTACTAACAAAAGCTTGGAGAGATTTAGCACTTGGGAGTGAATACCAGACACATTTGCCCTTGAATAGAGATGGAAGTTTCCTAACCGCTGAGTCAGTAACTTTGCTTTGAAAATCTTTATAAAATGCAAGTTTTAATCCAACTTCCAGAATACCTTCTAGTATCTGTCTGTACTGAGATCAGAGTCCTGTCTGCTTCTGAAATCTATGAACCTGCCCATCCTTCTTACGCTTTGGGAAAAATAAGTTCCCACATGCACAATATGCTCGTGTTATTTGCAGCTTCCAAAGCACTTCTAGTATTCTAGCACCCTTTTTTTTTTTTTTTTTTTTTTTTTTTTTCCTAAATAGCACCTTCCTCTGCTGGTAGGTTGGTGACAGCTGGAGACTGAATGTCAGACAGAAGGCAGAAGTACTCAGAGACAGTACCAAAAATCCTCCTTAATCCTTCTCCTGTGCTCAGGTCAAACTGATCAGACTTGCAATTGGGACAAATTTTCCCTCAGATCAGGTAGGGTATCTCTTACTATTTTTTAATGATCTTCTGCAGCATGAAGTGCAAATCTCCTATCCAAATCATTCAGGCATACCCTACCTGAGAAATTTCAATGACAAAAACTACACAAGTTCCCAAATAACTTAGCCTGTCTCACTGGCTTCTTCGATGCATTCAGCAGTTTAGTCCACTGAAACTGAACTGCTTAGGTTAATGGCTTTTAAAGTTAACAGCCTGTAGAATAAAAAGGCTTGCACTAGAGAGGTGATTTCTCTATGCGTTATTGACAAAACTACAACATTTGTTGAACAGAAAACATTATAGTGACAAGTATTTTTTCCAGTCTGCTTTATTGCTACATTAAATTTCATCACTGATGTTGCAGAGACTCAGCTACAGACGCCACTCAGTACTACACAAGAATGAGTCAAGTCACTAATTTTCGTTTTCATCCTCTAATTGTGCAGAAAATATCTGAGGCCGAGACAATGTAAAATTCAAATATTTTTCCACTATTAATATTCATGGCTGGTGGTGGCAGTACCAGAAAACAAATATACATTTATTTTTGCATTCAGGGTCACGAGTCCATACAAATAAAGAGGTTTAACCCAAATACTGCTTATTTTTAGGTTTCTGTGAACCCACATGCACTTCCCAAGCCTCATGCCAAACGCACCAATAAGCCAGTGCCCTCAGATTTTTGAGCACAGGTCAAATCAGATCACCAGCTTTCCAATGGCAGGGCCCCAGCTTTATCCAACAAGTATGTGGAAAGCTTGAGACAAACTGATCAGCATGTCTGACCCAAAAATGAACACTGACCTTAAACTGAAGTTATAAAAGCCGCTAAACTTTTAATTCCAACACCGGATTTGCGGAAAACACAAATGCACACATCAGTTTATCAAAGAAAGAGCCAAAACTGACCAAAGCAAAATCAGATGTTTAATTTGCAGTGTAATAAATCAGGTAGTAAGATTCCCATAGTTTTCACACATTTGAAAACATATTTTCCTTGGAAACAACACACCTAAAGTCATGAAAGTCTCCAAATTCCTTAGCGGTACTCCACAGAGTCCCCCAGAAGGAAAGCCATCTGCTTACATAGAGGTGGCACTTACCGAGAAGAGTCTACTGCTGCTTCACAGAATAGCAAGTTCAGGGAGATGCGCAGTGGTTGTACCAGTGGCTTTAGACAGAACTGAGAACTAGGTCAGGACCTACAATTGAGGACAAGGTTTTACCACTGTCCGTCGTAAACTTGGGGATGCTTCTGATACAGCAGGTCAAGAGGAAGAGCACACAGCACAGGCTCTTCCCCACAGCAGTGGAGAGGCTGTAGCACTGCATGAGAACTGTGGAAGTCATAAGCAGCTTTACAAGAAGGAAGAAGACTCCAGAGCTCATTTGAATGCAGGACACAGTACGAGTTGCAGGTTGTCTAAAGGAAAGTCACACATGTGCTCTAGGTGTAAAGACAAGAGGAAAGAGCAGCTTTCTTCTTCCCTCAAGATTTTCTTTTGACATGAAGTTTCAGCAAAATACACAAAATGAACAAGGCCCCTTCCACTATGCCGTATGACCACAGTAGCATTGTTTCACTTTTCCTATAGGGTTTTATAAGCAATAGTTTCTGATGGTACTACCTATTCCAGTGCTACCCTTCTGTTTTTTAGATAAAGGAGAGTGGACATTCTAAAATTAGACTTGAAAATCTACCTTTATTAAAATGTTTGTTAGGGTTTTCAAAAAGGTTATACCAGATCAGTGTCTGGGAAAAAACAAATGAACGAGCAAAAAGACCCCACCTATATACCCAGTGCTATCACAGATATAAATAACTGAAAAACTTATGTTTAAAATTTACATTATCTTTAATGTTCATCACTGTCGAAGCTACTTGGAACCTGTGCTTGCAAAAAGTGCTGTGAATAACAAAAGCTTCTACAAATGACAGAAGAAATTAAAACTCATTTTTTAAAAGGAACATAGATACTTCCACGATACTTTAAAAATGCAATAAATTTCAGTAACTTTATTCAAATCTAAAATATTAGTATCATGATGCATAAAGGATCAACTGAAATGCAGCAGTGCATAGGCGAAGTGGCCCCATTTTGGCCAGGATCCAGTTATTTTCATGTAGACTGAATAGCGAGGGATAAGATTTCTGAAACGCGTTGGCAACGAACAGAACAATGTCATTTAACCCTTTGAACTACATTGCAAAGATAACTTCTTCCAGAACAGCTGGATGACATTATGCATCTTTACTTACTTACAGGGGAGAGAAAAGTAGTCACAGAATCTTTTTCTCTTCAGTTACACATAAATAGGAAAAACACTACCCTAGACTTGTTAAAGCTATGATTTCACTTTATGCAAGCATGAGAGTTATTTTATAGGTATGGTTGGGGTTTTTTTAAAGTTAATTCAGGTTAAATGCTGAAAACATCTCAACCAGAGAGCAAGAGATTCTGCTTCACAGTTTATTCTGATCGTATAAACAGAGCTTAGGGATTTATAAAAAGCGTTCTGCAAAAAGGACTGCAAAACCGAAATACTCTAGTTCAACTACTGCATTCACCAGAAATTATTAGACCTTAATAACAGCTCTTACACATCCTGATTTGGAGACAAGACATTCTTACTGAAGCAAGGGCTAACTAAAAGTGCATAAGCGTATCAGTTTTGCTCTCCAGCCTGAAATGAAGTTTTAGTATGTTCCTTACATATTACAATAAGGAACACAGTCGCTAATGTTAGATTGTACTACATGATATCTATTTTTGTTATGCTAAGACATCCCAAGATATCCCATTCATTAACTTTTCTTGTGTTGTTCTGAGCTCCTGCTCTGAGGTACATGGTCTTGAAAAGAAATAATCTAACTTGCTATCCATCAACAGTGATAATTAGTTTTCAGAGAATTTGACATACACCCCCCCCCTTTTTAGGAGCTTATACTTCATTATGCAATTTTTATCTGAATCAGAGGTACACTAAAACTGTCTTTTTTTTACACAATATCGCATTTTTATTGATGGATTTGTTAGGCAATGACATCATAAATCTTTAATATGTTCTGGCAGCATTTGTTGCTACTTAAACTTATGTCATAAACCCCAATAATAAAATTCAAGAATTACGTGAATTTCTTTATGGTTTTCAAGAAATGGTAAGAAAGTTATAAGCAATTAGTGTAGCTGCTCCAAGAGATTATGAAATCACAAAAAGAAGAATGAAGAGGCTAAGTAACTTGGCAACAGAGCCACAAGGTGAACTTACTGTTTCTTGATGAATTCATGGTTAAAATACACCTATAACTTTGGAGATCATACAGCAAATGACCCACAAGAAAAAATCCCGATTATGAGACTGGTTGGTTAAGATTTTTGAGATGGAACTAACCTGAATATTCATCACTAGGTGCATGAATACAGTCATTATTTTCTGGCAGAGAATCCAAGTAACTCAGAAATTGCTACAGTGATTAGAGAGTGTGCAGGCATTATGCTGGAACCAGCAAGTTTGATATGTAAGCAGCACAAATGTTGTTGATGGGTGCGTTACCGGTTTGAGCTAGAAAAGAGTGAATCAAAGTACATAAATGAGGTGGAGGTTAATACTAAGACTGGAGATTTCAAGCAGGCTTGAATCAGGCAGATGAAGGCAGTGGAGATGTTGAATTTTTCATGAATTTCTCATTCGCGTTCAGCTGAGGCTTTTCTGGGTGGCACCCCCCAGTTCTTTTATAGCACTTCCCAGTTTTGATGGAGGAGGGAGGGAAGGGCGGAAATCCGAATAAATTATGAGACCAATTTAGTCTCTTGACACAGTAGAATCGGACAGAATTTAAAAAGCCTTTAAGCAGGAGGAAACAAATATCTTTGGAGAATGCAAGCCTAAGTATTAATTTTGACGTAAACCTTCCATGTGAGATTTTATACTGCACTTGCACATAAAAAGAGCTTTGAAATGTGAGCCTCACATATGTATCATCATTCTATTTCCAAATTAGACAGCTAACAGCCAGGCTTATTGAAGTTCAAAAAACTCCTTTACATGGTGGTTAATTAGGCATTTTTAAGTCCTTCAGGTAGGTGAAAAATTTTTAGGAAGACAAAGTGGTTTACACCATCCTTTATCCACCCTACACTGAAAATTTCTGGACAGTGTTTAAAATACATGCCCTATATAAAGGATATTAACACTACCTTCATAGAAGTGACAGTAAGACAAAGTTCATCCCATTACACAGTTCCCAAATCCAAGAGCATTCTTTTCCATCTCTCAGAATCTTCTTGACAACTTTTATCTACAGATTAAAGACATATCAACTACAGAAAAAAGTCTGACTGGAACTCATTTTCCTGTATTAGATTGTTGGTTGTTCCATATTAGGAAATAGTATGTCAAGAAACCCCCCATGAACTCTATTTTAGGAGCAACTCATTTCTGTTTTTCCCCAGGGAGTGTGAATGTGCTCCCCACCCCAAAATTATGCAGTCATGTTTCCTACTTCTGGGTAAACCTCAAGGGTCATGCACACCCACATGGTAACAGATGAAACACCACAAGAAAACCATCTTCCTGATCGTGCTGTTGCCCTTGTCAGGCAAGTATTACACAGCCGAATATGGCTGCATAAATCAACATTATGCAAACCCAGGACTTATCTTCCAGCTGAGATTCTCATTGCTTCTACCTGACAGTGGCAAAAAGATGTTATTTACTTTGCTCTACAAGGTTTCAGAATTACATCTGGGGAGAACTGCAGCAGTCCAGTTTCTGCAGTCACTGTAAATCACAAGAACACATTGTTTAATGGCCATTTTAGTGATGTTACTTTCAGAATCACAAACACAATTGTCTACAGCAGCCCAGACTTTAGTATTTCAGGAATCATGGCCACTCTTACACTTTCTACTAGGCCTGTTTCTTAAGTTCTGAACTAGGACCATTCCAGTTTCCAGACTGTTACGTTATTCAACTGAAAATTCAACAGAATAAAGAAGAACACACACAACACAGACATGCACAAACCATGGCATAAATATTCTGGGTGCGTTGCAGGAGGACAAGGCCTAATCCAAGCCCGATACTTGCTCAATTACTAGAATGGCTGTAGAGCCTTGCACACCACAACTTGGTTAATTGACAGAACAACTCATGCTCTGCTCTGCTGTTACAAAGTAGGCCCATTCACAAAGGCTGTCTTCACTGAAGAGGCCAAGATGGATGCATTTATTTTTTCAGTCTGGTTCCAACCATCCAGTCCGAGACCCTAAGGGCCACGCATCAGCTCTCCCTCCTGCTCTTCCACACATACAGCTTTGAGAACCAGTCCCAAGCACCCAAGTCCACTCTTAAGGTTCCACCCCAAACCTCAGGTACAGACAGAAGTGCACAACAAAGTATCCAAAGGTCACAACAGTTTTGCATGGCTGTAATATTCTAGAAAACTAAACCAAACCACTATTAAAACCAAAAGAACAAAACTGAAATCATGCTTCTGGGCATTCTGCACTTACTGAATTCAAGTCCCAATGTAAAACTGAAAGGCTCCTGTTCTACACATACCCATGCTTCCAGATTAAACTGAACACTATCCATCCATAAAGACTAACACCTTTAGGCAAGGATTATTTTAGCTGACAAAAATTTGGAGATTAATAGTAAAAAAAAACCCAATGTTTCTACACATCTGTCTTCTTATTGATCGTCTAAAAACAACTCCACTGACTATCATATTGTCTTTATTACTGATTTTTACTGAGATCCCTATTGAAGCAACTCCTCTTCTATCCACGGACAAAATGTCCTCCATCTTTCAACATTATCACTACCAATAGCTGGAAAACTTCTAAAAACACAGTACACCTGCTTATGTTTGCCTAGTAGAAACCGGAGACCTTTCCCTACTGTGTTCTAAAAATCACACCTAACCAGTGATGGGCTTATAATCCCAGAAACAGAAATGTAAGTTAAAATAATGAACAACAAAGATACGTAGTTGTATCAAATCAGTTGAATAATCCACACAGCACTGCCAAAGTACTTTCATTCCTGACTCAAGTTCTAAAATGAACTCTTTCTAGAAACCCTACTGCCACTATTTTATTGCTCAAATATGTATGTACAGTTCTTTCAAGTTCATTGAAAGGCTACTGACATCAGAAATTGCAAATCACAGTGACATGCACACAGTATTCAAAGCCAGAATTCTAAACCCAGCTTTTACAGCGATTCCCAAACGGCATGCAGTTGGATATATGCCAGAAGTTTCTGCCCATGTGAAGTCCAACTGATTTCAACAAAGCCTTAGAAGTTGGTAAGCAGCTCTCCAAGGAGATGGGCAAAACAACTGTGTGAAATGAAAACAATAATCACTTGCATTAGAGCTGTACTGTGGTATTGGTTTTTACAAGAGTATTATTTTATATGTAGAAACATCTACTCTTTAAGTCTTTGTTTCCATATTTTGTAAGTATATCATGCTTTCTCAGAAGCACAGTGTTATTTTTACACTCTTCCTTGACAGCTATTCCCACACTGCATGGGCTACATTGCTGAGCCTACGCAACTGTGTGGTCATGCTGTGAGCTGGATAACAGGCTAGGGTAGGTAATTTGTAAACAAGCCCCCCCCATCCGAACCTGCAATCAGACCTGTTCATCAGAAGCTCCTGCCCTTAAGGGATTTCAGTAGGATCCAACATGTCCGCATACTTAAACACATATTAGGCCACAAGCAATTCCCACTTTGTTGTTGTTGTTCAGTAACAAAGCATCCAACGAAGCTCATGAAATCCAACAGAAATCCTACAAAAATGTATTCTATAGGGCCACATGATAAATGACATATACTACCACACTTTTAACATTAAAATGTTACCTTTCTATGCATATCCAGACACCAATACATACTACTATGTCTCTGTCATAAGTCCCCACACAAGATATATGCAGTCTATGTAGGCCATTCAACTTCAGCTACCTTGGAGCCAGAAATCAGTAGCTTCGGATTTTTTTTTTTTTTTGAAACAAAAACAAAAGTCTGGCAATTCTAATCCTCAAATATTAAGCCTGATGCTTACTTAGTCAACTGCCCTGATTTCATAAGAAGAGATTCTGTAGCATTCTCTTTTGTATACAAAGAGTTTCTGTAGCTGCCAGAGTAAAAACCAATTGGGGTTTTATAAGCAAACATCAAAATTTTGTGTAAAAGGGCAAAAATTGCCAAACTTGATCAAACCAGTGGTTTAACTCTCCAAATATCCTGAATAACGACCGCCAGTGTGCAGTTTTAAGAACAGTATAAACCACACACACATATATGCAGATTTATCTATTTATGCTTTACACCATGAAAAAAGTTACATATATATTAACATTCCTTGTATAACTGATATAAAATGTGTAATCTTACTTTGCACTGTGCTAAACTCTTGACCCTAACAATACCTCATAGCAGTAAATCCCATGGGCTAACACAGAATGAGACTTTTTTAAAAACAGTGTGTTTTAAACATATTATGTGTAAAAAAAATCCTAGAGAAATCCTGTGTAATGTAATCCAGATTTTTAAAATTGTTTCTGACCTTACAGTATCAATTTATTTTTCTCATCTGTCTTCTCTAAACTAAACCAACCTTAACTTTCTCTCCTGCCTCATACTTGCCCACTGTTTTCTTTCCTGTTAGTACCAGACCTTACTATAGAATTTCAGAGATCAGCTAACAATGAACAGGAAATACTTTAAATCCCCCCCCTTTAATCTCACAAACTTCTACGAACATCACTAAAAATCAGATGGGTTTATGAAGATGTTCAATGACACACAATAGCAATACATCTCACTAGCTCAAATTATTCTTATAAATAAGTCTGTTATCAACCTTATCCCTGATCTTTCTCTATGTCATGCTCAAGTACCTTGCTCTCCTCCAAGTCTCAAGCAACCTATACAAGACTGTTACCTCAAATTTAATTTGTTTCAGTTGTCTAGATCTTTCATAATATAGGAAGAAATTAAAGGTGACAAAACCCGGACAGCTCATTATCTAGTCATTGTACTGTATCTCCTTGTTGCAGATCTGTTCTGTGCAGATGCTACTGTCTTCACCAACTATTCTGTAACATTTTTCACAGGGAAACTAATCTAATCCAACAAGTCTTGGAAAGGATATACACTCACTCTTCTTTGGGGGGAGAGAGGGAAGTGAGATTTTTCTGATTTATCCTCCAAAGATCAAACTGCATGTCAACATGCATCTTCACTTCCTAAGACAGTTTAGATTTTATGTCTTTATGAGGCACAGTGCCAATGCAAAAAATATACCTTTAAGAACATTTACTTAAAAGTGTGTCACCAGCTAACATGACACAATATTTTAAAAAAGTTAACAGACATGATTGTCATACAAAATAAGAAACCAAAATGTCAGATCTGAATATGCTGCTGAAAATGTAAATTATTCCAACATTGACTGCATCCCTTTCAGAACTAGCTAGAGCATAAGCCACATTTGCAGGGGATGCTATTCTAGACCACACAATAAAAGATTATTTCAATTTAAGACAACTGAGCAATCCTCAGCTTCAATTTTAACAGATAAATGAATTTAAAAAACCAAAACACTAAAAAATGGATATAAAGCCAGTAAGCTTTTTCTTCTCTCCAGTGTTTAATAGTACATTTTCAGTTAACAAACAAATCACCTGGTTCATCAGAAGGGGGAAACTGATAGGCTTCCAGTGTCATGTTCATTAGGCAAATTAGGAAAAAAAAAAAATTGCTTGGCTTTTCAGTAATTATTTCTATTATTTCTATCACTCCAAGGCAATAACATTATTTACTTTAATCTGACAACTTTTCAGTTACCATGACAAATTCTATACAGTCTAGTTGAAAAACATACTTTAAGAACAAAAAGTCAAGATAATCAACTTTACAGTTTTCTTACTGCACATACATTAATACATCCTTTCAAAATACCAGTATTCCTAAATGTATCGTCCTCATTGCAAGAGCTTTAAGATGGCATCTGCTAAGTCATCCACTCTTCGGAGACTATTGCCAAAGTGTTTCAGACTCTGGATTTTTTTCCTTTATTACATGAGACTGTCTGTAGTTCACATCTATTTAACAGTAAATGACAAGACAGAATGTCTAAATAATAAAGCAGATTAAATACAATTTAGTCAATATTCATTCAATAGTGAATATTACCTCAAGCTTTGAAGCATTAACTATTATTTATCAGCTTTCAAAATTATAACTGTCAAGCTCTGTTCCCCAAAAATTCCATTTTGGGATGTAACTTTGCTAACATTAACGCTTAAACATGTGCAAAGTGCCATTTAAGTCATTGATGTTATGCCTATGTGATTATTTACCATTCATATTAATCATTATGTGTGAATACAGCAATTTAAAGGAATAAGATCTAGTTTTCAGTCTTCCACATTAGTTCTGAAAATATTAAAATACTGTTAAACTTGTGAATAAAGAAAACAAAACTAATTTAAACACACAGATAAGGACAGACACTGCTTTGGCAATTATTTATCCCTAAAATCAACAGGAAATTCAACTAACAGCTGAAGGGAAGTCAATAATACACATTAAGCACAGTCAGGAAGGAACCTTTCAAATATCATTAAATTTCTATCCTGTCCTAACCAAACTACTTACTATGCTGGAACTTCCTTCCAAAAATGAAGCTTTCTAGGTGAACATATAGAAAGAATAAGTAAGGCAGAGTTGGAGAATAGAAAAATATAAAGCAGATACTGTATTTCTGTTTCTGTTCATATTAAAAAAACACATCCAGTAACACACACACACTACTGACATACACGAAACAATTGCACAAATGAGCGTTTACAAGTTTCCTCCTGGGTCTGAAATACCTCAGCAGGAATTAAAGCATGATTTAACATGTCATAACAATTGAATAAAATAGAAAAATATAGTAACCTCAGGCAACATTAATTCCCCAATTTGCCAATTAGTGTCTTTCTGGCAGGGAGAAGGCAGCAGAACCCTTTTCTTTGTCAAGTCTCCTTTAAAACCACCAACCTTCTATTATGCAGAGATATGGGAGTGTCTCTCATTAGTGCAAACACAAGTACAGTGCTTCCTCAAGAAATTACATTCCAAGCTTACTAGATGGACATTGTCTTAGGGCAATATACAGGAAAAGCAGGGCAATACACAGCAACATGGTATACTGGGTTTTCACCACACCAACCCTCCAGCTTGCTCAGAGAAATATGAAGACGATGACATTGCTGTGCACATGTTGTGGGCAGCTTTCTTCAATCACACAGGACAGCACAAGAAGAAAACAATACAGGGCTCATTATTAAGTCTGTTGAATTATTCTGTGTTCATTTGGGGTTTCTTAATTCAAAACATATCTACTACATAAGATACAATGTAGTGTATTACATAAAACAGTTTTTAAAACATCCTACTTGTCTAACTTTTATTATCCCTCAATAGAAACATTTATGTACCTCAGAATGCAACTGGTCTATTTGTCCAAGAAACAGACCACCTCTGTATCTACTGATCTCTGGACAATATCTGGTCAAGTTCACAGTTGACTAACAAGACAGGAATCATGGGAACAAATGGATATTCTGGGTCAAGGAGTTAAATCCCAAGGTACTGTGGAAAACGACATGTTATATCCACTACCACCCCCCCCTTATATAAGCTAACCAGCTCCATCTTAAAGACAGTCTTATTCAACTACTCCTAAGGGAAGGCTGTTGCAGACTTCTATGCCTCCGTTGCTTAGGAACCATTTTTTCTAATTTCCAGACTAGGTTTATTCTTGGATAGTTATACCCATTTGTTCTCATACCTCAAGCTTAAGAAGCTCTTTTTACCCACCTGTATTGTTTCACTCATTTTTATGAAGAGCAACCTCTTTCATGCTTTGTCTCCCCAGATCAAAGACGACACTCTTTGGGTCCCCCTTACAGAGCAAATTCTCCATTCTCTTAGTCATTCTAGGAATCAGTCCCTGTACCTCCTCCACTGCAAATGCCATTTTTACTTGATGGCAGGTGGTAGAAATTAGACACAATATTCCAGATAACCTTTCACTAGTACCAGAAAATGTCAATACCACTTTACTTCTTTAAAGGAAAATATTAGTAGGGCAACAACAGTATACTTGTTTTCCTAAAACTTTTCACAGTTACTAACTTTGATAGGTTAGTCATCCTTAAGTGTAATAAGATCATCTTGATTTTTTTAATGCTATTAAATATGACTCCTTTTTCTACTAGTCATGTCCTAAGGTCTCAACTTTGTTCTGTGCAAAACTGTCTTTTGTATTGATGATACTTGACATCTGATGAGAAAACACGAGATTGGCATAAGAAGTAGGAACGCATCAATGTTTTTAATGAAAATACTAAATCTTGAAACTGACCCATGACAAATTCCACTACTAACATACTTCCAACACATTATCTTCTAGATGACTATCTTCTGGATTGACACATCCTGTCACCATTTTAAAACAATTTTCACAGAAACATCACTGTAGTTTTTACATGGAATCATATTACACATTGTATGACTTCTAAGTGGTCAGCTCTAACCATGTATCCTCCCCAAGAAGTCAGGTATCTTATAAAAAGAGCCATTAGATTTCTCTGACAAAGTCTTCCTCTGTTAAGAGCTGTATCACTTCATACCCCAATTTCACCTTACCTCCACATAGAATAGCTTCTCTTTCTAAATTTAAACAAATCCCTGAATATTAAGGTCACACTAATGATGCAGTAACTATCCCAAACCACCTTTTCCTCTGAACAGTGACTACTTTTGCTGCTCGCCAGCCAGCCAATACCCTTCCACCTTCATGTTTAATAACAATTCTTGCAAATGAGCCTCTAGTTACACAGATGACCCACTTCAAAATTCCAGAGTAAAATTACATAGTCCCACTGATCTGCACCCTGTAAATTCAACTTACATCTTTATGGAAATAATTTTTATAACCTCACTTCATTAAGACCTATTTGCCAGTGTGCGAATGTTCAAAACTGTCTTCACTGAAAATTAAGGCAAACTTTTCATGTAGTCTTTCATCTGTATCTAAATTATTTTTAGTCTTACTTCATTGTTCCCATGCTTCCTGACAAGACAGGCAATCAGCCTTTTTCAGGTTTTCTGCTTACTTCTGATGCTCCTCTTCAATTTGCTATTAACCTTGTCAGATCTTGCATAGCCACTTTTTTTTTTATATGACAAAAATCAAAGTTTGGCAAGAGCACAAGTATTTTATACAGTTGCTAGAATTATCTGCATTTGTTGCTGTATCAGAGGTTCAGCCATGCCAGAGGTAGCTGAAAGCCCTGAACATTGCTGTAAAACTGGAATTGCAAGAACATCTGGATGCTAAACTGATTTATAGCCTTTGCAATTTGAACGTTCACCTCTATAATTACAATTATTAACAGCTTTTCATGACACTCAGAGAGGTTTGGGTCTTTTTTGGCTTTAGTTGGGCCTTATTTGCTTGGTTTTCCCCCTAAATGATATATGTCTAAAACATGAATAAAGCTTAATGCTACAAGGTCTCCCCAGAGCTAGAAAGAGAAGGCAAGTCAAAGCTGCTTAATTTCAGCTTTACCTCAGATGTTACATCCAAATTAAAAAAAAAAAAAAGGCAACAACAAAACCTGTATTATAAATATTTTGTTTTGAGAACACACTGCACAGCTATTACAAAACTTATTGAAGAAAAAAAAAAGTCTGCAGAAACAAGGTTCAGATTTAGGATTACTATAGCAACAGAGAGGAGGGAGAGGAAAATTACCAGATTACACTCTCAGATCATCAAATCCTTTAAAGAATAAATTTAGATTTGAGTTTCAGTCAAATTAACTGAACTTATCCTGTTCATTAATGAGTAACACATCAAATTAAGGATTAAAATAAACAAGTGAGAACTGTAGTACAAGAAGCAGCAAATACAAAATTTCAGACTGAATGACCTCACCTTTTCATTCTACTGTTAAATCTTCGGTATCACAACAGGTCTTCAAACCAATAACTGATAACAAAGAGAATTATTTAGGAAGGTGTCTAGTCCTGATAAAGGTCTGCAATGAAAAAGAGGCATTCGATATCTGCCTCATTCTTAATTAAAAGTGACTCCAGTAACTATAATACTACTGAAAACATGCAATAATGTGCCCCATTTGACTTGGAGGTGTAATGAATTTCTGAAAATACAGTTCAGTTATTACAGAACTAACATATTTCAACAACATATGTGAACACAGTAATGACTTAATGCCCTGAAAACCAGGGAATACAGAAATAAGCTTAAGCTCTTTAAAAAAGGTGACATTATGAAAAACAAACCCAGGATATCCTAAGTAACTAATTACTCACATCTCTTTTCATTATGCAATCTTTAACATTCTTTGTATTTTGGGGTTGTTTTAATAAATGCTTAAAAATAATTAGCATAATGGACACTATTTCAGTATCAATAAATATCATACTTATGTTAATGATTGAAAAGAGTAACAGTCATCTCAGACTTTTTGGGAGACCAGCTATTTCAATATTTTAGCCCACTCACATTAGACAGGATCCCAAAGCCATTAAACATGCAGCTGAGTGGCAAATGCAGCTACAAAGGTTTACTTCTGACATTGTGAGCTTTGCTTGAGGCATGGAGGGGTGTCTCCCCACTTTAGTGCTAAGTATTGACCCATAAAGACTCTAAGCCTCAGGCAACTTTTCCACCAGCCAGAATGTTCAATTAATAAGGCTGCCATCATAATTTGCAAGACTGCCTAAGTCCAGCTTTTCTGGCTGACATTCAGATTTTAACCATGCTTCCCAGCCTTCTGTTCACCACTTCTGGCTTCCATTGACCAGCTGCCAAAATATTTTCTGGTGGCTGGGCAGGCCACAGGACAGTTTCAGATACTACCTTCCAATTTGTGCAGCAAACTGTTCACTGTGTTCTCTGCTCTTGGCTCCTCCCCAAGTTGCTGCAGTGAGTGAACACTGGAGTATACTGGAAGGACTATCGTTCCACAACTGTGAAGCAAAGGTATGGGCATCTTAACTGGGGTTTCCTTGTCCTTAAATCAACATCTCCATTAACAGACTGGAACTGAGTCAAAGAAAGTATCCTAGATCAACAATAAAGACTATGGCAGATCCAGCAGTGGACGTTCCACCTGTCAAAACTCTTATCCTATGTTGCAATCACAAACACCCTCTACTTCCAGGACAGAGGCAAGAAGGTCAGTATAAGACGATCCACATAACTCAGCAGCATCAAGATTAGTGCAGGTTCTGAAGTAGATTGAAAGTAAAGTGGGAAAAACACACAGGCAGACATTCAGTTACAAGTAGCAGCAATCAAGGAGAACAAAAGGATCGTCCTCTGAGTCCAAGGCCCAGGAATCCACCACCTTTCCTTGACACATAAAATTCCCTTAGATTAAGCATATGTATTTTACCTCCCTCTCCATCCAAACCATGTATGATTCGCTTGCTTTGGGAAAGCTCTAAAGAATTTACTAACTTTTTACCTAAATCCCTATATAAGCAAACAGAAAAAAAAGATTCATTTCATATGTACAGTTGAGATCTAAGCAAACATCTAAGATCATTATTAATTTATTTTTCCTGCCTATTAACAGATTCCAAAATAATTTAGTACTGTACTGCAAATGTTCTACATAACCAAGTAAATTTTTACTGTATACTTCTGGCCACCAACACTTTATGAAAAATAATTTACAAAAATGAACACCACTTCCCTGACATCTTCATCCTTAATTCACTCATAAAAGATATAAAATTGTTCTGAAATGCTTCCAAGTTATCAGTTATAACCGAAATTACCAGGATATCTTTGAAAACTCACCATCTAATAAATTTTACTTTAAGTCCAACCGGGAGGGGAAAAAAAAAACCAACAAACAAACAAACCAACAACAAACCAAACCACACCTTGCTATATATACTAGCAGGCTTAAAAATTATATCCACAGTTAAGAAAGAAAATTTACTTTGGAATCAAAGTAGAATCTTGTGCTTTACACTGAATCTGTTACTCAAATCATATGGAAACTTGAAGTGACGTTTAAAAATAAAGCAATGCTTTAGTTGTGTAGAATTTTACCTGAAAATCGTGAAAAACTTTTCAGTAACTGAAAGCACCTAGAGAAAGATGACAGGAAATCACGTTTCAGTAGTTCTATCAACTGAAGTCTCCTATGCTTTCCTATTTATCCTTTTTTATCCCAAGTCCTCATGTTGCCCCCTACATCCTGCGGAAGTCCATCCCTGCTCCACCCTTCACGTGAGCACTGGCCCACCCAGGTTAGCCATCCAAGTGGCAAAACACACAAGGACTGGTTCAGAGGCACCCATATACTGACTGGCAGGCAAGTGTGTAACAGCTACGCAGCCAGATGCTCCTGCCTCTTCAAAACAAATCAGGGAGCCATGCCCCTCTCTCAGTGGGGGCCCAAGTTTGACCATCAGATCATCCCTTTACTGGCAGAAACTTTGTATGTTTGAAGTCACCATTTTCCTGTTAAATTTAGCTGCACGTAGCTAATAGGTTCAGAAGTTGAAGAGAAAAATAAAATAAGTCCCTTTAACTTTGTAATACTTTAAGCTGTGTTGATTCAAGATTACTATGCAAAGCTTTGTTAGACAAGATTTTTTGGAGAAAAAACCCCAAGTATACTGCATCTCTCAGTTGATGCATAACAGCAGCAATGTCTTTTGCTGAATTTTAGATGGAATGGATGTTTCACATGCACATGTACTTTATAGATTTTCAGCAATGTTTTGTAGTGGCAACACCTAAAGAAATTGTTTCACCTGTTAAAAGAAGACTAAACTCAAAGTATTCCTTATCCTTCACCTCCACAGTCACAATGCAGCAACAGTAACTTTATGCTCAGTAGCATAAAATAAAAACAAACCTCCCCAAAACCAAAAACACCACCAACAAAAAAAACAACCAACCAAAAAACCCACAGAAGATAGTCTTCATGGGTCAAGGTTTTCCCAGACACTTGCTGGTTTAATCTGGCACTAGCTATAATAAAGCTGAAATAGTGCATCAGACCTCTCAAGATTCAAGATCTAAAACACAACAGAGATAAGAGAGTGTAAGAAGCACCACAAGAATTTGAAACTTGAATGTATAAAACAAAAACAAACCCAAAATAAACTAAACTAAGTTTCTATAGCTGCAAGTCAAATTAAAGTTTTTAGTCTGAAGTTGCTTTTACTTGTTTACTGATTCTAACCAAAAACCTAGATCATCTTAGGTATAGGCATTTGATTTTCCCCCAATCTTCAGTACGTTTATCTACTCATTTGATGTGAAACTATCAAAGATACCATAAAGTGCTACTGATTAACTGCACTTACTGCTCACTGTTTCCATGACCCCTTTTCAGCAATTCAATTAGGTATACGGAAGAAAACTCAGAACTGTGAAATATTTTACTCCCTACCTTTTCAGCTTTCATGAGTCAAGATCTAAAAATTATACAAAACATATGGTGTAAAAATCAGTAGTTTTAAAAGACAAAACCCAATACATTAGTCAATTAAAAATGCAAAGGAATACTTGATTAGTCTGAAGACCACAGAAACTCCAAATCTCAGTTTTAAAGAGTGGCTCTTAATATTCCAGTTTTAAAACTGAATTGAAATATGCTTTCACGTATGTTGACTTTTAATTAATCTGCAAGGAAAACCACTCAAGTGATAGTGAAAAACTCTTTTGATGTCCTGTTTGCTAACACAACTGATCTGAGGTTGAAAGGTTGATCTTTCACTGACTAGTACCTGCATCCAACAGAGGAGGCAGAGATCATTTCTCAGAATGCAATCTAATAAGCAAGGTCAAAAGGAGGAAGTTAGGAAGGTGCTGAAGAAGTTGTTACTCCTGTTTGGCTACGCCTTCAAGGACGACATTTTCAGTTTCTTCTTAACGGTCAAAGTCAATCCAGGAAAGCCAGCAAACATCCATGCTGGTCAGCCAGCCTGACTGGTAATAGTAATTCAAATCCATCTCTACACTAAAACTTAACTTGCCATGAAACGAAGAACAGTTAGACTTTAAAATTCCCCAAAGTGGCATCAATACTTAAAACTTTATTCAAGACCAGGACTGTTTGTTAGAATGTTAAACCGGAGCCCTCATGACAAATGACATCCGCTCAGCTTGTACCTGATTTAAAAAGCAATAGTTCTAAAAAGGGGTGTTTCCTGGAGCCTCTGCCCTTACAACTTTTGCAACTACTAACCACTAAAATTTCTGAACTGACAAGACCACAGTAAACAACATCCTCTGACTGGTGAGGAAAGAAATCAATTATTTGCTTCAATTTGACTAAAGATTATCAAGATTATTCTCAATAAACAGATGCTTACTGAGATGGTAACAGATGTTATCATAAAATTATGTCAAAAACCCCATTAAATTACCACGGAACCCTCTTATTGTACACATACTACTTCAAAGTGATAGAAAGAGTAACCATAGGAAAGGGTAATTCTGAAGTAAAAATTATCATAGATCAAAATATCTGTATAACCAGTACTTTTTAAGCTTTACTACCTCTAATGAGAAGAGGCTTTCCTCAGAAAATATACTGGTTTACATGATTCACATTTTACACTTTTCTTTACTGAGAGGTTTGTACAGCTACTGTTCTCAGTCCTACCAAAAAGGGGTATTTTTGAAGAGAAATGCTGAATAAGTGGCAAGACTAAGTAATGTTTTCCTGTTCCCCTGAGAAGGCTGATTAAATTATATGAATGAAAATTGCAAAACTCGGGTAATCTAGGAACTTCTACTCTTTTTAAAAAATACCTGCTTTAGAACCTGTTAATATAGATGTATAATTTAACATAAGAGTTTTAGACAGGTTCCTCAGCAGATGTCAAATGACCTGCACAACAGAATCAGCAGTTTAAACTTACGTTCATTATCTGCTCACAACCACTTTTTAGATATAAAGCACCTATCACTCTAAAAGTGTCTAAGAAATATTTAGTTACAGTATGAATTACTAATACTGTGCTATTTCAGAGATTGCTTTTTGCCATGCAGCATGGTCCAAGAGTAAATTCTAATTTGAAAGCCATAAAAATCAGAAATTTAGCATTATTTTTTACCTCACGTACTCATGCTTCAGTTGTCCTCGCTGCACAACAAAAGCAACATTTCTCTGATATGCTCTGCCAGTTTTGTTACTATGGATTTTTCCCTCAAAGCAGGACTGGCTCGTTTGCATAGCAACAGTTTGGGATTTACAAATTACTCACTACTCACCACTGCTACAGTTCTTAAATAATTAAGAAAACTATTTCTACAACTCAGAAAAGCAGTGGGTATAAGATATACTGCCTAACTTCCTCAGCATTAGAAAGCACTTGTCACATAGAAGCTGTGTGCTTACTAGTAATCAACATGCCAAACATCGTTCTCCTAGATTGAAGCCTCCAGTTGTAATATTTTATTCTATTGATTAACAAAATTGGCTACTTCAAAATTCAGCTTTTTCCTCCTATAGCAAGTCACAGAATGCTGGGTGACGAGATTTGAAAGCACTTCATGCTGCAAAGCTATCCTTCAAAAACCGAGACTTGAATGGGGCTGAAGTAGCTTATCCTTACGCCTGTGACAGTCTCTCAATGCTCAAATGGATTTGTCCACATAATCTCACCAAACGATCCAATTCCATACATGCAAAATAACATTTAATATTGATAGTGAATCTCAAAGAATGAGAAGAGTTGAGTCATTTTCTGTTGGGAGACATCTAAAAAGAACTGTCACAGAGATACAGATTCAGTAAACGACTTTCTTCACTCTACAGCATTAGTGAACCATACTCTAATGAACTTACTGGCACAGCATGCTAGCAAAAGTGCTTGTTTCAGATGAAGCACAAATGTTCAGATTTCTCACACCATTTTATAACAGTCAACCATAAAAAGAAAACATTCAGGCAACACAACAGCTTTTAGCTAAAAAGCACTATCCTCAGTATGGAACCTCATATAGAAAACAGAACTCCAGTAAAACTACAAGATACTTAAACATACAAACATAGTAATGCACATATTATCCTGCTACAGTGAAGGTGTAAAAACTTGCAGTTGTGTCTTCCTCAAAACTCTAAGAAAACCACCGAGTTTAAATTCTGCAATTGAGGCAAACTACACAGAACATCACGTTCAATTCAGACTATTTTTACACAATCACATCAAATCTGTTTACTGAACATAGAGAAATACCAAAGCCACCTGCTCCAGTAGTCCAGTCCATAGTTGCATTTTTTCTCACTTATCATACAACAACTCTAAAAAGAATATCTCCTTATTGAGGTACAGAATTGTTACATCAATCAATTTAACAAAGAAAAATGGAAGCCTATTTTAGAAAGAGTTTGCATTTCTTGATTTTTAAAATAAATTCTTTCATTCTATAAAAAAGAACAAATTTGTGGCAGTTAAGAGTTGCCGAGTATTCTGTTAGCACATTCAGTCACGTTACAAGAACCCACAGCCGTAAACAGCCTGTGTGCACAGAGATACCTGTAGCTTTCAGCAAAGCATACAGAAATTACCTAGCAGTAGTTGCAGTCTGAGAATTCATAAGCTGAAGACAGACATGTTTTGTAAAGCTCCATATAAAGACATAAGTCACCATGCAAAAAAAAAATACTTTTGGTATATGATAATGTTATGATGTACAGCAACTTTCCAAAAAGCAGAGAATAAAACAAAACCAGCAATGAGCTCACACCATTGAGCTACAGCAGTATCTCACGACCGATTTAAGCCCAGTGCTATTCCTACCCCCCATCTCAGTACAGCCATGGATATTTTTCCAGCTTGACTGGATTTTCCCCCTTCCTAATTGCTAGTTTTAACTGAAGCTGACGTAGATGAAGAATCAACCTTAAAAGCAGCATAAAGACTGAGCAGTAATTATGTGCAAAAAGACCTGTGACATTTTGTATCAAAAGCAGACACTGGAAATGCTAAAATATAGATGCCCCTTCCAGGAGAGGAAACAAAACAACTGCCCGGCTGCTACTGCTGCTGCTGGTACCCGGCCAATCAATAACACCGCACAAACGCATCACATCTCCTCCTTCATTCCTACGTCCTCTGCGGACGATTATTCGGACACTCTAATGCCCGCATTTCGCCAAGCATAATCAGCAGGTCACCTCGCAGTCTAGAAGAAGGGGCAGGTGAAGCAGAAGGGCGGCGGGGGAAGAGCCAGCAGCAGACGCATCGCTTGGGTGCAATGGAAATTTAAACGCTGAGCGGCCGCTTCCTGCGGTGGCACCAGGAGCATCCCACCTCGCTCGCCGCGGCGGGCAGGGGGGACCGTCTCTCCCGAGAGGGGGCTGACAGGAACCCGCCTCTCCAACCCTGCCTCGCCCCCGCAGCTCAGCCCCCACCGCCCCACCCTATTCAGCGGCTGGAGCCTACCTCCTTCTGCCCCGCACCCCAGAGACCCGAAACCCCCCTTCCCCGCCCCAGCCCCTCACCGCAGGCACCCTGCGAGCACCGGGCCGCCGTTTTTTCCACACACACCCCCCCACACCCACCACCCGCCCAGCCGCTTGTTTTCAAGGCAGAGACAACAATCCCCCTCCCCTCTCCTCCCCGCCGCCCCGGGCTAAACAAGCCAGTTCCAGCGTCGGCGCCCCAGCCTCGCCTCCCCCCCCCCTCCTCCCCGCAGCGTCTGCGCCCCTCCGCAGCGCCCGCCTCCCCCTCACAGCCTGCCCGCCGCCAACGGCTGCGCCCCCGCCCGCCTCCCTCCCCCCCCAAACCCCGCGCCGACGACCGTTAACGGCTGCGCCCCTCAGCCACGCGCGCCCCCCGCATTCCTCTGCGCGCCCCCCCCCTCCCCCCCAGCCCCGACCGTTACCGGCGGCGCCCCGCCTGCGCCTCCCGCCACCGCCACCCCCGTAAGCCCTCCCCTGGCAGCGCTCACCCGAGGGCAGATGAGAAACGGGCGGCACAGGAGGGAAGCGGCAAAGAAGGTGCCGCTGCAGACGGTCCCCCCCCGACGAGGCTGTCTCCGCCGCCGCTGGCCCCAGCTCCGCCTCCCGCCGCTCCGCTCCCTCCTCCCCCACAGCCACCGAGCGGCCCCAACCCCCCCCCCTTCCCTCCCCCCACCTGACAGGGTGCGGCTTCCCCAGGCCGCAGGCCAATAACGGCGCCGCCCATTGGAGGGCGCACGCTCCGCGACTAAGCGGCTTTCCTATTGGTAGGGGCAGGTGGGCGGGAGGCGCGTGAGGGGAATGGCGGGGAGCGGTGTCGGCGACTCTGGGAGCGGGTTGTTTCGGCCGGGGCCGCGCTTCGCGGGTCGTGAGGCTGCGGGAAGTGCTGGGTGATTCCCGAACGACCGGGCAGAGGCTGAGAAGAGCCCCCCGACGCGGGGAAGGCGGGTTCTCGCGGAGCTGGCTCCCTTCGGAAAGGAGCAGCGCGCCGTCTGCGAAGCTTATCTTGCAGCAGGCTGAGAGAGAGAGGCAGAAATCAGGTAATTGCCAAGGAAGCGTTACGATGAAGTGTTCTTTAACGCACGGTAGTGACGATATCTAATCGCTGGAAGCTCAAAGCGAGTCAAGGTCGATCCAGAAGCGCAGATACCCAGCGAGAGTAGTCAAGCTTGAGAACTGCGTTGGTGGGGCTTGAATACCTTCAGTTTTGACAGATGTCTCTAAATCAGTCCAATATCCTCCGGATGTTAAATTCCAGTCTAATGAGAAGTTGTATACTTGATTCAGGAAGCGTGCAGATACAGTGTATAGCTTGTATACAGGAGACCTGATTAGATCTTTACAAATCATCCCTTTAGATCTTCTAAACCTTTTGAAGAGCTGTGTGGCTAGTATAGCCCCACAGTTTGTTAGTCACTACAAATAAAGCACCAACCGTAAAGTTAACTTGTTCTGTTAGCTATCTTTGTTCTGTACATTTTTACTATAATTTCTGTATCATTTTATGAATGCTGCTTTACACTTCTTTTTGGAAACTGTTGTATACAATAGTGCCTGCCTCAGGTCAAAGGAAGAGTTGGGAGTCTGGGAACACACTTTCAGAAACACTGAACTCTTCTCCTCTGTTATCTGTACCCCCCTATCCCCAAGTTAGCCATACGATCAGAAGAAAAATAGACTCCTGCTAGCAGAACCCGATGGGTGCCTTCAGGAGCCATAAACATCTCTCCCTTAGAATATGGGAGGAATCAAGCCTGCTCCAACCACCTCCACCAAGAAAACACACTCCAGTTACCTAGTTCATGCTTTCTGGCAATTAATCTTCGTTTGTTCACTGTTCAGAATGGAAAAACAGGCCACAGAGATATATGTAAACTTGAATGTGAATTCAACCATCAAAAATGGTGGTTGAGTTGTCAAGTGATGACACAGAATGATTATGGCACATCTGACAAGACAACACTGCTGGACATAGACCTGCCTCATCAAAAACATCCCCTGATAGGACATGTGTTGGTGTACTTACTAGTAATTAGCAAATCATGTCTGAGCTTTTTTTTGCAAGAACTGTTGCTGTAAGCCTAAAACATTAAGTCACTTCACCTGGCTAGTGCTGAACCCTGTTAAATCCAGTGGATGTGTTTACATACAAGATAGCATACTTCTGTCCTTGTTCAAAGTCTACTCAATGAGACTTGCAGGTGCTCCACACCTGCAGGGTCCAGCCACCTGCCTTACCCACTGCCTTTCCCTTGGTGTGTAGATGACTCTCTGACGAAACTCTCCATCTTGGCACCTCACTTGCCTCTCTTTCCTTTCCTCACCATGGCATTCAACACATAAAGCTCGCTCTCTCCTTGTCTGGTAAAGTAAATTGGAGAACTGATCCACATTAAAACTAACTCAGCAAAAAAATACTGCTTTGTTTTAAAACAAATGGGCTTCCTCTCCAGCTCAGTGCATGGCTGCAAGACCAGCAGTGCCAAGAAGGAGGGGAATGTAGAGGACAGCAGCAGTGCCCAGGGACTGGGGGAGGGCAGGGTCATCTCTTTGACTAGCAGTGCTAGCTTAGAGTGTTTGTGTGACCACCAGGCATGGTGTCATAAGAACCTTAGGCTGATCAAAGGATGCGTTGTATCATTGCACCTGTTCGCTCTAACGGTGAAAGGCTGCAGAAGAGTGCCGCTCCTTTACCACTCTCTTCTGCTGTCCTACTCTGTGACCTGCCCAAGGACGCAGGTTCCCACTGTCCCCTTCAGCCTTGCCCCCACCCCTTGCATCATATTCCATAACCATGAGGCCAGAGAAGATACTGTTTCACCTGGCTAATCTGATAGAAAAATTGGGGGGTGAGGGAGGAGGCAAGGCCAGCTTTCTGCTGAATCAGGGACTCGACCAACTCACTTTGCAGCCCCAGACTGCTAAAACTGGTGCATGATGGTGTTCATCTTGCTTGGCCAGGTGCTCATCAGTTTTTTGCCTGGCCAGGTTCCTGAACTGCCTCTACCCAGCAGCAGGAACAGCAGTGCTGGTGCAAAGGTGGGATTACACAGGTAGAAACATACAATATGGCACATACATACTGACATGTACTACAGCAGTATGCTGTGCTGCAGAAATAAGGCATCAAAGACAACCTGAAAAAAAACTTCTGCATTATTTAAGGCATGAAGAACTTGTCTGTCTTTGTTAACTCTTACCAGCTGGGTTGCCAGCATGACAGCTACAACAGAAGGTACAGTATGAACCACACAGTATTTTTCAGCCTGTAGTATTTGACTCCTTCAAAATCTTTGCACTGCTGGTGAGGGGTCTGGGAAAACAACAAAGACAAGCTTGTTGCCAGCAGGCTTGCAGTTGCCATATGCACATCTGCACATGTACTGGAAATAGACTCGCCCTTCAAAAAACAGAAAAATACTACCACATACATACAGACAGCACAATGTTCCCACAAGAGGTGTCAGAACGTGGTACTGTTCAGGCAGTGTAGAGGTTCCACTTGCTGACTCATCCACAGTAAGTTGTTTTCCTTAGCAGGCTCAAGCATCAGCAGCACTGGACTCAACTTCCATCATAGTGTCTCAAATAAAAAAAGTCCATGCAAATGTATTCATTTACAAATTATTTTAGTTTGGCTTTACTAGGTGTCAGAAAAATAATGCTGTACAATTATTTTTACCCAACTGACCTCCCTACCTGGCATTAGCACTCGTTGATGATCAAACTGCTTACAGCTACCTGTGAGAAGCACAGTACTAGGTTGAAGTCACGAATCTGGCATCAGGACATTTATCTTTTCCTTTACATGGGGTACACTCATTCCATATAAGCAGTTCCAGGTCAGTTTTCTTACCTAAACTGGCAATGAGAGTATCAAAATAGATCTTTCCCTCTTGGCCTGCCAGAACCATTCTATCCTTACAGTCTACTGACTGGGGAGGAGTTGCTACCGTACTGTACTATTAGAAACTTTATTTTTGTCCCAGATGCAGTCATATTCTTTGCAGGAGTGAGCTGCTTTTTTGAATTTTACGCACTTATGTAAGGAAGAACTTTCCCAATTACTTGAAAAATAGTATGTAGAAACAATCTTTAATGTATATGTATCTGAGAAATATTAGATGGATCAACTACGGGGGCGGGGGAGTATTCTGGTCTACTTTCATCTCTCTCCACAACCAAACAAAAACATATCTGAGGTTTATTTGAGCTGAAAAAAATAAAAATGGAGAGAACTGAAGCAGCAGGTGGGGAAAGGGCAGAGCAGCTGAACAGGCCGACACTAAATGTTGCCAGATTTTACACAATCTAGTAAACCAAGAGGCCACTTTGGCATTAAGTTTGAAAAATACTGACTTTGTGCTCAGAGGGGCACAGAGAAATTTTTATACGCAATTGAGATTAAATGTAAATCTAGCTTCATGGTTCAAGCTGCTTAATAACAGTTTCAATTAAGTACAACCAAAGGTGCAATGATCACTTTAGCCAAAAGGAACTCAACCTCCTCTCTTAACATTACAACACTCTTTGTAGAGGTTTGGATTTGTTTTTCCAAACTCCTTTTCCAAGTAAAGCTGATTCTTTTAATTGCAACATTCATGACTTCCTAAGCATCATGTGCCTTCTACCTGTATGTTCTCTACAAGTTGCTTCTATACAAATTCCAATGTCACTAGAGCTGCTGAGATTGTTTTTAGTGGCTCTCTAATGACATCTTCATCCTCAGTAGTAGGAGAAGGAAAAGTGCCACTAACAGAAGTTAGAACTTTTAAACTAACTTAGAACTAAAAACAGACCCAGGAGAGAAAAACAAAGAGAGGAAAAAGAAAAAAAAGATACCAGGGCAAGTTCAAAGTAATGTGAAGGGCTGAGAAGCATAAGAAAAATATTATAAAGTATTTAATATTTGAATTATTATTATAGATAGGAGAAAATTAATCAATCTTGGGAGAAGCTTTGTAATATTAGAATATAAAATTTTGAATTCCTTTAAATAACATTTAATTTTAAAAAGGTAAATTTTCAGCAGTACTCCCATGGTTAGGGTGTGGCTGGAATATACTGGGAAGAATAAATAAGCATGAACATTAGCACAGTGTAAATTAAAGCATAACGTAATCACTGAAGCCTAAACCAGACAGCTTGTGAGGCCACGCCTGGTACATCTTTCCTTATTCATCCTGTAATAAAACCCTTTAATAAGTTTACATGGAATAGCCTTCTTTTTTCTGTGCTGGTGTGGCAGACCTTTCACCTCCCTGGCCTTCAGTACAGGTGCAAAACTCTGTCCATGCAAAAGCTTTCAAGGTCAGAATTTAAATGCACATCAGCCTCCCAATACAAGAACCAACTGTGTCAAGATCGCACACAGAGGGAGTTACTACAAAGTGGTTGTTAAAAGCCAGAAAAAGTGGCAAATCAAAGAAGGGTTAGATGGTTTTCCCTGGTTTTATATATCCAGAAATCTAATCCTGCAAACAGTTATTATTACTGTCATTTCTATGCAAACCAACTCCAGTAGAGATGTGCGAGTAAAATGGCGTTAAAAATTACTCTTTGACATCTCTAAGATTACATGCCCATCAGGGCCATGTCATGAACACGAGAGGCTGGATTACCCACTTCCCTGGTAACTCGATGCTGTAAGGAAGAAGGTACAGGCGAGGGGTAGTAATGGCTGTCCTGTAATTAAGATACGGGAATGGAAGTCCTGAAGGAATATATTTTGGGGTTGGCTATGCTACAAGACTTACTATGTACCCTAAACCCACTGCACTTAATCACTTCAGTTCATCCAGTTTTAAAGTGAGCTCAAATGCCATCTACTCTGAAAGTTTTAGTAGAGTTTGTTATTTGGTATTTTGGTACTTTGAGTATTTATAGTAGAAGAACTATGAGCTCTCCCATTTAAGAGGTTGTAATCATGATCATCTCAGGCAGTCCCATTGCTAGAAAACAAACCTCCTTGACTTCAAGGAGTTGACTGTTTAGTAAGATAGAAACTATTGTGACGTCATGTGATTTGCTTGCAGCTAGGTGAAATATTTAATGTTCAGAACAACTCTTTAATGCTTCACGATGCAGATAATTTAGGTGGTGCTCAGACGTCCATTATGTAAATTCTACCTCAAAGTTTAAGAATAATTTAAAAACAGAAATATAAAATTCAATTAATTTTGTTGCCATGTAGGTTAAAAGATATTCAGATGAGCGATTCTGCTAAACAACATTGCTACTTACATGAGGAAGATGAGCCAAAAGACGTCTTAAGTTTCAAAGACCTGGCCCATTAAGTTTCCACCTTTAAAGTTAAGCTTTAATCTCTAGCTTCTATCCGAATTCACTTCGGATTGATTTCTACCCAAATGACTTATATGCAGAGACACTTGGCAGCTGTACTGCTGTTGCTTGGAACCCTGAGTGGAACAGGCTGACCGGCAGATGTCCCCACATTCAAAATAATCACAGTTAAGACTTCAGACATCATGAAGCACCAGAAGCCCTGAATACTCTCGCTGCTTATTTACATTCTTGTAAAAACTGAAGTTCTGAACTAGGGACTACTTGACTGCTGACACAAAGCACCAAGCACCTTCGCTATTATTGAAGAATTGTCCAGATATCGGTTCACTTTTTATGATACACTACTTAACAGTCCATTGTTGAAAATTTTATTTTCAAGAGCCCTCTAATTTTTTTTCCCTAGAAGAGCAATCCCACACACACCTATCACCTGTAACACTATCTTGGAAGTTTAGACAGAAAAGGCAAGACTTTTTCCAAAATTATTATCAATTATTTTGACTTGGATATTACCAAACTCACAAACTGCATTTTTTTTGGCATACCAAATACTGCCTTAACACTTCACCACAAACTATTTTAAAGCTAAGGAGCTTGCAGTAGGTTGTATACACAAGAGGCTGATTTGTGGTGACAGGAGGAGAAGAGTAAGGTTAGGAAGAGGTATAGGAGACAGACTATGAAGCCACACATTCTAGCTGTGCCTTTCTTCCCTACAAACACCAGAAATTTAACTTCATCTAATTCTGCATAAAACAGACTAGACTAGTATGGAGGAGCAAGATGACTTGGAAGAGGGAGTGCAAGTGATTGCAGATTTGTTTGGAACCCTTCTACCTGTTTCTAGAGGGATGAGGGGATTACCTAGCACATCATCATCTGTACCTCTTACCTTGAATTCTGGAGATATCAGAGATGTAAACCTACAAGGTTGTAAGCCTACTGTACTTGTACTAACCTACCGGGTTACGCTGACATTTCCGAGCAGAAGGGCTATTAGGCACCGGGAAATGGGAAGGTCCTCTTTTCCCAAGCAAGCTCCTGAAGAACACCTTTGGAGACTTGTCTTTCTTGCTCAAACATTTCTGTTTCTCCAAGGTGCTCTTTTTATTATGGTCGTACTTGCATTTGTGTCCATAGATAAAATGAATGCTTCAGTCCTCAACCCTGCACTCAAGAAACTTTGAAGTAAATGGAAAACAGGTGATTTCCACCTATTTTCTAAATTCACAGTTAGAAGAATCAAGCACTATTTAACACAACTACAAACAAAAGCATTAAAACACACACCCATGAAGTAAAAAGATGCCTGCACAAAATTAGGTGAATTGGCATTGAAAGTTTATCCACTTCAGAAATATATACATTTACATAAAAAAGGAAATCAACACAAAAATTTACATATTTGCAAATCTTGTATTACACAGGTAGACAGTGTTATGTTTTATATGTATTGGATTATGTAAGTATTTTTACAGTTTAAAAAAAAAGTATATTGTTGCAAAAAAAAAAAAAAAATCTGAATAGGGCCCCAAAGATAGCATACTGTAAGTATGACTGTCCTGACACAATGAAGTCAATTATTCCCAGGGAAAAATTTACTCTGTAAACAGTATGTGTAAATACTTCAAGAAACTGGAACTTGCTCTGATATACATATATCTATATGCCAAAAATATTTTTCAAATGCTTTGTTGGCTGAGCCTTCTTTACAGAGTGGATCATATCAGGGTAGTAAACCACAGGGATACTCATTTAAAATAAAAGGGATTAGAAACTTAAAATATCCAATATTCAACAGAATCTGAAATTTAAGTACCACATATTTTTTACGCACATAAAACCTATTACAGTGAGAACAGAGATCAAAAGACTGATATTGTGTATGTCTGTGTCTCTTGCAAAAGATAAAGGCAGAGCTTCTTGCCTCAATTCCTATGTATGGTCCTAATATTACATCTCTATTAAAGAAAATCCCTTAGGGATTAAATCCTGGTTTATTGTTTTCATAAACAGAAAATTCTTATTCTGTAATGGTTTTGCTCATGTTTTTAAAGTTGTGACCATCTAACTGTAACAACATTAAAACTGACATGTATAAACTTTGAAAAGGTAACAGAAAAAAAGAGTTAAGTTTATGGATACAGATTCAGACTGATAGAAACTAGATACCTTCTGTTTCAGGAGTGACAGGATTTTGGGGTTTTTTTAATTATTATTGCAAGTCGTGTAAACATTATTAGAGTAGGAGACCATTGTAACAGTATTTTTGAATCAAATTTACTTAAGTCATTAAAATAAATTTCTCCTCTTTATTAAAATCTAGGATATTTAGCATAAATATCAAGCCCTTGGTTTTAGGATACCTGTCCCCAAAATATTAGGGAACAAATATTACAAGCACCCTGGTAATGCCTACCACTGATAGTATGTTAAAAACAGATTTTATTTTGCATGCAACTACAGACCAAATGGCAATTTTAATAATGGAAAAATTCTTGGTGATCTACAAGAAGTAGCCTAGGCCAGTGTGTTTTGCCCTAGAACAAAACAAAATGCAACGGGCTGACAACCTGATCCTAAGAGACTGACCACAAAGATTTACGGAGTTGATAGTAGCATCACACTCATGGTTTCAGGGGTTTTTTGTGTGTTTTGTTTTAAAGAACCTTTCATTACAGCAATGTGAGAGAAAACTGCTAGTCAGAATTTGGGGTATTCAAAAGATTCCCTCCCTTCCCCCTTAATCCTAAGTAGTCCTTTCTCTTTTCTCATACCCATTAAAAATACTAGTGGCACCTACCCTTCCAGTTCAGAACTAAGGAATCGGGCTGCCATGAAAGCCAAATCAATATTATTCCACGTCTCCCTGAAATGCAAGTCATTAAGTAACATGTGGGATGCCACAACCATATCAGTTGGATAGTACCCTGATATTGATTACTGCAGACATTGTAATCAGAAGCTACATTTACATATGAGGTGGCTTAAAAAAAAGCCAATTTTCTGATCATCTTAACCTATAGTAAACCAAATTATTTGCACAGAAGTCTTCATTATTTACATGTCAACTATACAAGTAATACAAAAACTCTCAGTTGAGCACCAGTGCTGACTTAAGGAGTAATACCTTCAAGTCAGAGTATTAGTATTCCCTGTCACAAGTGAATTCTGATACACTCTCAGAAGTTTCCCGTTTCTGTATTGGTTGTATTCAGACCACTACTTTGTTCGTGTCCATCTTCCACATGCCAAGGAGATTAGTAATAGCAGCAGTTTTATAAAGGGTGTAGGTATCATGGACAGCTTTCACAGCATAATCAGTTCAGATCTTTTTAAAAGAAAAGACCATAAAATCCACTGATCTGGATTGTAAGGTTTTACCAAGAGTTCATTAAATGGACTTTATATACAATGAATGTGAGAATAAGTGGCTGAAACAGAGTCAGTTTCTGTGTGCAAACAATGGGATGTCCAACAGTGGCAGGAGTCCACATTTAATTCAAGGGCAGTAGGGAACCCATTTGTCCTAAGCATCAGTGAATTATGCCAGTCGTGTCACCTTGGTTTAGAGTAACCATAAGGACACCGAAGAATAAGGCTGTCATGACTAGGTAAGACATGAATGCTATAGTACTCGACCAAACTTCCCATGTTCAAAAACATGATGTCCGAATCCAGGTAAAACTTGCAATCCTGTTGTAGAACAAAAACATATGCTATAATTGACAGTAATTTTTCCAACTCAATATTTAAAAAAAAACCAAACATCATCAGAACTAAAAAGTTCTTTCAAACAAGCTACTGCTTTGCAAGCTAGTCACTTACACAGACGAGTCCAAATTAAGCTCAGGAATTTAATACTCCTTCCTTTAGGATTTGGTTGGAGCTGAAATTTAGATGTGAACATTTACAGCTAGTTTGTCTTTTGCACGATACAGCAACTAGAAAGCCCAGATCCGAGTACTCAGACTCTCATCCTAGACCAGATATTTGTAAATCAGCTTATTTTTACTTTTAGGAATGTGAAGAAGTTTAGACTTTAACTTGTCAGTTCTGGTATATCCCTATACACATGCACTCTTTATACGCATATAAATACATGGAATTCATACATATATACATGCACATATATACACAGGCACACATAGTACAGCTACTAACCTTTTCAAAGATTCTGTAGTTTCTCACTTTTTCTGCAGATTCATCCCATACAACCAATACCTTGAAGAAGAAAAATGCAACATATTCAGTCTATGCTAATAAACTCTAAGTCAATGTATTATTAAGGAGTTAGTTACAATCCAGCCTAACATAAATAAATAACCCCTCCTGAAATTATAATAGTGATTGTCTCAGATTTTCTTGCTTTAAGGAAAGAGCACATCTAAATTGTTAAATACTTTGTCATACATAAGATACAGTATCTCTAAATCAAAAAGGTTTTTGGGGGTAGATTCAGCAATTGCAAGTTACCTTTCCAGGCTTAGTAGATGAGTTCCTAATACAGTACAATCCATTTTGCGGTCGGCCCCGCGGGCTACTAGCTTTAAATGTCCTAAAAATAATACAGCAATTACATATATTAGCATTTTCTGACTCAGATAAGTAAAATGCCTAGATTCTTAAAATTCTTATTATAAATCTCTATTTTGGTTGTAGTAATTCAGAGTACATCATAGCTGAAGGAATTTCACTGTTCTAGCATCTGAACCAGCAACACAGCACAGAAGATCTGGCTTTCTGTCCCATCTAGCATCCTGGCAGAACAACCTTACCTAGATAGAGCAAAATCACTTTGCAAGTAGTATCTATTTTCATTTGATACATGAGCACTGAACTAACTCCCCTAAAAAGTGATTTCCATCTTAAAGGAATTTATATACTTTTATTGTGGTTTTAAACACAAATTGTGCCTATCAAAATGATCTTTGGACTACTGTTCAGTGCAGGTTTTTGTAGGACTTCTAAGCAACTATTTTAAAGTCACATTCTACCTTTCAACTTCAAAGGATTCAGAAGTATTAAGAAATATTGAAGCAGGGAGCCCAACCTGTAAAAAAAAAAAAAAAAAAAAAAAAAAAAGAAGAAAGTAAGTCACCACGTACGTCAATGACAACTCAAAATGCTAGCAACTTGTCACGCAAATAAGCTACAGCCATCAGTATCTGAAATTATTAATGGTGATTTAATCTCTCCTTTATGCTTGTTCCTCCTTTACATCCAATATTAAAATCCAGAATTTATCAAGGCATTCTTTAAAGCTAAAAAAACCCCAAACACCCCCCCCCCAAAAAAAAAAAAAAAAAAAAAATCACACAGCACTGTGTTTTCAGAAAGTTATTTTTTCCTGAAATAATGCATTTAAAACATTCCCAAGAGTATACATAAGCAACAAAAAATACTCTCTGAGAACAGATTGTCTGCTTGATCTTACTTTTTCGTAGTCATCATCAGAATCATCATCAGGTTGGTTTGGCTTAGAGGGTAGTGCTGGTTTTTCAAATGAAAAGCTTCTAAAACTCTGCCCATCTGGTGGTGATCTCCTGGCAGAAACAGAACAAAAACTGAAGGACATCTCCTCAGGAAAACGGAGCAAATATACACAAAACACTGAAGGGATAATAAAACTGGAACTGCAGAACAAGTTTCAGTTTAGCCCCCAACACAGATCAATTCAGGTTGCAGGGACCTCTAGAGATCATTTAGTCCAAGCTCCTGCAGAAAGCAGGTCCAAGTAGGTCAGGAAACCGCATCCAGTCAAGTTTTGAGTATCTCCAAGGATGGAGATTGCACAGCCTCTCTGCAGAAACCTGTTCTGGTGTTTCACCATCCACGTGGTGAAAAGTTTTTCCTAATACCTAGCTGTAATTTCCTAGGTTGTGACTTCTGCCTGTTGCCTCTTGTTCTACCACTGCAGACCACTAAGGCCTTGCTCTGTCTTCTCCATACCTACCTGTTAAGTAGTTGTAGACAGCAGTGATCTCCCACTAGCCTTCCTAAAGGTTGGATGAATCCAATTCTCTTAGCCTCTTCTCACATACTATGTGCTATAGCCCAAACATATTGGTGGCCTTCCACTTGTCTCACTCCAGTATATCAATGTCTTCCTTGTACTGTCTTTAAAGAGTTTATTACTTGTTCTTCAGAGCTGCTAAACAATCCAATGGACAAAAATACTTTCACCTGACTCGCCACCATAACTAGTTCCACAACCCTTACTAAAGCTGATCTGAAAGTAAAATGAAACACATTTCCTATCTCCACAGAAGCCTAAAATTGTTTTTGCAGTTTATTGAGGTTCTGACAAAGGCTTCTTATTCACTGCAAGGAAAGGCTATTAAGTCTTTAAGACACAACTGAAAACAAATGAACTACAAAATTTTGGTGTAATTTTTTTCAAAGTTTGGTTTATCTACTATTTCTTTCTGAACTATTTCAGAAGCTAAAGTCATTGCAAAAGTTTCAAATAACAAGTACAGAGGCAAAAAAGCACACCACTGTGAGGAAGAGAAGGATGGTGCAGGGAAGAGAAACAGATGTCGATGTGAATCTGAGAAATATGTCTGTCAACTAGTTAACTAATAACACAATGGAAAAATTTAATAATGCATTGTATTTTTGTACTTACTGTAACTGGGAACATGAAGACTTCTCTGGTCTAGGCTTGATTCCAGGGGGCTGGTGGCTTGGCACAGGTGGCTTTGGGAACACTGGTGGCACAAACAGTCCAGGTTTACCATGTTCTCTTGGCACTTTGGGCTCTACTGTTTTTTCAGTAAACTGTGACAGCTTGGGTTTACTGCCTGGTAGCGGAGGAGGAGTTCGCGGTGAAAGGTTTAAGGTTTTTAGCTTCTCACATCCTTCTGGAGTAGAAACAACTTGAGCTAGAGGCAGAGGCTCTGGAGGCAATGAGCAAGATTCTTTGACATATACCGGCTTTTTGAAAAGAGGTATAGTGGGCACAGGGGGCAGCTGTTCACTTAGTCTCCGGCTTGAGGATTGAATCTTTAGATTAGGTTCAGCTCGGCACTGTAACAGGGGTTCTCTCATGTTTAAGAGATCCTCTGGTTTGATATCAGGTAAGCTTCTTTTAGGAGGTGGTGGTGGTACTGGCACAGTAGATTTGCCAGCAAAGGAATTTGCCCTTGATTCTGAGAAGTTTGCTTTTCTGACATGAGGAACTGGTGGAGGCGGGTAGGCTGGGGGCAGGACCATATCTACAGAAAGAAAACATCCAAAAGACATGACACACCGAGGGGAAATACTGTATTTCAAGAAACGAGACTTTTCAAATTTATTTTCTATGTGATTTAAGATATTTCACTGGCATCTTGTCTGATAGTACCCAAAATGCTCAATAAACATGTAACTTGCAGCACAATTCTGAATGCTATGTGTAGTAAACTCCTGTAATTTTTATTCAGGCATAGCTTATGATAACTTAGCAAGGCGGTTTCCCTTTGCTAAAAATAAAGAGACTACCACTCCTCCAGACTGATGACCAGATACAGGTCCTTCCAGGGCAGGAGGCCTGCAAGAAAACATGCCCTTAAAGGCATGTAACACTTTCTGTAAATCGTTACTACTGTTTCTAGGACCTTTTGACCCTAAATACCTCTCAAGATCAGATACCTGTGCATTACGTCAGTTATTTTACCACCTGCAATGCTTTAGATACAACGAAGCCAAAATAATAATCTGGCATTCTACATGAATATTGTCTTCATTGGGGGCCTTTCATGGGGCCTTTTGTGAAGGGAATGAAAGAAATCACATACCATCTTTCACTATGTCAGAAGTGTCTGGCTGCAAGTAAGACTCATCCTCTTCCTCCTGGTCGTAATCTGCAGATAAAAATCAATGTGTCAGACTCTGTTAAGTACTCCTGGAACCATGAAAGAGTATTGAGTACTTACTGCTTTTTGATAAACAAGTATTTTTCAGTTGAATTTTTTTTTTTTTAAAGACTTGAAAAAAATTTATTTATGATATATTTTTGTCCACCTCTCTGCTATTTAGAGTAGGTGTTTCCTTAAATTTTGATGTCAATTAAGAAAGCCATCCCTTACAACAGTGGGAGATGAACTACACTGCACATCAATTTTTTTCCATCTTTCAAGTTTAAATTTTCTTTCTGGTGACACTTTCTAGTGTTATAGCCTTCCTGAGAAAAACTGAAATTCGTTGCAGAGACACAACTACATGGATGTACTGGCAAAACCAGTTGGAAAAAAAAAAATAATCCCCAAAACCTAACCCTAACACAGAAAGATTTATGATTTTTGCAATATGGAAGCCTAAGCAAGCCTAGTGATCTACAAAACAATTAATTCTTTTGCTTTGCTGTGGTAACAAAAAAATACACCATAAGAAACGGCTTAAGTGGTTTCAATGTTGCCTTTAACTGTAAGTCACAATGATCAAGACATGAAAAACATGCTACTTCTAGGCAGTAATTTCTCACCACTGACTATGACAGAGTCTCAAGGACAATATGCAGTATTTCCCCAAAGAAATGCAGAAAAAAACCCCACAAAGAAAAAGGTAAGAGTATCTGATAAAAATCAGTTAGCTCTTCTAATTTTCCTAATTTAAACTCCTGCTAGGCTTCTTAACATAATTTGTATTGCATACAACCCTTCCCTCCCATAAACACAGAAGTACTAAACTACAACCCTACATGAAATGCTGATGAGTCTGTTTTTCTCTGCTTTGCAACAATTGAACCGGATTTCCTAAAAACACTCACTCCTGCCTTTTTGTCCTAGTCAGGAAAAATAGTCAGGAATTTCCTTGCAGGAAATGAGAGTACTTGCTCCAATCAACCCTGCCCGTAGAAATCTGAAAGGGCAGATGGGAAAATGCATAGTAAAGGAATTATGTTGAACCTTGAGGCGAGGCTTCTCATGTTGGATTTTACTAACACATTTCTCGACTAGGAGGTCAGTTGCTGAAATATGCTGTGAATGCCTATCGTCCTTACTTCTAATTAAAAAATAAACACACTCCGCCTGAACTGTTTACTGTGAAACAACTACAGCAATGAACAGGTATCAAACTTCGAATAAAAAAGTCTATGTTAAGAATGAGATTTTCAGAACCTTACTCAAAAAGTTACTCAGTTTGAAAGTTATTGAAGAATGTTATCCTATGCATTTGACCTAGGCCCATCCTATGTCTAATGTAAGATCTTCCTGAACCAGAGAGATGATCAATTCTGTTTCATACTAAACAGACTGTAACACAAATGCCACAACATCCCAGTGTGGGTGACTGTTTGTTTTGCAGGACAGGTGAATTAATTTCACCATCTAGATAGGAGGTAACTAGCTCCACAGTGTTTTACTGCATTGTCTCCACATGTTTTCAGAACATACTTTTAAGGGACTAATATCCTATTATTATAATTGTATTCAATTACTGTCAATAACATTCAATTATCATAATAAAGATCACTTTGTATTTCTACACTATGACCTATGGACATACTCAAAAGTTTTATCTTTTTGCTAGATCTACAAACTCTCCAACATGCAGTCTTAATAAAAATTTTAAATAGTATTATTAGGGTGTCAGATACCAGCTTGAAAGATCTGAATTTCTTTAGCTACCATTTATTTTTACTAATGGTTTATGGCACAGAATATCTGCTTCTGTTGCAAACTGGATCAGTTTGCTTAAACTATTGGAATAATTCCTGCAGAATCCAAAAGAAATAAATAAGCAAATAAATAAATCTTATTTATCAGTGTCTAAATTTATCACCTTCATTATCTGCTGAATGATGAGAATACTTGATATCAATGGGACGTTCTACTGAGCCATAGAAACTGTCTGCATCAGAACCAGAGTCACTGCAAAAGAAAAGACAGAGTACCTTCTGCATCACCGTGTTATCAGTCTTGGGACAGTAATGTCTGTTAGCAGGACTGCAGCACTGGAAAGGAATGCTGGAAAAGCAAAAGCAATCTATTCCTATTTACCAGTTAACAGCCAGTATGGTGCTGCTGTCTTTTTAAAGTTGTTATTTGTTTTACACAAAGCTGACATTTAAAGTTCTCTTAGTAAAAAGATTTATTTTTGTCTTGGTATTCTTTAAACTGTGTATTAGGAAGGCCTTTCATTCTTGGGCCTTACTGCACCTGTTTTTATTTCACAGTAAATTACTTGTAGGTGCAAAGAGCCTAAAACACCACTGTCAAGAGCTAGTGCAAAAGGGATAAAAAGCAAATAAAGATTAAGGGTTTATACCTGAATTCTGTTATTGTTTCTTTCTTCTCATGGTAGTGATCAATTTCCCTCCTCAAGGATAGCATCCAACTCTAAATAAGTATAAAAATACAGCATTCAACACATCCATCTTTAAATCATGAAACAAAGATGCACAGCATTTGTCCTCTCTAAGAACAGAGTAACTGTGCAAGGAATCTACATTGAAATAGTATTTATCCATGACTTTATACTGAGATGCCTTATCAGTCAAATGTTTTGACTATCTAAAATGCTATAAGAACATATTAAAATACTAAACTTTCATTTTGCAAACTTCAAGCTGTTATTTCTAAAGCCAGGTACTTGTTCTTAGTGTGTTTACGGGTAAGAGATTTCAATTAACAGTTTTCGTACTTTATCAAAGGCGTAACATACAAATATTTGTTCCTTGGCTAAAAATAAAATGAGGAATATGGAGAAAACCATGCCATCTAGTGTGTCACTTATAGTCATTCCCTAAATTACAACTTGAACTAACACTAACTTGATAGTTAAAACTTCAGACATGATTTTCAGAGGAGCCCAAAGAACTAGATACACAAATTTCAGTGACAGCTGCGTGTCCAGTTCATTTCGATTTTAGGGAAGTCCAAGATTCACTTTCTACTTCAAGGAAAATTACACTGCAAAAGAAGAAGAAAGTTACCTTTCTTTCTTCTTCAGATGAAGCTGAAAAAAACCATGTCCTGTGCTTCTTGCTAATGTGAACTAACTTGAAAGGAAACACATTGCTTGATGTTGTCTCCTCAGCTGCCCGCATAACCCTGAGAAACAGAACAAACAATACATAAAAATCTTAGTTTATAAAGTTAATTCTGCTGTGCAAGTCAAAGGTCTGATAGAAAGCAGTTTTACTGGCCAGTTTTACCTTACAAAAAAATAACGCCCAAGCCCAGGAAAACACCACAAAAATCCCCATAGGTACATTTGTAGTACTTCTCCATTAAAGTGGTAGGAAGGACAATGCAAGAGCGCTGACAGGAGAACAAGCGCTAGTTAAACCACCAGCCAGACTTACAAATAGATGTTTTGACCACATTGAAATTCAGTAGTTTTAATGAACTGCATTAATTCACAAGCTTCACACCATGGTAAGAAGCATTTATGGTGCCTGTGATCCTTATTTCAGAAAGGTACAGAGGAGAAATCAAAACACAGCTTTTCCGTGAAAATAAAAGATAACTAATATTAAAAGTTAACTTATTTTTCCACCTTTCCTTTATAAACAGTTTCTTGCACTACTTTTATTATTTTAAAACAAGCATAACTCAACCTCTTTCACAAACTGCATTACGTAAGTTTGTTTCTTTTTAATTTTTCCCCAGAGGGGTCTCAAATGAGGAAATTCCTTACACATACAGAAATTTGGTTGTAAATGCTCTATAAGGCTTTGGAATAAAGGAGGAGACTAAAATCCTAGGACTGTGGGGACTCTAAAATTAACATGTCTAAGATTTATTCAGCATATCCATAGAGAAATCTGATTAAGTTTTTTTACAATCATTATTGGGGCTTACTTTCTTAAACTTTAACTCACCAATTTCCTCATATAATACAGTATTTTTGTAAGTCCTTAATATTTAGGGAAGGTGGTTTGTAAACGTAGAAAACAAGATTCTCAGAGACATTTGGGTTTTAGTTAGGTACCTAATCAGGATAACCTTATTTTGAGATAAAATATATCTAATCAACACCCCCAAGCTGCCATTAAGAACCATGTCAACTGCAAAATTATTTCAAAATTAGACATTGCACCTTTTTTTAGAACCCCAACCCTACTTTTAAGCTGGAGGTTGTAGTTTTCTGCATCTGCCCAGTCCAAAACAAAGCCACAAAAGGAACTGTAAGTTATTTCACTAATGTTAAGGCTAATAAGGATGTTAATGAGGGAAATAACCATGGTGCAGCTGGGGAGGGATACTAGCAATAGGCATCACTATACATTTTGAGTCACTAGTGAACTCAGCACTTTCTGATCTCCTGTCCACTCTTAACAAACTAAGGCTATTGAAGAAAGACTGCAAAATACAAGTCCACGGAAGCCTTGAAGTGACTTGTTTTCACACAACCTTACGCAACTACCCAGTCTAACAAATTCTTTCATTTCAAATTATTTTTCAATAATGCTTGTGTCTGTGCATAATACTAACCAAGACCTGGTCCCAATTCCAACCAAGGTCTCTACAAGGCTGCTAGAATGCAGATTTATTAAAAAGTAACAACACAGTCCCTAGCATTTACAAATTCCACTGTATTTTTCATATTAATGTGATTACAGAAGCTAAGGTCATGACCAAGTTACAGTATAGGTTTCTTATACAAATGAATCTTCAAGTTTTAGTTGGCTACAATGTTTACAGCTGCATTCCCATAAAACATGCCATTGTTGTAGTCAGTTAGAAAGTTCTCACATTCTAATAAAAGATTTCCTTATTCTAAAAGTCTGAGAACATTATGCAGTACAAGAATAACATTAAAGTTTACAAATACAATAAAGTTGCAGTGGTTAGGACCAATAATGTGATATTTCTCTACATTGTGTCTCATTATTCCTTTCTTAGCATTAATTACAACAACAGCAAATTCCTAAAGCTAAGTTAGACTTCTATTAGTAGGCCTCGTACGTACGCTGCACTCAGATTCTGATAGTACTGGTTAACTTGAAAAAGACACCTATTTTGGCCTTCAACTTAAAAAGCAAACATTAAGATTTATAATGTGTAACGAAATGAGTCAGACATTTTGCACATGCATTCTCTCATTTATCACTCCCATAGTTGATTCAGTTTTGTCACTAATTAGTGTTACTGAATCAGTAACTCCATAAATATTCCTTTCTCATTCCTTTCGATTTTTGTGATGATCACTGAAATCACTAGAGAACAAAGATCATGTCGGAAAGAATCCGCATCTACCTGCACGTGCAAAGCCTGCATTAAGTCAGTAACAAGAGTAAGCCCATTGCAATTTTAATAGCTTTACTGGTTAAATTACAAAAGATAAAAGCTATACACTTGCAAAGCACAGGAAACATCATATATACAATTTGGAAGAAATATCTCTCTTGGAATCTGAGATCAGTGCTTAACCAAACAACAGATGTAGTTGCCTTTAACTTTGTTGGAAGTGAAAAACATAGTCCCCTGCATTAAGCAAAAGGAGCTTGGATGTTAAGTAAGTTCTTTGGCACTCACCTGTTGTAACCATTCAAAGAAAATGCACCCTGTGGAGATGCAGATGTGCTGCTCTTAAAATAGTAAATACATCCCTCATGGATAATCACAAATCTCAATGGCCCTGGAAAGATAACATAAAAAAGTGAGCAAAATATAAATTCAAAGGCAGTACATTAACTAGCACCTCTTAACTTGGATAGAATTATCGTTTCAGATTTTAGTAATCTTATTAATCATTATAAACGAGCATAAACTAGTTAAGTGACAGCTCATTCGTGATTAGTCACATGGTAAAGCTGTCCATTCACAGAGTTTCAGGACTAAGGGTAGTATGTGCTTCCCTCATTTGAGAGGCAGCTGATCTGACAACTTCAAAAGAAGCCTAAGAGACTGCAGGTCTGACCTCCACCCGTGCTTCTTTACTGGTTGAATCAGCTAATGTAAGAATGCAACTTAAAACAAAATGGGAGGAGGGTAGCCACAGGCTACAAATACATATTTACGTCCATCCCAAAACTGTGACAGCATCTCCCTCTCTTCTTTCACCTCAAGTACATAAAGGTGCCAATAAAATTATGTTTTATTTTCTTTTTTTAAAGGGGCCACTTTATCAACGGCAGTAATCTTTGTCCTTAACTATATTAGTATAGTTTAGTTATAAACAGGGATAGCAAATTAATAGCATATAAATAAATGCAAAATCTTAAGTTTTCTCCATGTAAATAGATTCTGATTCCAGAAGCAATTACTGTTTTTAAGTACAGCCTAACATTGGCAGTGAGAAAATTTCCATTTCACAACAGCAGTAGGAGATAGGGACATTTTTCCAGTACAGAATAACGGACTGCAAAAAAAGCTGAGTACCAATTTCTCTTAGAAAAAAATATTTGAAATTGATACATATCCCAGGAATCTGCTTCTGTCTTTAAAATCTTACTTGTGAAGGACTTGATAAGAGGTTTAACCAAGTAAAAGAAAATCAACCACAAAATTTATCAACTAAGATTTATAGTTCCAAAACAATTAAAGGAAATTGTTTCAGTATGGGTCTTTCATACATATAGTCTAGTAAAATTGTAATTCAGTACAAAGTAAGCGAAAGAACAGCTTCATTAAATAGTCTGCTAACATGAAATGTGGCCCCAAAATAGCCCCAAAGGCAAGCATTTAAAACATTTAATTTAGTTAATACCTCATTCAACTTACACTTCAAGATCTGCAGCTGGGTGCCTCCCTTTTTATGAAGATACCCTGATTTGGTCACTCCTCCAGGCATTGTCAAAAGGTTTTGTGCTCCAATTGCCTTCATTGGGACTGGCCAGACCTGCTCCTGTGAGGCCATCGTTCTGCAATTTAGAATAATTAAAAACAGTTTAAAACTTAGATTTTACTTTAAGAAGTGAGTACCGAGAAACAAAGCTTGTTTCCTTAAACAAGTTTTCCAAACAACTAACATGGTTCAGCAGTCAAGTATGTAGCACAGACGGGTGTTCACAGATTCCAGGAAGTTTCTAATGTATAAAAAAAACATAGTGCAGAAAGTCCCGATTTATTTTTACACAGCTCTCAAAAGTGATTGACAGTTGTCGAAACAATGGAAGAGTGCTTAGTAAATGTTATTTAAGTATTTACATTTTAAAAATGCCCCAGGTAACACTGTGAGACTTAATCAGGCAGGCGACTAGAAAGAAAATCAGTTTCTTTGCCAATGCATGTTCTAAGCCATGCATGTATATAAAATCTAATTTTCTGTATAATGAAGGAATCAACAGTTGTATTTTAGTAACTGCAGTATCCAGTACTACCTACTCCTTATATCTGCATGTTTTATTCTGAATGAAATCATTAGTATATAATCTCATACTGGATGTCATATGTGACAGCATCCTGTGCCAATGAAGTTCATCTCAGATTGCTGCAGGCTTACATTCAAATTAGATATCAATTATTAATGCCATGCTCCACCAAGCACCTTTGCAGTTAACACTTCTTCTGCAGTCATCTTAAACAGGTTACCAAAAAAATTAGTTTGTTAAGTAGTATTTTTTTTCCTGTCTGATATATCACTATGACACCTACCTTTCTTCAACTGTTAATGGAACTAGGCTAAAAATCCTACTGTGTATATAGAAAAGAAATCATGCATGAACTGAATGGGATGTTAGACCTACACATAAAAGGGTCTGTTATCCTCAGGTGTAAGGCTAGAGACCTTTGCTGGTAAGAGGCAAACTAAGAAAGTTCCAGTTAATTAGTTTCTGATAAAGGAATTATGGTTTAGAACTGAAAAGCTTGTAGTGGAGGACTGAAATCTAATGGATCCTGCTTGCTTCTCCTTTCCCCAAAAGGGACAGTAAGGGAAAACAATAGTGTAGCTCAGCATGGGAATCCAAGAGCCTACAGCACAACACACCTACCTGAGCCCTACTCTCTCCAGCCTAAGATGACAACTTGAAGTACCCATACTGAAAAGAATAAGCAAGTGATACAGTTTTATTGAGGGATTAATTGCAACAGCAGAGAACATATCCCTTGTATATGTGTTAGAAAAAACAGAAATGCAAGTCAATTGATCTTTCAGTGGATCAGCTTAGGATTTAGATCTAGCTGCTTGCCCTTTGCTGATGACGCCTGTGTAGGGAGGTGTGGAAATTACTAGCAATGGCTACCAGGAGAGTTTAAACTCAATTAAATTCTCTAGGCAGCCTAGAAAACTTAATCACAAAAATTAGGTTTTAGTCCCCAGTGTTATAAAACAGGCACAAGCAGAGAAGATAGGATCCAAGGCCCTAGAAAGGTTCTCACAGCAGACACTGCAATGCACCATGGTTTCCCAATTTTCCTCCAGGACCTTCCTGCTCACCATAAGGTAAGTTACTTTTGTTGTATTCAGCTATATCCTTCCTTCTGCTATTTCCTCCCTGTTCTTATTATATGATTGAGGTCCTTCCAAGCTGAGTTGTTCCTTCTTCCTCCTCCTCCCCACAATGAAGTTTCTAGCAACAGCAATGCGTTAACAAGTCCAAGAAGCAGCTACACACAGGTATTTTACAGTTTTTAAGAATTTTTTAAAAAGTTATAAAAGTTAACACCAACACCCCCCCCACCCCCCCAAAAAAAATCCTTCAAATTAATTCTCCACATCTTGCAGAAAAGACAAAGTGAGGGAAACAGAGAGCATTAACCAGCTGGCTGCTGATAGCAAACCACACTGCAGTACTGCTAAGAGTGATTTCCTTGAAATGAGGAATGCAAAAGCAAGTCCTGGGCTAAATTTTTCTTTTAAGAACAGGCACATCAACATTCAAACATTAGAAGTTAATTTATGATGAAGTTATTATTTCAGTCTGTTTCTAGTTACATTCAGAAAAAAGAATAAGTAAAAATGGAACCTTTTTATTCAAATATACTCTCATGTCAGTTTTCTTGAACTAACTCTAACATTAGTCTCAATGCCATCCAACAGTTTGAAGTTCATCATGGGTCTTCAAATCCTGTGTGCTTTTACTACAAAGAACAGAACAAGAAAGGACTTAAGCACCTAGCCTTTGGTGTGAAACTGTTTCAGTGTTACGTACTTAGGTTGAAAACATATCAGAAGAGGCAGAGTTAAATGTCTCAGAGAGGTTATCCAAAACAACCAGTAAGCTGAGATTTCTAAGAAGCCAAAGACAAACACAGGGGACAAGGGTATCCCACCTTAGGTAAATACAGAAAACAAATATTTGACTAGGTCATGTTGGCCTTCACTATGGGAGTAGACTAGTTAGACTACTTGCTAAAGCATGCCTGGATGGGGCATTTTCTCCTCCACCTGAAAAGCCAGAATATCAGGCAGACAGAAAAAAAACCATAAAAAATAAAAAAAAAAGTGGAAGCAGAAGAGCAAGCAGTGGAAAAAAAAATAAATCCAGTTCTACAGCGTGATGACTACAGGCTTTAACTGAGGGGAAAGGACAGCAGAGTATCAGGTTCTGCTTCCTCTATTCATGATCATTTCTTACTTTTAGCTACTTACTATAAAATGGTCCCGAGAATAGACACCAAACCTCAGAACTTCCCCATCCCAGCTAAGTGAATAAGATATGTGGCTGAACTCCAGGCAAGCAAGTACACATTGTAAGAGCTAAAGAGCCCACCTAATATACCAGACTTTTCAATAGATTTTGAGGCTGCTACACCTATTTTCTGGATCTGTGGCTTATAGCACTCCCCATCACATCTGTAGACTCGTCAAGCACTTTCATCTGCAGATGCACAGGAAGGACACTGGTATTCTGAACTGAAATATTTGGTAGGCTTGTAAAATCCATTTATGTACTTGAATTTAGTCCCAAGCAGATTTCACTTCTTTTCTTGACAGTACAAAACAACTCTGGAAGGACACTAGATGCTATTTTGCATTAAGCTGCTGGGAGAAAGCTGTGAAAACAATGCAACCAATGGATCTTTATTGTAGCGGTGGGAAGAAGGAAAATTGAATGGCCTTGAAGATTTTTTTGGCCTTAGCATCTACAATATGGTTGCCTTTAGCTCACTGAAGTGGTTCTGTTCCTTCCACTCTTATTTTTTTAATACATTACATGAGGAACAGATCGATGTTGCATTACCAGGTATACACAATAGCAAGCACTGAAGTCACTGTAGAGCCTGTTAGCTCCGTGATCATTAAGAACAGAAAGACATCTCCAAGTTGTTTCTTATGCAGTTCCATTCTTGCACTACAAGCCAAAGACCCCACTACAAATTTCCACCCCAGGTGCATCAGCAGAGTCTCACAATCAGGATGGAGCTGACAATGAAGCTAACAAAGGGCCCACTAAGTGAAATCAGAGCCAAGCCATGCTCTCTTTCTGACGCTGGTCCTTTGTTACAAAGAGAAGGTACCATTACTCACGCATCGTTTTGTGCAAGCTTCTAGTAATAGCTACACACTTTATTCTTCTTTCCACTCACCAAGGGATGCGTATCTTTAAATTATCCATCAAGCCTCCAAACCCATTATAAGCGACTATGGAATCAACCTTCTCCCCCACTGAAACAGCACTGAACTGAACCCTCTGAACCAGAAGAGGACAGCAGCAGACAGTGAAAGGCCTTGCATCCCTTTGTTTCTCAGATGATCCCCATGACAATTCTATGCCTGTGAGGGAAACGATAGGCCTTAGAGTTTAGTAGGAAAAACAGTGGAACAGGAGTTTATAGGATTTGCTTCATTGTTCAACAGAGCTTTTGGAAAGACACAACAGTGCAGTTCACTGCAGTTCAGTGCAGAACAGTGTCACTCTCTCGAGCATGACACACAGCTTATACAATTACTATCGTAATTACTTCACATATACAAACTGGTCTGCCAGACTAAAAAACAAACTGATTTGCAGTGTATTGTTAATGTATCAATAAAGTCAGTCCAAGTCTATCACATGAGTATACTTCTCAAACACTATCACAATGAGCTGCTTTTTATTTCAAAGTACCATGAATAACAGCATGAAAAAATGTGAAATTACACAACTCATCATGCAACCTAGATAATGCCAGTTTCTTCTGAATCATAACAGTAATGTTACCAAGCTCAAACTCTAAATGGAGAGTAGACTTCTGTTACTGTGTAGTATGCAAACATATACATTTGTGAAGTAATTTTAACCTATCCCCTCAGTCAGCATATATAGAATACCTAGATTGGAGGCTAGGGCATAACTTTACAGGGTAAAAGTCCCTCCACAAGTAAAAATAAAATTCTGCCACATTAAAAATCTGGAATACATTATAGAAGAACACTTACCCCTTTTGGCCTGAAGAGCTATTGGTATTCAACCCAATTAAAGCAAGTACAAGCCGAATCAACTAAGGATTGCATCCTGGAAGAGTCATGAGTCCTCAGTTCTTGCTTAACTTCAGCAGAACATATGGCAGATGTGACCATCTCCACATCTTGCAGTATATAGGCATAAAAACCCTCTTCTCTGAAACTACAGCTGCCAAAACTTGTATTAAAAGGTCTCACTTTTTATAACAACATTTATGGTCTGTCCTGGAGCCCAGTTTGGTCATGCTGAAAACAAATAAAAAACAGCTTCCAAAGCTGCAGTACAAAAATTAAACCCGATCTGAACTTGTAACAAGTATCTCTATGCCAATTATGCCTGAGAACTTTTTAAACTTTGTAGTATCTCATAACCTCTAGTGTTTAAATTCTGTTTTGAAAGTAAAACCTAGCAAAGCAAGATGCTAGTTTCCTTCTGAACACATAACTTACATATAACGTTACATATATAACACACAACTTACAGAAACAAATGCATTCCTCATATAATGCAGAGAGAGACTTAAGTTTCAGTCTCTACAAAAGGCTTAACCAGAAATGAGGCATTACATACAGCAGAACTGTAAAATAAAAGCTTCCCCAATATGCTCTGAGCAATTCTGAATAAAAACTAGTTCTCTAATTCAACCACCTAAACGTTTAGCATCTGTTCTTAAAACCACTTCCTGCAAAATTCTCAGGTCTCTTTTCCATATATTAACCATTCTCCAGTATTTCTAAAATACTCTTCCATATCTCTCATACGGTTTTGGTTACACATTCCATTTCTTAATACTTCTAACAGCCCCTTTCACAATAGTCTCTCAGAAGGATTAATAGCACAGTACAAAGACTGTGAAGTCAAATAAATCTTACAGGACAAAGGAAACAGAGAATTAAGCCCAACTGAAATCCACTGTTGTAAGCAAGTTTACTCAGTTTAACTTGCTCTGCTTTTCTGGCAAATGTTTCCAACCAAGATTCGCCTGATCTCTTCGCCCTTCAATTCTTTAGTCTTGAATTTTCTGCACGAGTTGAAAGTATTTTACCCCAGATACCATATTCTACTCTTAGTTTTAGTCTGCTCTCTACCTAAAAGAGAAGATGACAGAAATACAAGCCACAAATATGCACTAACCTGGTGACCATTCCTGATCGACACATAGTTTTTCTGCCGACAGTTTCCCCAAATGATTGTTTCCTTTGTGATGACAAAGCCATTAATAACTTAGGACCCCTCTCAGGCATGACAGGAACATCTCTGCACTTCTCCCCGTTCTGTGTATTATAAGGTAGCTGCTGTACACTCAACACACAAAAGGAAAAGAAACTCTCCCCCAACTGCTTGTGCATCTGCACTGCGGCCAAAAGGGACGCCTAGGCAATGACTTGTTTCCTTTGTTACTTCCTGTTTCCCCCAGTGTTAGCAGGCAGCACTATCTTTGTCAGATTTCCCAACTTCCCAGAGAGGTTATAAATCAAACCCTGCATACCTCAGACATCTGTCAGACATCGAGCCAGAAAGCAGAGCGGATTTTCCACTGCTCGCTTGCTTCCTACTCACCTTTCAATCAACTGCTTTCCCATGGGAGAAAAAGAAAGTAGTCCTTTTTTCTTACAGTGGACTCAGGCTCTCACACCAGCAGAGGTACAGCTCAGAAATGCTGCCTGTGCTTCTGAAGAGCCTGTGCTTCAGGTATTAGCACTGCACCACAGAACTATGATAAGTATTTCATCTCTGTTTTCTTCTTTGTAGCTGGAGCTTGCCCTTCCCTCTTCAACCCAAGAAATTAACAATAGCCAATTTGAAAGATTATGCAGCATGTATGTGCTTTAGAGAGTCTTGCCTGTACATTTGATGCTATGCAAACCACAAAAGACAATAAAATTCGAATCCAAGAGGCTCACAACACAAGGGCAGCAATTATACAGGACAAGTAGCACCAACTGATGATGAATAAATGCCATTGGTTTACACTTATCTTCATCTGCACCTCTTAAAAGGATTCAAGTGTTTCACTGACTGTCTGGAATTAAACAACACCCCGGACTAGAACACTCAAGTAAGACAAAAACAGCTAGCAAGTTTCAGAATGATGGACAAAACCTACACACATAAATAGGCCAAGTAAAGCTTACTTCATGTATTTTTGTGGAAAATGACATCAATCTGTACTCCAAAATAGAAGGAAGAAGTTTCTATACAATGTCTTTTCTTTATGTAAACTACCCAACACTCAAAGCACAGAAGAAAATAACATTTCAGATACTGGCCATGGCTGTATTGGCTAGAAAAGCAATTCTCAGTCTTCACCATAGGGCATCCATTTGCCCTCCTTCCATAGCCAGGCTATATAAGAAGGGGAAGCAAACCATAAATACCACACACCTGCTGTTAGCTAAAAGGATCAGCACATCAACACCAAGTCCTGATGCTCTTTAATAAGAATCAATATCCAGTTGTCTCAGTAGCTTAATTAACAGATTTTTCACACAGAAAAGATGTAGAGGACTACATCTCAGCAATTTGTGAATTAAATTCACTTGCTTTATCTGCTACAATATCAGTTACCAATTTAGACTTTAAGCATTAACACGCAATGCTTTAAAGCAATCTTTCCTTCCCCAGTTCTCTATCTAAGCATACTCTTCTAAGCTTGCATTAACATCTTTGCAACCTTTATCTCTACCTCAGTAAAAAAGAGATGATCAAAACGACAGCATTTGAGTGTATGTAACACTAGAAAAAAAATCAGTTCCTCTTTCCCTTTTCTGGTCTGACACACAAGTCTCGGTTTTCCCCTCCAAACTCCACAACTACAGTACGATGCTCTTTGGCCTCAACAGTCTCATTTTAATCATACCTCATTTATCCAGCACATGTTCCTGAAGTACTGCTTTTCCACCCTAACCTTTCTGATCCTGTCCTCTCCCTTTGTTCACTTAAGCATTCAGAAATACAGTATTTTTCATTTCACATTCTAAGATCCCCTTTTTATTTTTTTGGTGATTACCAACACTAACAAGATGATCACAGAGTTAGAACAGAAGCCATTTCATATGTGCACACACACAAGCTGGTGTTCCGCTAGGGAACAACAACAACAAAAATTTTAGCTGTTTCAGTTTTGGAAGAACGAAAATTCAACTTAACTTTCTAGACCGAACTTGAAGCAGAAGGGTTGTGTTTCAAAATTGCAAATAAAGAGTCCAAAGAGACATGAAATCTTCATGGATTTGATTAACATGTCTGTCAGGAAAGTGAAAGAGAATTAAATATATCCCTCCTCACAACACAAAAGTCTGTCTTGCAAGGAACTCTGGTATATGGTTTTCAGACCACTAACCTTCATTTATCCCTACAAAATCAGTGGTGAGAAGGAACCTTGCACCAAGCTAGCCTAGGGAAAATTTCACTCAAAAGGAGTTACTTCATTTATTTAGCATTATGAGATTTCACTCAGATAACCTTAAAAGGAAGAACCAAAGCATCAGGAACCAACATTTGGATTTCATTCCAGCCGGGCCACTGCATCAGTCGATCGTCTCTGCCACTGTTAGGAACAGCTCTTACTCCCAGTCAAAAGCAATCCTACTTATCTTTAGTTAATGGAAAGCAAGAGCAATCAAATATACATCTAGCACTATGCTGTCCTTGTCAGTGTAAATTCAGTAGTCTAGCTGAAGGGCTGAGTTGTCTCTGCAGCAAGAGAGCTTCCTCTTGCTGACCAATTTACAGGAAACTGCAAGAATGGAGTGTAAATAAAAGCAGCACAAGAACACAGCAAGAGGAGAGGCAGAAAAATTAACAAATCAACAACAAAAACAAGCATGAAAACCACTTTCCTTCAGCTGCAGCAAGGAGTCAGCTCAGTAATCAAGTTCTGTTCAGAATAAGGTAAGAGTTCATACATTATATATTTCCATAAAAGCCTACAGTATAGTAAGGCATTAAAGAAGGCCGCATTCTGTTAAAAGTTTTACTGACTTTAATAAGCTCGAATCAGGAGTAGATTATTATGAGTTTTATTATTTCATTAATTCTACCAAACTCGTTTAGTCCCAAGTTTCCAGATCACAGCAGAAACAAATCCACTATATTGAGAGATAATATATGTCAACTGTATACTCCACAACTGCAGATTGTAAAAGAGCTAGTGTAAATTACTCGCCTGAATCCTTCATCTACTAGGTAAGGCAGTCCTGTGAAAATATGAATAACCATGCATCAGAATTACTTCTGCTGGGTGACATGCAGAATTATAACTAAAAAAAAAAAAAAAATCAGCACAAAGGGAAGAAATGAGGCCAGAACTTCCAAAAATCCTCTTTCAATGCTGAAAGAATTCCTATTCTTTAAGCTTCAACTATCATTCCCTCATTCAGCTTACTTATGAAGAGCTGAAGAAGCCTTAGTAATATTTTTACTTATTTACTTACATATATTTCAGAAAGTAGCTGGAGCCTTGATAATATATATTCAATCCAAAACTGAGAAATACTTCAGGTCAAAAAGCATCTGAGTTTCTATTTATATCCCACTGCTCTTAAGCTCTGAACATCGATGGACATATTGTTGGCTTGGAACTTCAAAAAAGCCAGCCAGCACTGGTCTGCAATAAATTAGCCATACTTGAGAGAAAGAGAGTTATCAATTTTAAAACAAAGTTGTAACTTTTCTTGGTTGTTTCACCAGCTTGGCAGAAGTCCTAGAAGATACTGACTCTGATTTTAGGATATGGTTAATTAACTTCATATACTGCTCAGATGTCTGTAGACCACAGTACAGCCGCAAAGTATTTGCAGTACATGCATAGCTTGTAAAAAAAAAAAAATTATACTGTGCAGCTGGAAGAGAAGAACCTTCTCCAAACCCTCAATATAAAAACATTATCATTTAACAGATTCTCTTACATCAGCTAGCCTTAAAAGATAACTTAAGACTTCATACAGATGTAAATAAGGATTGAATTAAAATCAGTACAGCTATCCTAGCATAATTTTCTATGTTGGCAATTTTATTATGAGTAGCTTTTCAAGTTAAGTTTAAGGGATTTCTACTGAATCAAAAGGCCCCTCAACACTGTATAGGAGCATTCACCCAGTGAGTTAACTGGCTGTCAAGTCTATGCCAGTCAGACCATACCAGTAACACTTCGTACAAGTAACACTTAAAATGGAAGGCAAGTTCTTAAATATTTTTGCTGCTTACCATGTTTCTTCAAATAAATTCAAAGACACATTACCAAGGCAAGACTTTCATTCTCATTTACTATTCAAACCAGATGGACAGGTTCTTTCTTCCTTTTAACTGTTACCTATACACAAGGTCCTTGTAAAAAACACTGTAAATGTAGCTATGGTTATGATTAACTGGTATCTTTCATCAGTGTTTGTAGAACAATTTAGACCATATTTAAAAAAAACCACATAACTGAGCAGAAGTACAAACATGATTGCCAAAGTCCTATTCCTACAGACAGCTGCACCGCAGACAACTGCAAAGGGAATTTCCCCAAATACACGTAGATACTTGAAGTGGGAGTTCCCAGAAATTATGTATTTCCTTGGCAGAAGTATTTGATAATAAGATATTACTGTTGAAACAGTTTTACTGCTAGGCTGGTTTGTGATGAACTGCATACAATTCCATCACTAACATACTCATAATTGGTAATTTAGGAAGCACTGTTTGACTACAAAATAATTTCTGCTTAGATGTCAAAACACCTTTAAGCATTTAAGTTGGCATACCATTGAACGTCAGTAAAAGCAACACCTAAATAAAAGCTTTCAGAAATTTACAAGAGGGAGTCAAATATCCACTACGGATTATAAAGCATATCTGATAGGTACATTTAACCAGCAGACATCTTGCCATATAAAGTTAAGTCTGTTGTTAGGAAATATTTTTTCTGTCTTCTTAGAATTTTATTTAAATCAATTTAAAGAACATCAAGAGTCCAAGGGAAAAAAGAAGAAAGGCAAAAACCCCCACCTTAGAGGCCTACACTTATGTTCACCATTTTCTACCATTTCTGACACTAAAGCATACTGGCAAGACGTACAACATCCATTAGTTCATTGTTTACTGTGCTTGTACAAGACTAACAAAACTTAGGTCCAAAACTACTATTGCCAGTTAAAGAGAATATTTCATGTAAGTGTATATGCAAGTCAACAGAAAAATTACTGAATATAAGTCATTTTAAAATATTGCTGCAGCAGGATATTAAAAACAACAAAAACACATAAAGCTTATAGAGAAAGTCCTTTTGAATGTCAGCAAAAAGACTACAGTGAGTAAATTCATAGACACTATCGCTGACACCAACAACAAGCTACTAATTGAATACTAAAGAAATTCAGCAAGCCCTGGTTTAGAGGAAGCTTTTGGTTGCATTATCTGTGAGCCCTTCAAGCTTGTGTGTCCCTCTTCTGGTGGACTGCAGCAACCTTTTATTTAAGGAAATGTACCTTTGCAGGCAAATCACTGCAGCCAGCACCAAAGGGGGAGCTCAGCTTCTGTGAGACCCTGGGAATACAACACAAGACAAACATTTGCTATTTTTATTTTGCTTGTAAAGAGACTTTGTGATACAATTTAAAGACAAAGTGTAACCACAAAGACTTACTCTATACTTTACTGCTGTACAACACAGTAGATGGTACTGGTTTCTAAGCAATGCAGTCAGGCATCTCATAGTTTGCTCTTCTTATACTTGGAAACTCTGACTAGGAACCAGAATCTCAAAATAAGCCAATAACCATGCAAGTGTAATTTATAGAATTAGAAGGCCCAACTGGGCTGTATTGCTAATGGACAGTCCCCACCTGCAACAGCTTTGAAGCTCCTTGCGCTCAAAACCTCATGCAAGTAGGTGTACCAGAAACAAGGTTTCTTTATTCTGATTCCAGCAACTGTTGCCTTTTAAATCACAATATGAACTTTTCTAAAGCATGTTGTAAGGCATAAGTATTTTGCCACTCCCAACTCCAACCATGCAAAACACTAAATCAAAGGACTGAAACAGGTAGGAGCATGGATTACAAGAATCAGGATTTTAGGCTAACGTATATTTCATCACTTAAGTAAACACTACTCTTTTTTTTTTTGTCTTTTTTTTTTTTTTTTTTAAACAAGCACTGGAGAGAAGAATCTCTGCAAGCTCAGGCTCACTTTCTACAAAAGCTGAATTTAATTGTAACCACCAGATCACGCGTAGCTGGGATTTTAGATCAAGATTTTAAAATTAAAAACAAATGTACACTGCAAGGCTGTGCCAGAAAGACAGCAGTAAACAATTTTAATTTGGAGGACATCAGAGAGAACAGTCCTTTCATATCACTTAAAATAACCCTAAAAATGTATACTCACATGCAACAGGCTTTTTTTACAAGATAATTTGGACAATGCCATTTTATATTACCATTTCTTTTATGGAAACCATTACTTGTTTCAGAAGTATGACCAAAAGGAAAAAAATTATTTCCCCTTGAATCTTGTCTAAATGAACTCAAACAGCAAGGATTAGCCTGACATTGACCTACACCTCTGAAGCTGTAGAGCTGCATTCAAAAATGAGTTCACACGGGTCTATTTTCAAGTACAGAAGATATTCATACACAATACTTCGTAAGACATGAACAACAAGGTTCTTATTTTACAACACAGATCACAGTTTGCCTGCTTAAGCGGCATAGGGCCAACAAAGTTTGCAGAAAGGTTTCCCAATAGATACAAAAAACGCACATCGTATTATAAAAGCAACACCTGACAGTAAGATTGGTCAAAGGCAGGGACCTAAAATACAAGTTCTAGATTCTTACTTTCCATCTGATCTTGATGTCACTTACCTCTTCTCTTCAAATCAGCTCCTTTCTGACCTGTCTTGAAAGTCAAGGCATATACTCTTATAAAAGCCTTCAATGAGGGTTGACTCGCTCACACTGGGAAAAAGACTTCAAAAAACTAAAGATAATGGGAATGGATTTAGTGGTACTGCACATGTAAATCAAACCCCTTCCCAGAGTGGTGATCATTAATATTGGGGGGGTGGGAGAAAAATGCCGTAACGCATCTAGCTTAGTGCACAGCTATTGAGAAACTGGGAATACAGAAATCCATATCAGATTCCAAGATCTCAGTCTCTGGCATTTCAAAATGACACCAGTAAGCCCCTGAGCTGCAAATTCTTAGGCTGGAAGAATATTCTATGTCTTTGCCCAGTTCTTGCACTCTTCTGTAAGCACTCCTCAGATCTGACTCCATACAGCTATTCCTATTGTCCCATCAAGAGATCAAAAAAAAAAAAAAAAAAAGAAGTCTGTAAACAGACTGGAACATTCACTTTAAAAGATATTTCCCTTCCCTTCGCACCAACTCTCCTTTTTTAAATTGAGATGTAAGGACTTATTCCAACCAAAGTTTGAGTCTAGCAGGAGCCTTGAATTTTTTACATACACTCTACAATCCAGTTAGATTATTCCCCCCCGCCTTTTAATTTGAAGATGCTTTTTGACATCACATTAACCTATCCTATCATAGAGAACTTGCTTCTTTCCAAATCTTTTCTTAAACACCTAATAGCATTGTCTATTCCTTCCATTCTTAGGGTCGCATCAAAGCTGGTCCAAAGAACATTTGGCTGACTCCTGGCCTCAATGACTTTTCACCTCCAAACCTTACTTTTATTTATTACACACACTATAAATAAATACATACATATATAAAAATACATCTACATACAGTTCTTAAAGAAATGCTGTATGTTATAAACTCCAGCAACCCTTCTAATCCTCTTAGCAAGATGAGCTACAAAGAATACATTGCCTTTGTGCACCATTCTTTCCTATAAGGTTTCTTTGAAAAGCTCTTTCAAAACAGTGCAGCCAGATTCTTTACATAGATGAGCTGGTGATGATAGAAGGGCACTCTTCTTCATGACCTCCAAAATGTTATGTTTTGTGCACTGCCTAGAACTAACAGTCATTATGTCGAAGGAGTCCATATAGCATTCTTTCATTTCCAAGTCTTGGTACTCCACAGAATTCATATGGAGCATATAACACTTCCAGCAGAAGCTTTTACAATATTTACAGATTATCTTCCTACTCTACAGAACCTAGGTACTCTTAAGGCATTCTAAATACGAGTCAGTTGTTGTACACAATGAAGAGCTGAAGCTGGATTTCACTTGCACAAAGGAAATTCAGGAATTTGGGTCAATGAGATTAGTCCTATTTCAACCTAAGTAATCAAACCTGACATCTTTGTATAGTAAATAAAACAACAGTTCACCCAGAACCAAGCCAAATGACAGATCATAAGTATCACAGATGTGTTGATTCAGCTATGTGTGTTACTGGCACCACAAAACAAAAGGTCTTCCTTGAAGTTCAGCTTCTGTAAAAAGTGCTGTTTCTGCACACTTTTTAAATATTTAATGGTATTTGTGACATTTTATATAGCACTTGAAACCATACAGACTGATACACTTAACATACTCTAAAAAACTGCACTTGTTAACCATCTCAAAGCATAGACATGCATTACCAACACATTTGTATATACAGCCATAAAAAGAACTCTCAGCTTCAGAGGCATAATAGAAAGTGTTAGAAATGCATTACACTGTCGAAAAAGCCTCCCCTTCTTCCAGAAAATATTAGACAATCTTTCATGCATCCTAGTCATTTATTGTTAACTAGTAAGCCACTATTTTAATGAAAGACATTTCCCGGGTTATAACGGGAGTTCATTTTCAATTTCTGTCATGTCCACCTCCAGCAGATCAAAACCCAACAGTCCCAATGCTTCAAACTAAAATTATCCCATTACTTACATGAAAAAATTTTGTCTACACAGTTTTATAAAATATTGCTAAATTTAGCATCATCACAGGTTAACAAAGATTTTGATATAATCACAAAAGCACATACAGTTTATACAATAAACCAATGGAGATACACTACTGACAGATTAAGCAGGATTTTTGCTCCAAAGAATCACTTTAAAAAAAGGAAAATTGCAAGAAGCAGTTTGATTATTCAAAGGTCTTCTCATACCAGAAAAACAAAAGCATTATTATGGTTATCAAAGGCACATCCTGGAAAATAGTTTGTTCTAGGTAAAACTGCAGACTCTTTCCACCTCCTGTTATTCAGGTTATATTCCATTTATATCTGTGCATGTTTATATACATATACCCATTATATATGTAGCATAAAATGTGGGTATGTATGAATAAAATCTGTTCTTTGGAAAGAACCACCATTAACAAAAAGTAGCATAATACTACAGTTTTGATTAACAATGCTAGTCTTGCATTTATGGCTATTTTGTTTTTCTTGGAAGAACTGTAACAGATGGTGGTTAGATTACTCCAGCTATAACAGAGTGCCAAATTTTTCTAACTACACAAACAAGTACATCCATTTTTATTTGCATCTAAGCAAGAATAACTATTAAGGTATCAGAAAAGTAGTTGCTCTTCTTCCAAAGACCTCATGTGGATTCCCTCCACAATAAAAAAGTAGCAGAAGCATTAACTTCCATTTTCAATAATCTTCAGTTGACCTATTTCAAAAAAGGAAGTCAAATTGTTCACAAGACAGAATAAGACTTGTCTACCTTTTAAGTCCAGATAAGACATTTATAATTGTAATAACAGTTAGTAAAAACTTTTCTTGTTTTTTTGAAATGGGCAACAGGAAAGTAACAACAAAATCATTGTGCTTTACTTCCATTGCTCCAGTCCCACTTCCTCTCCTGTGCAGTCTACCAGAGAACCAGCAGCTGGCATGGCACAATCACAAATAACGAGTGCAAGGACTGCAATAGTTATAATTTAACTGAATGTGAAAAATAAGCCTTAAGTCAGAAAGGATAGAGAGAATACTAGAAAGTATTAAGACTAAAGTATACACAACTGATCTCAAAAGAGTTCTTGCGATGTACTGTATAACTTGAAATCTTAAGGCTTGAATTTTTTTGCCATTTGGAATGCTATATAGCTCTTCATAATTTTTCATTCCACTTTGTTGGAGATGCAACTGTTCATTAGAAATCACAAAGAATCTATTCTTCAAGACTCACCATCCTTTTTGGTATTTTGGCTGTTCTACAGAATATTATCCTCAATCCTTTTCATTCTAGTACGAGCTCCCTCTTCTTTTTCTAGGTGATGTTGCTGAAATACACAACAAAACCATCAGACCTTAGGGCACCAGGGTTAAACAGTGAATAGTGATATCGTTTATCTTCTTAGCACAGAATTATTAGGAATGCATCAGGTTTGTATTTGGTTTTTATGCGCACTCATGCCTGAGTATCAGACCAAGTTCATATTTAATCTTTACCTGTGAGCTGCTCAAAAACCTAAAAGCCCAACAATAAGAAACTAAAAAAAGGAAAGGAAGACTGGCCAACACCAATACTACAACAGGTAAAGACTGTGTGGGAGACAGCTTTCTTACAACTTTTGTTTCCATAAGAAGGCAAGAATGACATTTCACAACTGCCAACCGATGTGTCAGGTGCATTTCTTCCACACACCTTCTCAATTAACACAGACCAGCAGGTGCATTTAGAGCAAAATCCTACCAGACCACTAGACCATGCACTTATCATCATCTCCTTAGAGCTACCAAAATGACAGGGAATGAGTAACACATGGCAGTCAAATTACTTAGTATGTTGACTAGAAAGGTGGAAATGGCATAGGCATAGAAGCAAGCACTCATCTAATTAATTTGCTCCTTGCTATCCAAAATGGAAGAGAACACCCCAGGAAGGAAGGCAATTGTATAAAGTTGCCAAATGAAGAGTTTCAAGCAAAAAGACTTCCATTTGCCACATTTCATAGCAAAGACACTGCTGCAAATCCTTTTCGCTTGGCTTTCTCTCAATAAACAAAGCCCATCAATGAAGTGCCACATTCCTTGGAGTAAGAGCTCCAACTCTGGAAGAAGAAACCTAGCTCCCAGTTCAATAGCCCAGCAGTGAGCTTCCTACTACCAAGTAATTATTAAGTAGCATGATATCATTGCAGCCCACTAGATCAGAGGTTAGTACATCTTTAGTAATTAACAGATTTGTCACTAATCCCTTGCCACCTGCCAACCCAACTTTGCTGGAGAGCTGAATCCCACAGTGCAAGTACACAGGTAGCATCAGCAGCACTGTGGCACCCTTCTCTTCCACCAAAACATTCTTCTACCCCTGGCAGTCCTCTCATTCCTCTAGGACCAATAAGTGGCAGCACTGGCCGGGTCTGCTAAGCAGAGGAGCTGCCAGCCAGCAGGGAGGAGGAGAAACAATTGCTCTCCACAGCAGGAGTAGTGATGCCATGCAGCTGTGGAGAAACAGTTTGGCAGCAGAGGCACAGCAGGCATAGTGCCAATATGACAGACAGTTTCCAGACTTAATCACTTTGATATCACCTAGTACTGTGTACATTTGGAAATACAGTATTCCATCTTATCAGCATTGTTTCCATCATTATTAGAAAGGTTATCTGCACCTCAAAGCAGAAGATGTGAGACTCAGCAAATTCACGCATTCCTCTGATAATGCATCTATTTGCCTCTTCAGACACTCAGATCAGTGGGTTTCTGAACTATAAGCATCTTCACAACAGCTGTAATAATTACACAGGGACAGAAATAAGGGGGGGGAGGCAGGAGGAAAATTACTCACTGAGGCTTTGAGTTCAGAGGGAAAAAAGAATTTCACTGTGAGTTCTTCCCGTAACAGCTTCCCACAAACACAATAATTTCCTCTAAGTGGCTAGAGAACAGTTAGTCTTTCTAACTCTGTTCTCCTAGTTCAGACATGAAAAAGTACATTTAAAATATTCCTCTTTCCCTTCCAAATTTCCCCCCCCCCACTGCACAGTCACACATCAAGTATTTATCTAGCATAATCCCAGTAGTCTGCCATGCTGTAAGAGTACCCACACAAGCTTATTAATGGTGGGATTGGAATAAATTTGGGCCAGACCATGCATCATCTTATTATTTGTTTGGGTTCTCCTAAACCCAGGATCACAATTCCATTGTATATAATCCCACTAGTATTCTTGAAGGTAGTTTTCTACCTCCACCTCTTTAGAGGGAAGAGAACTACTAATCTTATTGCAAGACTCACATGCCCCTGCTGCAATGGGTAGTTTGCCTTCTCAGAAAACCTATTCTGGTTAGTGTTCTGTTGAGTATATTCACCTATTTACAGTCCTAATGCAAGTCTCCAGCTAGACATGAAAGGTAAGTACGCTCTCCTAGACACCAAACAACAAAGACTGCACAGGATTGACTGTCCTGTGCTCCTACAGGTGGTACGCCCACTTTGACAGCAGAAAGCATATTTCTCCACGCAACATGTACAAAAGCCTATATATGCAAATCCCACTCCACTCACTTAAAACTGCACAGTGCTTTGGAAACATACCTACTTGGCATGATAGTGGAGTCTAATTAACTGACAGAAAAATTAGTGGAAAGCTTGAATGTTTAAGCCTGACTGATTAAAAGCAATTAACAGCTGCAGATGCTCAGCAAGTGTGCAAGTCAGGTCACTGTTTTGCCTGAACATAGCTTGAAGTGCCTCGTTTTGATTAGTCAAGTTTACAGATCAGATCAGTTTTGAATTAGCTAATTATAAGCCTTTCATCTGTCAATAGGACCTGTAGGCTCATAGTCCAGGTTTCTTTGTGCTGAATTTCTCTCTGCATTATTATCAGGACTTAAAGTAGAAAAAATGCTAATCCTTCCAGGAATACAGTTAAGTAGAGCACATAACAAAAAGGAAGATGACTAGCTCTTACGCAAGCCTATGTATCTAAGGTGTATAGTTTTATTAGCATAAGGAAATACCAGAAACTGACTTCAGTACTTAGCCTTGGTCAAAACAGCGCAATTGCTAGATTTTTGTAAAAGGTTTAGGAGCACGTATAACAAAAGAACAATGTTCAGTAACAAACCATGCCATCTCTGCAATAAGATCATACCACAATGCTCTGAGATAAGAGATGCTCTCACTTGAGGAAATAACTGTCTTGCAATTGTAATACATTGAACTTAGTCTCTTCAGAGTTCCAGCTCAGTCTGGGAGAAACAAACAATTATGTGACATGTTGTAATAGAATTACTGTTAAGCAACATCAAGGTAATGATTTACTCTTTTTAGTAAGGTTGTCACAAGATTAGAGACTAATAATTTAAGCCTCTACTGCTTGGTTGCAGGAACTAGCTCTCAAGGTTAACTACACTCTGGTTTGAATGCCAACCTCGGCACTTGGATGCATGCAAGCAACTTCTGCTGAAATTAAGGGGAACTAGATAGACTTTGAGGTGAAATTTGTAAGGATGTAGCATTTAAACCAAAACTTTTTACTTTACAGAAAAGTTTTAACAAGTTTTACAAATACACCAATAGAGAGATTGTCCCTCACTCATGTCAGAATGTTAAGAAGTATGGTAAGTCTTGTAAAATAATGTAAGAGAGCTAATAAAACACGAGATGAAGGACCGCTTCAAAGAGATTTTAACATGGAATAAGATTTACATGCAGACATCGAAAGGTAATCACAGATCAAATCTAGTTTCTACTGCTATAGGTTCAACAGGGTATAATCCCAAAAATCATAGTTCATGAGACATTTAAACTCAAAATAAGTTTTTTCCCACCTCAACAGACTACCATTTATTTAATAGGAAAATATGCAAATAATTATAAAAATGACTGTTTCCAGAATGATGATTAACGTCTATCATTACAGTAGCTGAAGTTAAAAATAGAAGAGAGAAACAAAGCTTCCGACCAAACCACTTTTTTTTTTCCTTGTCTTACAAGCCATATTTCACCAGACAAGACCGAGGTATTCACAACATTATCTACTTCCGCCTCTCTTCTTCCTTTTTCTTACTAAGCAGTTATTACATGAAAAATGAAAACGACTAACACACACTTTTACACTTACTGAATCTGTGCAGGATCTGAGATGCTGCCCTGAAGTGCTGCATAAATAAAGATAACAACATCTCAGCGACTGATTTCAGCAGAGTAAAGCTCTCCTGGCAAGCAAGAAGCTTGTCTGGAACTGAACATGAAAGTGGAAACTGACATGTTAAGTAAGATTTCCCTCCTCCAAGGGTTCTTGGTCTTTATTTTGCATATCTTTAAATTAAAAACTCAATGCTAATACAAGATGAAGCTGGAGTTATTTAAAGTAATCTCAATTTAAAAACAGTTAGAATTAAGTCTTGCTTTTGTTTAAGGATTAATTATTAAATTGCACAGCACAGGTTCATGGTTCATCTAAATAGGAAGACTGCCAGCTAAACTAGACCTGACCTTATTTCCACCTGTTAAAGCTGAATAACACCAAAAGATGCAGTTCAGCTGGCAGTTCCAGGTTGGCTAACCTGAACAATGAAAAAGTACATTTACACTCAGTAGCAATGGAGTTCAGGTCACTGAAGCCCAGTCTAAATTCATATTCTTGTCCTAATAGAGAGAAAATCCATACATGCAGACCACATTTCCATCACCCAGTATGGGGAGAGGAGGGGATGGTTGAGCATATAAGTACTAAACCTAGTAATCCTAAATCTTCCTACTTCCTTCTACTATTCTCTCTCCCCTTATTGATTTGGATATGCTTCAAACTCCTGAGAAATCTTTTGCTTTTAGTCATGTCTCTGTTATGCATAAATCACCTTTCACGATAAGCCTTGCAGCACACTTCCCATCATCTCTCTCCCTCTAGTCAACACTTAGACAAAAATCTCCGAGGCAGCAGCAATTCCAGACATGCATACTGGTGCCATTGGACTCTCCCTTTTCTTTCCAAGTACTGCCAGAAGCAAGAATGGGGAATATCATTCCAAACTCTAAAATGCATATTGTTTTTCTACAGCAAGTTGGGACTAATGATTTAACTGGAACTTGGTAGCCACTGTTACGTCAGGGTGCTGGAAATTTACAAATTAGTTGTAAGACAGGAGATGAACTGTAACATAAAATACTAATAGACAATACTAAGAACTGGGTCCTTTAGTAAATTTCTGATCTACATATTGCAGCTCCTCCTCTGCTCTATGTGTGAGCAGCCACTGTCTAGGAGCACAAGTCAGTCAATGTGGGATTTCTTTTTTTAAACTTACTAAAACTATACTGAAACTGATAGTGCCTGAATTCTAGCATTGTTGCAGTATTGCTTCATCTATGCAAGAAGCATACTGCTGTATTGCTGCACAGCACAGTTAATAATTGGCAAGATAATTAGTTGATCCACCTCCAGTCTTCCTGTCATGCCATCGAATTTTGACAAAGAAAGGAGACAACAAACAAAAAAACCCATCTCGGCCTGAAGACTCAGGCCACAGACTGTTACCACTCTCATAGGTATGCTGAAAACAGTAAAAAGACAGCAATACAGTTATTGGATAGGGGGAAGGGAGGAAGAGAAGGGAAACAAACAAAAGAAAGGTGAACACACTAAAGAAAGGATGACTACACCCTGACACCATGAGTCTCAACCCACATGACAAAAGGCAGCTCCTCCAGTCTGTGAAACAGTTATCTCCTTTACAGGGCAAAAATTATGCTTTATCTATACAGAAACTCGTAACTGAATTCAAACTCTGAGAACTGAAATAATCTGATGAACGTTCAACTCTGCAAAAGTGTCCAGAGCCTTGGAAAGGCATCCTTATTGATCACATGTAAGTAGTACTGAATGTTGCCAACTACTAAATTTGAGCCTTGCTTCTTTTAAGGCTCCAGCTACTATGCTGACAGATTTCAGTTTCTGGGTTTTTAAAACAGCATGTTATTCTTCCAATTAGAGGAAAGGCTTAAGACATACAGCACAGGTACGCAAAGAAAGTGAATTATAAACGCTTGCTTAAAAGACATACAACTCCCTCTTCTTGGGGACCTCATTCATGACCTTTGCATATTTGTGTGGTGTTCCTGCCAAAAAGAACACAATTCTAAAATTTCAGGGTTTTGGTGCTCACAAAGACATTAAATATTACTCAGCATGGCCACCAGATTTAAAAAAAAAAAATTAAGGCTGATACTTTGCTCAGTTGTTGCTCCCATATGAGTTTTGATAGAAATTCCATTTTAATTTTTTGAAGAAACCATCCAGAATGAAAGATTTCCTGTTTGAAGAACCCTTACGGGTAAGTTTATTATTAAAGGCATAAATCTGAGTTTCTCTTAGTACTCTCATTTATGGCAAAGCTGAAGGGATAATGAAATAAAAGCCTTGGTTAAACATGTTTGGTAACTTTCCTGTTTGGGGGTTGTAATATACACCCTGCACTGAAACAATCAAGAATATCAATAAGGTGTTTTACTGTGATACATGCAAGTCATTTGTGCATGCATTCATCAAGAAAAGATGATATTGTACACATAACCAAAGTTTAGTTGCAATGTCTACTACATCAAGCAACAACAATCATAATCTGTTTACATAGGCCATTCTAAAGTTTTTGTAAAGTGATCTCAAATCTATGTGCAGATATTAAGTTTTCTAAATGTTCCATGAAAGAGTGAAAGCCACTTCCATGCTGTAAAAGTCTCCTTAGGCACCTAAATCCATTTGGAATTACCACAGTCATCCTTAAGTGCTCACACAATACAATTTACAGTTTCACCACCTACATACTATAAAGAACAGAACCCAAAACTCCTGTCTTCCTGCCCTAACATATCCAAGGAAATGGTCTACAATGACAAAAACAAATCTCATGTTTTTATAAGTTACAGTAGAGTGGTTGCATTTAACTATGGAAAAAGTGTTTACCTTCTAAAAATGTAAGAATACAAAGCTAGCTTGAACTGGGAAGTTCCCTCTGACAAATTAACACTAGAAGAGCAGAGGAAGGAATTAAAGACATATGCATTCCCTGGAAGACAGAACACACCTAATGATTCAAATGTACCTACTGTTCCATTAGGACAGAAGCGGTCCTGATTATACATGATTAATGATGCACAGTTTGTCAGTCAAAGTTATAACTTAGCGTAAATAAAATAAAAATCCAGAAAGCTTTAACCATAAGCAGTTAAACAGTGAGAATTTTCAAACATAAAGAGGATGAAAACAGGAGTTCCCTAACCTTCTTGGAGTATTATCTGTGGCCTTTCCAGAAAGATAAATTTGTAATGAAGCAAAGGTCTGCTTTCCCTACCTCTGGGCACCCACAGATATTAAGATTAATCCAGCAACAAAATTCAGCAAGCAGCTATTCCTAAACTTAGACAAAGATTTGCTTATTTCACATCTTCTATCTAGCTCAGCTCTTTACAACCATTTCAGGAGATCCAGAACGTCCACTTACCATGAAGCTAAGATTTGCCAGAACTACTTTAGAGAGAGCCCTAGCTACAGATTAGGTGTCCCTGAATTAGTCTGGTTAAACCAGCCTATGACTGGGGCAGGAAGATACAACAGGACTTCTTACAACAGGCATGCAAGCTATTCTCTCCTAAAACCAAAGTTAGCAGGAGCTGAAGACCCAAGCATTGCCAAGGTCTGATTTCTGAATAATTGTAATTCCTTCTCTGCACTGTATATCAACTTTAAATACCTTTCTGCCAAAGATAGTCACATATGAGTAACCACTGCAATGCCACCACTTTGGAAGAGATAAGAACTTGGTCATTACTGGAAATGAGCTGGCATGCAAGTAAAATAAATAGATTATTTCCATTATGCTGGTATGCTGGGATAGGGGGAGAACAACATTTTGGTTTGTTTCCATAGGAAGTCATGTCTCTGCATTCTCCTCTATTGCCCTGTTTAAAATTCATCCCTTACCTCGGGGAAAAAAAGTTTTCAGATTCCTGCACATGTTAAATGAAATGCAGACTCTTCAACCCCCTTTCTTTTTAACAAAGAAATAAGAAATTCAGCATAGTTTATGGAGAAGAGGCAAGATTGAAAAAAAACCTTCAAATAGGTCTTGGAGAAATACTGTGGAGACAGCACACTGCTCTTAAAAAGCACGGTGTACAGAGCATTCTGTTATATGCTCTAGTCTAGTCATCTATCTTAAGCAAGCAATCTGATGATACATATGCTTGTAATATATAGCATCATAAATAATTAAAGTTTCCAGCGATACACAGTGTAGTTACACTGATCAAAACTTCAGTGCCTTCAATTCTTTCCTCAACACATCGCAAAAGGCGTAACTTGTCTAGACATTCTAGCATCAGATGAGTAGAAGAGGTGTTGATTAACAAGCAAGTTAGCAATGGCCGTAATTATTAGAGGAATGGACAGTGACATATGTACATGTGACAATAGTATAAAAAAAATGCACATTCCATTTAGTATTGTATTTACAGAAATATATTGCATCTCTCATATTACCTTTGAGGCTGCCTTAAGTACCTCTGTTTTCCAGACTCCCAGCTCCCTTCCAGACACTGTTTGTTCCACTACAGTACAGGTTCAAAAGCAACTGTGAAGCAATGTTATCAGGAAATGCCTTCATGGAATATGTTTACGTTAAAAAAAGGCCAGCAGCTTAGCTACGAAAGAGAGGAATAGCCATCTAGGATGCTATTTTCTCTCCTCCCTCAGAAATCCCCATCAGAAGACAAAACGCATTGTGGAAGAATCATTGTATCAACCAATACTTTCAAATCTAAACAAAACCAACTTACTCTGGAAGTCCCCTGGTAACTGTTATGAGTCCTCACCGTTGTTTACATGGCTATCCATCAATTCTGCTGAGAGTCTGAGCTCGTATGAACTTTCCTGCAAGGTCTGACAGAAGTAGCAAGCCAAGATCCTGATCCTACAGTAATACAAACTAACAGTTTTACAAATAATAGGGTTATTTACATCTGCAAGTACTTTTAAGATCAGGGCTTAAGCCAGCAACAATTAATTGACACAATACTTGCAAGGCTGCACATTCCAAACAACTTACGAAACTGCTGGATAATCTGACGAAAGCCTAAGTTACCCATTGTCTAACATCTCATGCCAAACAGACTGGAAGATATACCAACACTAAGTCAATGTCTTCAAGTTAAAACACATACCCCTCTATTACTGCAGTCTTACCATATCGTAACGCATAACAATAAATGTACTAACAATGTAAGAGCTATGGGGTGAAGAGCAAGGAATGTAACCACCACGGTTTGAGTGTCAAAAGCACTTTTCCTACAGTTAAAATGACAAATATGTATGTGCCCTTTGGTCACACATGTTTGTGTTTTAATGTTGTAAAGAGTAAGTTAACAGTTCTTAATGTATTTCCATTTCTACTTAGTATTCATTACCAAAGTGGCTGCCATGTTTGGTTTTCTATCAAAGGAGACTGCTCCACGTTCACTTAAGTAAGACACTGCAGGAGGAGACTTTTCACACTCCCTGGTTTGTTTGGGGTTTTTTTGGTAGGCTAAGTTTTCTAACAACAAAATTAGATTGGAAGTCTGGTCTTAAAAGTGCAGGGGGTTTGTCTGCCTGTGGGAGCTTACAGATGCACGGTCAACTGATCAGATTGGCCTCAAACACAGGAATTCTCACTCAGACAGCCCTGCCTGGGGTGCCTGCAGGAATTTATCTTGGTGTATTCATTTTTACTGGCTTGAAAACTTTAAACCTTTTCCAGAACTGGTGTCTCTGTATCTCCCTCCTCTATAATTTCAAAAAAAGCTCTTTATTTTCTGGATGTTTTAGCATGGAGTTTGTCATGCTTTGTAGAGAAGTTTATGGAGAGCTGGGAAATATTAAAACAAAAAAATTGCAAACAGGAAACAGCACTTAACCCACCACTAAGCTGACCCAGTACTGACTCCACAGTAATGGAATATTGGCAAGGGGTATATTTTAATCAGCTCTCTTGCAACAGCAAGATGGCTCCAAAATACAGTAACAAGAAGGGAAAGAAACATGTTATGCCTAAAAGACAGACAGCAAGTTAATTCTACTTTTGTCTGTAGCTTGAAAGAAGTATGTGAATGAAATCAACTGCAGAGGCTCCAGCTCTACATTTCCTGTACAAATACAACTAAAAATAAACAGAAGAGGTGTATAATTATACAGATCGGCATTTGTTTCATAACCCCCAAGACACTAAGAGCAGAGTGAAAGTGGAAAGTGGCTTTTCACAGCAGGAAACACACCAGTTTACTGCAACTAATTTCACACAGGAAAATGAAGTCCTGCCTGCTCACCAGCCAGCCAGAGTGCATATACCAGCAGGAGAGGCTCTTCGACATCCGCTCAGCCAAGACTGCTTCACCTGTAATGCTGAAGTTAGACAAGGTACAAGGCCAGCTCAGTCCCACTACTGACCTGTTCTTTGCTAGCATCTTCAAGACCCAAGAAAAGGGGTCTTCGCAAACAGAATGGTAGGAGGGGCAACATTTCTCCACCTTCTCAATTCATTCTGGAAGGCAGTATCCTTAAGTCGGTACCAGTTTGCACCGGTCACTCGTGGGATAAAAGTTGACAAATCAAATAAACATGTCAGGTGTCCATGCTCTCTACTGATACAAGCAGCACAGTACATAGCTTGCACAGAGCCTCTACCTGTAGATGAATGGGAACTTCAAACCTAGACAGAAATGAAAGGGTGACCCAAGATAAGTATGAGGGGGCTTCCAAGATTGAAGGGGCTTGAAGATGGTAACACTAAAGGAAATGCTGTTGAAAATGCCTTTGTACTCTATATTTCATCTCTAAGAAGTCTTGCCTCATCCTTTAATATATATTACCGCTGGAAACGTGCTAGGAAATTACTCCTGATGCTTATAACTTAACACCAAAGCCATCGCTCAGCCTAAGCGGGGAAACAGCACAGCTCTTTGACCTTCTCCTTCCCGAAGGAAAGCCCCTACGCTTTTTTACTTCCCTTTCCTTCTCACACGGTCAGACTGACGCTGCCGAACTAACTCCGTCCCACCTTCCACCTGCAGGCGACCAAAGCAGCACCGGACTGAAGGCATCAACACACGGGACGGACGGGGAGACGCGAGGCGCCTTCCCCCCGTTTCCTTCACAGCAGCAGGAACCGCGCCTTCCCCAGAGCCGCGGCGAGGGCTCCCTACACGCTCCCAGAGACGCGCAGCTGCCGAGGGACGCAGACCGAGGCCGGCGAAGCTTCCAGAACTCCTCGCGAGGGAAACCGGCCGCTCCCGAACGCCTCAACGCCAGGCGGCGGCTCCGGCAGCCGCCCGACCCGGCGCCTTTCCCCCGCCGAGGCCGCACGCCCTGACGCCCGGCACGAGGGCTCTCCCGCGGGGCGGCGGTGGCGGTTCTCGAGCCTCCCGGTGACTCACCCGAGGAGTTTCCCGGCGCCCTCCGGCACCGCGCCGAGGCAGCAAAGCGGCGGGAAGGGAGGGGGGGAAGGAAGGGAGACGCGGACACGCGCGACGCCCCTTCCCGCCCCCCCCCCCCAGCCACCGTTCGCCGCCACGGGCGCCCCGCCGGTGCGCGGGGCCGGGGGGAGCACGGGAGGTGGTAGGGGGCTCGCGCGCGGACCGGTAGCTGGGGGGGGGGGGGAGCGGGAAGGCGTCCGCCCGGCGCCGTGAGGGGAGGGCGCCGTGAGGGGAGGGCGCTTACCTCAGGCGCAGCTTGGCTCAGCTCCGCGGGCGGCAGCTGCCGCGCCGGCCGCTCATCCCCGCTCCACAGCCCGGCCCCGCAGCGGTCACCGCGCCCAACGCCCGCCCCTTCCTTCACCTGCCGGGACGCACCCGCCTACCCTCCCTCCGTCCCTCCCGAGCCCGTCCCCGGCGGGAGCTGCCGGCGGGCTGAGCAGCGCCGTCCCTCCTCGGCCTGCCGTAGGGGCGGAGGCCGCCGAGGGAGGGCTGGGCGGGCAGGGGGTGGGCTGTACAACGCCGTGCCGAAGCACTGGCCGTGTGTGCCTGAGGGGCTGCCTCGACCTGGCAGGGGCCGGTTTAAAAGCGCCAGCCACCGCTCGGCTCTGCCGGGGCCTTGTGTGCGCTGGAAACTCTCGGTAGTCTCACGAGCCGTGTTGGCGGCGGCTGCCGCCTCGGGTCTGTCAAGTGCAGGGATAAAAGTCGGGGAGCCCCGGAGGACGTGACTTGGTAGGGTCGGGTTTTACCTGACTGACACCAGGGTCTGCCACAGGTCCCTGCCTGGAAGTACACGGGGGTAGGGATAAAGCAGGTCGTAACGCACCTGAACGCGGCGAAGGTCGTTTGCGAGGATCCTGTGTCCGTGGGGAAGTAGGTGGAGGCACTGACTCAGGTCTGGGGGGACTGCGGCAGGGTGGCCGGCTCCGGGCTGGGGAAGGCACAGCGGTGGGTGGCAGCCTGGCTGGTGTGGATGCAGGCTGGCTCTCCGGGAAGCAGCTGGAGTGCCTCAATGCCCTGCTTCTGTTACCAGGAGCGCTGCGGAGTTAGTCTGGGTCCGAAACACCCTAGGGCCCCGCCAGCCATGCTGGCTGAACACAGAGATGCTGGGTTGCCTCTGCACTCAACTCTTGCTTTATCTAGGTTTTCCCCATACGCATGGTAGCTAGACTCCATTACGCTGAAGCTTACCTGTACCCCCAAGAGATGTTACACGGTTGGAAAGGTATTTTTAAGTGCTCTGAAAGGTGACTTTTAAAATTTGGTAAGATGAAGTTTACTTCATTCACTTCATTCTCACGTGTTAAGTGTTAATTTTAGATATGCTTTTATTTCATTCGGTATTTCGGATTCTCTTGGGCTTTTGTTTGTTTCTCCACTTGCCTTTTATTACTTCCCAGACTTCTTTTTCTAACTAAAAATAAAGGTTTTTTTTTTAAAGAAGATGAGCAGAAAATTGCAAAATCAAAAAAATATCTGGAAGCAAAATATGAAAAAAATCTATCAAAAAGCTACTTTAAAATGCTCAGCAACTTAGAATGCATTTTTTCGTCTTGTAAAAATTATATACAAAGTAGTATTACTGCTATGAGAGTACTGCTATGAGAGGTACAAAGTGGTCAGTTTTAACTCCGTTTAATTTTATAACAAGAATGTAACTGAAAAAGAGCACTTAATAAAGCAATATTCCCAAAACACTGATCTTTGCATAATCTGTAGATTTATTTGAATAAAGAGCAGCAGATTGCTTTGGTGTTTAGTCAGCTAGTACTTCAGTTTAGTTTTAAAGCCTTTAACCTTTACAATGGTATTAGAGTAGTTTCTGTGGTCAGAAAATAAGGTGGTGTGATATTTCCTGTGAATACCATTCATTAGTATTTTTCTTTGTCACTCACAGAAATTTGCAGTATGAAGTAGCGAAGAGAATCCCTTTTCTGAATACAACAGAGAGAGTGCTTGGTCTGTGAAATGAAGCCCTATGTTTTTAGTACAACAGAGACTTGCAAAAGCTGGTTAGGAAATGGGGTTTAGTGATGATCTTCGATTGATCTATAACATGCATACAGCACTGTTAACACCTACTATTGGATTTGAAGGAGCCTTTACGTAAAGAAAAAGATCATTTCTGACTACAAGGGAGTAATTGCGCTGGCAGAGTCTAAGGAAAATGAAGTTTCTTAAACTTTCCTACAGTGTGTATCTCAGTTGCAGCCAGCCGCAGCCTTTACCCTGGCCTTAGCTTTCTGTTGCACAAAGACTGCCAGCTGTGTACAGCTGTGGGCAGGCTGTGTAACACTAATAAGTCCCATATGAAGACCACAAGCAGGAGAGCTGTTTGTATGTAGCACTTCCACTGATTTCGGTGCGAGTTCTGTGGCAGAATGTCCTGACTTTGTTGGTGGAAATTACAGCATTTATTTTCCTGCCTGATTAAACCCAGAACTTTCAGTCTCCAGAGAAGACAGATTAGTGCATTGACAGCATTAAGCTGAAGCAGGTGTGGGGAACCTTCGTTTTGTTGGCTGAATGTGCCCTGTGACTTCATTTTATAGGGTACAGCCCATGATTAAAATTAGTGTGTGTGTTATTACTGGATAGCGGAGCATGTTAACGTGTGGTCTGCCAAGTGTGCTGGAAAGGCGTATGTGGTCCTTAGCAAGGAAAATGTTCCCCACCCCCAAACTGAAGGCTAAACTGACAAGCCTTTGTACAAACTGTATTACAGGGTAACAGGCCCTTCTCCATCTCTCTTCTGAGTTGAGTTTTCCTTTTGTACAAGCTAAGCTTTCTGGGTGACCTAAATTGTGTGCAGTGTTCCAGCTGAGAGGACTCGAACACTTGCTTATTCCTCCTGGAAACGCTGTGCCCAGTACCTTTTAGGATCACACTTGTGTAATGTCAGGAAATCATAGTTAATTTATGAGCTTGCTCTTTCTCAGTTGGCTCAAACTGATGAACTCATTACTTGTATCTAAAGCTTTTACCAGCTCGCAACTGTATTATATACACTGTTGAACTTCCATTGTTCTAGTCATTGATGCCACCCAGTTATTTTGAATTGCAATTATCTTCTGTAGTGAGGAAACACCCCAACTTCATTTTATCTGTAACTATAACATTACCTTCATCTATAAAATCCATGCTCTTTTCAAAGAGAATGGTCAGACTAGTCTGGCATGGTCTACTTTGGGGAAAAAAATTCCATTTTATCCCATTTATCTCTACATCCTTAATTTTTTTCTTTCTTCAAATTTGCATGTAACAAATCAGATTGAAGGGACTATAGCTGTGATGCTGCTTTCACCTCCATTCCTCTTAAATACAGAATTTGCATAAGCCTTATTATGTGATTTTTAGCTGGACTAGATTCCCAACCTAACAGTCTTATGAAAATACTTGTTTGTGATTTCATTAGCCAGCTTACCCAGAATTCTGAGAAAGATACTGTCCCTCGCTTCATTGTGGCCCTGCTTCCTCTTTCCTTGTTCTCTCTCTCTTTTTTTTTTTTTAATGTGCCCACAAACCCTTGACCTATCTGTTTGTTAGAATTGTCTTCGCATGTCTAATTTAACTTGACTTTTGGCAAGTCTCATTTCCTGGCCTCAAGACATGGTTTACCTTTGCCAATCAGTCTTTCTTTCTGTTTCTTGCAGAGTCTCTGCTTATACCTGATTTCCCATTTGTGATAGCTCACTACACACTTTGAGCTCCAGCTGCTCTGTAAAAGTTTCTTTCCATGTTTTTTATGCAGGCGTGTGGCACAGAAGTTGTAAAGAGCCCCATGTAACCTGTCTGCGCCAAACTGAGCATCATCCAAAATGCAAACCCGGGGTGGGGGTAAGAGTGGGGTGGAAGGGTTGCTTGTTTTTTTGTTTTGTTTATTTGTAATTCTATCAATTACCCTGCAAAACATGTGCTAAAACATGCTCAGTCCCAAGGAACACAAGCATTTGTGCCAAATTTCAAGTACTTGTGTTCTGCTTGAAAAGCATCAGAGAATTGTGTAACTACAAAAATACAGAAGTGCCAGGTTAAAAGCTGGTACTGTGATACTAACAGGATTTCTGACTATGGGATTCAGGACTGAGTTACCTATTTGAATATGCAACACACCTAATGCTTTAAATATACTCAGGTATTTCTCAATCTATTGTTCTACTGCAGAATCACAGCCAGTTTTGATTTTGCTTGCTGTTCTTCCTTTTAGTTGTTATCCCAATCTGGGAATGCAGGCTGAAAGCTCATGAGTTTGGCTCCAGAGACACTATCACAAGGGGCCCTAATGGGGGCCTCTCAGTAACAGTGCAGTACACGTAAATAATAACATTTGCTCCGAGAGGTACGAGGACTCCAATTGTTCTCCCCAAAAGGCACGCATTGAAATGACAATATATTTAGGTGCAAAGAGGGTACTTATCTTTGTTAGTTCAAAGTGCCAGAAAAACATGAAAAATACTTAAATTCCCAAGACAAAGATATCTAAAAAAGAGCAAATGTTTTCATTAGTGATATTCTCTGTTGTGTTTATAGGACTCTTACCAAGCCTTTGGTAAAAATACAACCTCTGTTTTGGCTTTTTTGTTGTTGTTGTTGTTTTTTAATGCTGACAAATACTGCAATTAATTTAAGTTACATAACATATTCCAGGGCCCAACTGTATCCCTGCTGAGAAAGAACAATTCATTATGGATGGAGGAAGTATGCCAGAAAAAGCAAGGCTTCATGAAGGCATTTTGCCTATTTCTGTCATGATTTCCGGCTGAAGCTTTAAGGAAATAAACTGACTAATACTTCTCCAACATATTTGGCTGACAGCTAGTACATCGCTCCTTGTCTTCAATATTACAGTCTTGCTGATGTGCAGGACAAGAAGAAAGTGATCTGCCTGCGGTCATTACTGTTGCTGGCAACACAAATTACGCCCTTTCTTTTTTGCTGCACTGCATTTGCAATCAAATTGCATCGTTCCCTCTACAGAAAACAACAATCCCTTCTGCCTGGTTTTCAGTGTGTTTGTGTTGAAGCAGCTATAATTTGGGTTTGGCATCTACATTACTGAGTTCTGTCATGGGAGACTCAGGGACGTCCATTTGACTAACATGTATTGCAATTGCATGAAACATCTAGGAAGACCATGAAAAGTATTTGAAAAACAAGGATTCATAAAAATTCTAGGAAAGTAATCTGTTACCTACCTGCTCTTCAGAGGAAATAACCACACTCTGGATAGCTGGGATTTTCAGCCTACGTGATTATACTTATTGAGGAGAAGGCCATTATTGAGACAAGAAGAATGCATTTTCCTTAACTCGCCTGCTCTTATTAGCAGAAAGTATGACCTCATCTGCTAACCTGTGTTCTCATAAGACAGATGAGAAACATCACTTTCCATCGTATGTTCCAAAAGAATATTTCCTTACAATCCAAAATGCAGTAATCGGTTTCACACTAAGCACATAAATAAGAATTATAGTAAACACCAAATTTATAGCAACAGTGCAACTTGTCTCCAGATAGAGTGCTCTTTTTTTTTCACCTTTGATACTGAGTAAATGAAATCTAGCTATAGCTGCAGGGGCAGAGAATCCTAAATAACACACTGCTAAACCTCTGACATACGATTCGTGATTTGAGTGCACCACACTGTCATCTCCTCCTACTCTTTCCAGCCTCTTACAGCAAACTGCACAGTAATGGAAATCATCAGAACAATTCCAGTCTGCTGCTAGTGAGTAAAATTATTTTCACCTTGTCAAAATGATATATCTTACATGATTGTGAAGTTTCCAGCAGGAAATTACTACGCAGGTAACTACAGCCTTTTTATGATGGCTTCACACCAAGAAGAGTGAAGGGCAAGACAAAATCCAGCACAGAAACACAACCTTTCAGGGCTGTTCAGCTCCAGACATACTTATGAAGGCATGAACACCAGAAAACTTGGTGGCTAAGGGTTTCAATATCATGTAGGAGGATTTAGGTATGAAATCATCATTAGAAGAATGGGAAAGCAGGCATCTCTCAGGAGCAGGGCTGATTTTAGGCACAACAAAAGGAGGGAGCAGCCGAGGGTTGAAGACAGCAGTAGCATCAAAACCCTTCTAGTGTGAGGAAGTGTGGAGCTCTTGCCTACGTCTGCCTGGAAGAGAAAGCTGAAGTTGCTGGTGTGGGTGGCAAGTATTGCTAGGGAAACCAGGGCAGTTTCCAGCTTTGCTCCCTAACAACAGGACACTGAGTCGCCCTTATTCTGCCCTTTGACTGTGCTGACATCCTTATGCCCTTTCTCAAATCTTTCTTCATATGTGGCTATGTTTGCTCTGTTTCTCCCATAGTTATCTTTAAATCCTTGTTAAACAGCATGAAGACTATTTAACTCTCTTAACCACTGCTTTGAGCTTATTTCTGGCAGGAATCCTCACCAGCAAGAATCATCCTTTTGAACTGAGCAAAACTGTAGCAGAGTTTTTATTGCTTTTTCATCCTGCAAGGATGTAGAATCTATTACAGCATCCTTTAAAAACTGATGCATACCCAAATGAAGAAAATAATAAATTAAAAAAGCTTAAAAGCATAATAAAATAGGCCAGAACTGTTGTTTAAGAGCAACTCGCAAAAAGTATAAAAACTGACAGTAAATCCTTTTCCAAATGCATCAAGAGCAGGAAGCATACCAGAGAATCAGTAGAGTCAATAAGTGATTAAGGTTTAAAGGTACCCTCAGAAAAGATAAGATCATAGCAGAGCATTACAGAAAAGCTGAATAAATGTCTTACTTCTCTAAAAGAGTTAGGGAAGTTTCCATGCAAGACCCTTTCTTTATGGGAGAGTTATTAGAGAATCTGTGACAAATTGAAGGATCAGTAGGAAAAGCTATAGTTTAAATGAACTACATAATCACCAGAACAAGACTGTATTCTCCCAGGAGCTCTAAGTGAATATAGTTCAAACTACAGTGTATAACATCTTGCTTAAAACCAGCGTTTTATCTAAGAAGAGAAAGGTAATAAATGTGATCATGATTTTTTTCTAATGGTACCAAGAGAGTCAGGGACCTACAGACACTGCATCTGGACCAGGGTGAATTAATAAAGAGTATAATAAAAGAATTAGGAGCGGCATTAAAGATAATGTGTTAAGGAGGAGTCAGCATAGCTCTTACAAGGAGGACTTATGCCTCACAAGTAAATCTGTTGGAGTTCCCTAAAGGAGTCACTAGGCATGTGAAAAGGGAGATGCAGCTGATACAGCCTATTCAGATTTCTAAAACAACCTCAGTGCAATTACTCATCAAAGACTTTTCAAGAAGCTGAGCACCAATGGCAAAAAAATTGGCTAGAAAATGGGAAAAAGAAGGCAGGAATTACACAAAGAGTTTTCACAGTGAGGAAAGACATTTTCCTTCCTTGGGAACTGGCATGGAAATAAAGCTGTTCAACATAGTCATACACGATACGATAAAAGTACTGTAATGCAAAATTTACTGTGAGAAGGGAGGTGATAAAATGTGCTGATATCAAGTTATTTGGGGTAATAAAGATAAGTGCTGAGTGTAAGGAAGGACTTAATAATACTGAGCAACAGAGCAAGCTGAAATGGAGTGCAAATCATTGCAAAAATTTTCATAACTTCGCATATAAAATGATGGGCCCTGAGCTGGTTATTACCACAGAGGAATGAGCACTTGGGCTGTAATAGTTCCAAAAAGTTGGCAGTTCAATGCTTAGCAAGAGTAAAACTGCATCAGAATATTAGCAATTATTAGCAAGGGAACCAAGAACAAACTGGAGAACAGCCTTATTCCGTAGCGTAAATCCATCAAGCCTCACAGGCTGGAAACAGTGTGCAGTTCTAGTTCCCCCATTCCAAGAAGGATACAAATACCACAAAAGGTGGTAGTTGTGCAGTTAGGCTGTAGATCTTCTTGCCTCAGGATGCTGTGGATTCTAGGAGTTCAGATGGGTTTCAAGTGAGCCTGGGCAAACCTAAAGCAGCGAAACCCATCATCATTTGTTAAAAAAATATACCACTTCTCCCTCCAGAAAGTTCACTCCTTTCTAAGTGTTGGAAAAAAACCCCACTGGGCTAGACAGACCTTTCAAACAACCAGTACAAAATGTTCTTACATTATCACCACTGCTCTCAAAATATATTATATAAATTGTTCCCTTGTCACTGTGAGAGTGCCTCAGCTGATATTTCTGCAGCCACCTGATAAACTGTACCAGCAGATTGGTTCTTAACACCTGAGCCATCATGTCGTATTTCATCAGGCTCAATCCATTGCCTGCTACATTCAGCATGAATTTTGCTGGGACTTTCTATAAGATCCAGGTGAAGCTAGTACAAACAGTAAAGGCTCTGCAGAGGTAGCACCTCTGAATTTTTTCGTCCTTTTAATATACAGCTCCAATTCTTAAATTAGAAATATCTGTGGACTGGATATGATAACTGAATTATTGTGACATAGCACTGCTAGCAGGATGAGAAAGTTCTATACTCAGAATTACATAGAAAACTGCCTCGCCCTTCAGAAAGGTGGTGGAGAGGACAGCTGTCTCAAAAGGGCACAGACAATGAAAAGGAAGCTGAAAGCTCCTTAGAAACCAAACCTAACAACCAGAAGACCCAAAACAGTCTTGTGATTGTGACTGCTGTGGACATCTGTCCAACAACTGTGCCAAGAATTCAACTAATAAGTAAAAAACACAGCCAGAAACGAACAAAGGAGTGTTGTCTCCTTGGGGAAGCTGTCTGGTACCCTGCAGTCTAGCTCTGAAGAGAGCACATACTCTGTGACAGACATAATACAGATGACTACAAACCCTGACACCTCACTTTAGGTTGAAGAATGTATTTGAAATGCAGTGTTTTCAAGGCAAGTTTACACATCAAACTGTAACAGTCCTAATGAAATTATGTGAGCCTTCAACCAGGAATAAGGAAACAAGAGAGACGTGGGTTGGCATTTTCTATGACTCATCGCTTGAAGGCAATTTCACTATCCATAAACGAACATAACACTTTACAAGAGACAAAGTTATTTCAACAATAAATTATATCCATGCCACACATAGTCTTAAGGCAGAAACAGATACGATACAGGATGGATCACTATAAGCAAGCACAGGAGATGCTGTGGAGTTATAGAACAGAGCTGATGCTAGGACCATGCACTGTGAAACACCACAATATGAAGTAACAATATAGGAGGAATTACACCAATCTGATCTTTGAAGCCTATCAGTCAACTCTGTTATAATATTTGTCTGCATATCAAGAACAGACAACAATAATAGTAAGAAAAAATAGTAGTCGCAAAGCATACAGGTACTTGAACAACTGACAGTCTGTAGGAAAACTTTTAGAAAATATGTAGGCTACTGAACCCCTGGTGAAACAAGGTAACAAAAATTTCAGTGCAGAAAAAATTGTCCTTGCCTGCAAGGTTTCATTCCTACTGCCAAATATCTGAAGGGTTTGAGCTGTTCACATCTCAAACTAATTTGTAAACAGTCAGTGCTCATTTTGTTTCTCCATAGTTTTTTTTTAAATACATTTATTATTTCTGTTCTTGGTACAATAATAAGGGAGCTTGCTTATTTTTCCAAGCCCTACATTTTTCAAAATCGAGCCAACCACACATTTTCAATATGACATGAATTTTCCTTCACCTTGCTTTATATCACCAAGTGTTATGAAGCTTATTTTCTTACTGTTTGTAAAGCAATTTGAAATCTTTTCATGAAAGACATAATACATCCAAGTAATTATTCATTAACTTCTGTCATCTCCATTCAATGCTAAATCTTCTCCAGTGCGTCAGGGCAGAGTTATCTGGTGACATATTGAACCACTTGGAAAAAGGAGGCATTTCTCCTATGTTTCTGCTCACACAAAACTCACTGATGCCACAAAATATTTCCAGTGATTTTTCCCTCCAGGAAAGTGATGAGAGTTTTGCCTTGATCGGAACTGATGTGTCTGCAGAAGCAGAAAGACTCTCTGTCTCTGATGTGAACAGACTGGTGCCTGAGAAAGTCTTTGTGATATCCTCTTTTATTGCAAAACATCACTTTACATTAGGAATAAAGGAGAGCAAAACTGATGTGACAGAAGCTGTTACTTATATTACAAGGGCCAGTAATAGGGTGTTGCAACTTCTTGCTCACATTAATGTGCCTCCTTCATTTCAGGCCATGGGTGTACACGGCTAGGTACGCTAATACTCCCCCCCTTCCTGTCCTCACTACTGCACATAAATGACCTGAGAGACTGCAGGTCTCAGTGACACGAAGGACAGAAAACTGCTGCTAAATTCTGCTTCTACAAATAGAGAATCTGAGCCGATGACATATCCTGTATAGGTTAAAAGTAAACCACACAAAGTATTCCCATTTTCTATCTGCAGCTACATGTTGACCTGCAATCTAGAAATGTTAGCTTTTGAGCCAAACTAAGCACAATGTTAGCCTTAGACCTGTGTGAGTCTTGTATCAAACACAGCGGATGAGATTCTGCTCCAGATTAAGATACAGAAATGTAAATGTCTATATGTGAGCTAGCTGGGTAATTTTCCTTTGCAGCCAGTGGAGTTCTAGGGCTTGATTATAGCTTTCCCGTTGTTCACACATAAGTGGCTAATGTTATTTAAGATGCCCTACAGTATCCGTGACATCTGCACAGGGAGGGTAGTAGCTATGACACAGGGCCTGCACCCCGGGAGCAGCAGCCAGGGGCCGGGTGATTTACCCAAGGCACCTAACGAGCCGTGACGTGCCTCTGTTGAGGCAATGGTGTCCTGTCCCTGGTCAATACTTCCAAAGAGCTACTCAGCTTATCCAAACGCACCCTCCTATGCTTCATCAAATTACTAGAGTGCATTCACTAGATTTTTATTAGTTATGAGGGAAGCTTTATTTGCAAATTAGATACCTCCACTCAGCTACGTCTTTTAAGGTATATTAATGTGACTCCCACTCAAAGGGCTTAATTCAGATACCTACATATTTGCATTTTATGCCATTTGAGATGCCTTAAGGTATCCTGAACTTTCACACGGAGCTGCCAGCTATGACATAGGAGGTCCGAGGCACCCGTGTCCTTGGAGCTGCAGCTAGAGACATGGCCCCGCAGCTCAGAGCACCTCAATGGCACTCGGTGCTCATGTTTAGGCAACCCAAAGTTCCACATGTCTGGGTGCTCTCTCGCCTTTCCCCTCAACTACAAATCAATAGAGTTGATTTACAAGAATCACCTCAAGCCTAGGTTCTGCTACTGTGCTGAAGGTATGGTGTGTTAGACATTTCCTCCCTTTTTTTTTTATTTCTGTGGTGTGTGCAAAAGGCCCCTCAACTGCATCCTCCACTGCCACAGTGGTCAGAGAAACTGAGATGAAGGTCATGTTCTCAGGGCCTGGCAGGTTCATGCAAACCCACACCCTGACCTCAAGGCTTTCTGGAACATCAAAAGTTTGGTTACCTCCTCGCTGAGGACATCTTCACCTTGTCATGGGATCAGTCAGTACACACAGCAGCACCCACAGGCAGCTCACTCGCATGAATGCGTAACATACTAAATTCCTCAAACTTGAACGGACACTGCTTATCACCGAAATGTTTTTTCCTCACAGCTAAAACCCTACATACAGGTATGGAGGGTCTCAGCAAACAATTACCAAGCCCCTGTGTCTTCTGGGTTGCAGGTAACTCAGGTCCTGCTATGTGTGAGCAGCCTTTTCGCCAGGAAGCACGTTCATAAAACGATTATATTATAGCCTGCCAGAGAGAGGTTTTCATAAGAGGTTTCCACGGGGTGGGCAACTGCTAGAGTATGGCAGAAAACTATTAAAAGAGACTACAGTTATGAAGAAGTTGGGAAATTCTATACATGCATTAGGAAGAAAATAAACCCTAGCTATTGTAGAAGGCCCATTAGTCAAAGGAAATGATAAAACTGTCCATAACGGTTCAGAAAATGCAGAAGTACTTAAGGGTTTTAGTTTATATTTGGAGGAAGGGATATGATGTACCCACATCACATGAAGATGATGAACTGCAGTCAAATCAGCAAATAAGTCAGGTGACTGTAAAATGCAACTCTTGGAATAAATACTGTTACGTCAACTAGCCTGCATTATTTGCACCCAGGAACTGTAAGAAAGCAGGCTCTGGAGTACATCTGGCCTACTGATATTTCTTGATATATTTTGGCATTAACAATATCAAATGCAGCTAGAGTGAAATTCCAAAAGACTGGAAGAGTGCAACTGTTGTGGCAACATTAAAAACACACAAACACATTGTGGGGGAGATCTGTCCAAGAAAAGATTTAAGTTTGTCGATCTCAGGTAAAATAGTGGAAGAACAGATAAAGAATTCAATGAAAGCATAGGTATCTATTCAGTATTTCAAACTTGACATCCTGATACAAATATGGCATTATGAAATACAAATAACCCAAACAGTGCACAGATTCAGAACTAGCTGAACGATTTCAACATGTCCTCAGTGGGGATCATCATCGAATGGTATGTTTCTAGCAGGGTATTATGCTGGACAAACACTACTGAATATTTCCATCATTGACGTGGAAGTAAAAAGAAAAAAAAACATGGACAAATTTGCAGATGACTCAAAGATGGAGTCCTAAATAAAGACGAGACCAAGGTATTTATATTAGTGGTATGGACCACTAATACATACAGAGGGGAACAAACTAGCTAAGGAAGCAAATTTTCTTTCTGTTGATATTAGGAGATTAAGACCAGTTGCCTTTCTGGTAAGGATGCCTCAGGTAAGCACAAAATACACTACACTCTTCACTAACACCAATTATCATTTAAACAAATACAAGTTATTGCTAACCCACCTTTCTGACAGAGCACTGACATTTACATGACCTTGAAAACTCAGTGTAACTTCCCTAGAACATGTTTTCTTATCTGCCCTCCAGTATGTGTTATGCTTTGTGTGGCACCCGAGGCCTTGAGAAATTTCTCTGAGAATTTCCTTGCCTAAATCTAAATTTGTTACCACCTCCTAGGCAATTTGCTACAAATTCCTAGAGATTTCTCTAAACCAGATTAGGTGTCATGGAAACGACGCTTTCGCACCAGCACGTCCTTTTCACCACCGTATCTGACTGTAATGCTTCCATCCGGTGAACGCTCTGCTAGTCAGCACAGTCACACAGCATTCCCACTTCTGGTGAGGGTACTGCACCACCGGCAAATAAACAATCAAAAGGACACATCCCCTATTCCCTGCAAAGGCATCCTTTCTCCCAGATGGCAGATGGGCACCTGGTGCCTCTTGTTTGAAGACTGTGGTACGGGTTCAGTTTCTCCACCTCTGCTCCTTCAGGCTTCAGGTTCACCGCCATTCATTATGGTTTTTCATATAGATTTCAGCACAATTTGGTACACTTTATTCTTCTCCCCAGACCTTCTTATGTATTTTCACTCCAGTGCTCCATTACCTGTCTCTAAATTGTATTTTACATTTTTAAAGGACAGCTAGAAGTCAAAAGAAGAATTATTCATAAGTAGTCATCCTTCTTCAACCCTTACATAATTGATCACAGCTTTGATGAAGAGTATTTAATTTTCTTCCCTCTATGTTTTATATCCATGTGAAGATAACCCACTTAGAAATATCTTTCTTTTAGCCTACTTTTTCGTCTGCTTTGTACTCTGCTGTGTAGACTGTTTAATCTTTTCACTGGAATATATGTTTGCCAACACTGACAGCTACCTTAGAAATAATATATAAAATACTCTTTTATGCTGGTATTGCACAATAGAAGCCATCTCACAGCAGCATTAAGGAATTTTCATATTAAAAGTCATTAAAAAATACATGTGATCTAACATATAGGGTAGGAAATACAAACTCTACCACTAAGTAACATGGGGAAAATTGTGCCTTTTTCACTTGTAGACCCTATACAAGCAGTCCCCAGGACATATAAAGATATGAGTTAGCAATGACATGTGCAAGCAGTAAGGGTGCTACGAAGTAATTTGATTTGCAGCATGGAGAATATATTTACAGAGACAATGTGCTACTGTGTTGAAATATCAGAGCTGGCTCTGAACAAACTGGCTCAGAAAGCAGAAGCAGACTGACTGCATTAGTATTGCTTTCCATCTGGGCTAATTAGTCCAGCTAATAGACAGGCTAAATCAACTGGCACAGAGCTCTACAGCTCTTTATATGGCTTTGTTCTTCAGCTTGCTCTCCGACAGCCAGCTCTGATAGTGCTACTTAAAAAAATCTGTTGCGCCACAAAGGCATATATTTACTGCTGCGCATCAAGTCCCTATAAGGTATAGAGTGACTATAAAGATAAACCCTTTTATTGGAGGGAATACAGCATGGAGGCTTGGGTTCCTGCTGCATTTTACATGCAGTGCCATATGATGACGTGCATGGAGAATCCCATGGGCAGAAACTGCAGTTCAAGTGTCCGGTTCCTGTTCCCAGCATCTCATCTCATAAGCATCTATGCAACAGGGGTTTGTATCATCTCAGACACAAAAGAAAAACTGGAACCTGGATTTCCCACAGTATCACTGGTAACACTGCCACCACCACAACTGGAAAAGAAAATACTGGAATGAAAGCTTCTAGGTGTCTGATTTCAGAGGAGGCCATCAAATTTATATCCTACATGGAAGAAGTTGTGTCCCAGTAATACTGAGTGCAGTGCCCAAGGCCAGATGCCTTTCAGGACACATGCCTATCAGCTAATGTGAGCAGCTCATACACTCCCAGAGCTGTGAACTTATTCTTTGCCTCCTGCTCACCATCAGAGAGGTGCTGAGCCTGCCAGTGAACATGTCTCCCTACAATCTGGCACTGGGCAATCCTTTGCCCCAGGCTGACCTCGGCAAATCATTCCTGAAATTTCCAAAATTGCAATATCACACAGACTGTACCTCAAAGCTGGGAACTGCTTCACAAGGACACCTGGGGTTCAGGTGAGGTTCCTCCTCACCTTGCCACATGCCAGAGAGCTCCCTCATTGCCATTAGCCACTGGGAGATGATGCTGCTGACCTCCACAGCACCAGCTTTCAAACTGGCCTGTGCAGTTCCTGTGGACAACATTCTCTCACCCTCTGGGCATTTCAGACCAGCATAAGGGAAGCTGAAAGCTTGCTTGTGGTGTTCCAGTGTTAAGGACTGCCACATCTTTAAAGCGAAAATTAGGCAACTACTTTGAAACCACCCTTGTCTCCAAAGAGGTATAAAGAAATGGTAAGTAAAAATGTTTACTTACAACTTTCGAGCCAGGCAAAAAAATTAAAAAAAGTTGATATATTTCTGAAGAAACAGAAAAAAATTCTTAATCAACAACACAAATCTCTTCCCATATCCACTCAACTGGTTGTGCATATTCCTTGACCCCCATGGTTGGGAACTCTGCTGTCCTTTACATTTCACGTTGGAGGATACATTCCTCAGAGAGAACCACAAATGATGGTATCTGTTACAATTGGTCTTTTCCCCAGACGTTTTTAGGAATTCCCTTCACATTCAATTTATCTCTGCAAAACTCCTTCACTTCTAATCCGTTTTGAAAGGTATTTTGATGTGCCTTCTATAAGCCTGTCAGTAGCATTGCCCTGGAGGTGCGAGCGTGACTTTGGCAGAGAGGTGCAGCCCTGACAGTGTGCAGTCAGGTTTCCCCATCTGGTGGCAGGACATGCAGGGAGGGGAGTGGAAGTGGGGCTAAACCCGCCTCTTTCAACACAACAATTAAAGACTTCCCACTCTTATCCCTTGCCCAGCACTATGCACCACCACTTCCATAAGTAATTCTGTACCTATACTTGCCTAAGGTTTATGAATTATCTTCCATCCACTGAAACTTAGATTTTATACATATGTGCAACTTAAGAAATTATACAACTATATAAATGGAATTAAGGTACATGCCGATTATTGGCTTTTTTTACTGAGATCAGACCAAACCAAACGATAATCTGCTGTTCTGCGATGTTTAGAGAAAAACAATCCCCAAAATCTGTCTTTGAGGGATTTTGCAAGAGCCCTCTGCATGCAGGGATCTCTGATTTCACCCAGATGATAACATCACAGATAAAGCACAATGAGATATTTCTATCATGAAGAAATTGTTCAGCCCTTGGAGCTTTTGAAAGCTTTCTGTCTGTTGAAATTACCACAAAATAAGATGCATCGAGGCCAGGACATTCCGTCACCTCTGAGATAAGCAGTTGTAAATCCGTGTTTTCTAATAAGACTGGAGGTAACATAGCTGCTATACCAAGAAAAGTCCATGTCCCCTGCATGAAAGCATCTGCCTTGACAGAAACCAAGAAATATTTCTATCACTACTACCTTTCATGTTCACTGTAGCTGTCAGTGAAGTGAGCTCCCATGGCAGAGAGCTGCTGCCCTGACCCATGCTTGCTATCTGGTGACACCAGCAGCGTGCTGAGACCATCTTCAGACCTTTGAGCTCAAAGCCTGTAGGAGCTGTCACCCACAAACCAAGACCCCTTGGAAATCAAAAGACAGAATATCTGAGTAAAGTGTGAGGAAAAGCAGTGGGAGAGAATAATTTCGAACTAAATGTTGGTGACCGGGTACAACTAATCCATCTCGTGGCTAGGTATGAAACATCTTATCATTTACAGGATGTAAGAGCCACATATTGACCACACAGATTGGGTGTCCAAAGAAACCAGACTGAATGAACAGCAACCTTTCCTGAAATAACCAGAATTACAACCACGAGATACGGGAAATTTACTCTGTCTATTGTCAAACTACCTAAAAGAAAAAGACATTGGGAAATGCTTTCAACAGGGTTGGGGGGGGGGGAAAGAAAGGTAAAGGAGTCTGGAGACAAACTGATCTTTGTTCTAGCTGCTTAGGGCCAGGCTTTGGGTGGCTTTAGAGACTGAATTCTCTTCATCTCTTAACAAATGATCCCTTCAGGTTATGCTTCAAGAACATAGGCAGGGCAGTATTTCAGTATGTGCTCTGTTGGCAGAGGCTTTGATGTCCGGAATGTCAATCCAATGCTTTTCAGAAGGCACTGCTATCATTAGAAAAAAATTTGCAAAAGGAAAAAAAACCCAAACCTGACCCACATAAAACCCCCTCACATACAAGAGTGACAGGAAAGCCTAGCTAAAGACGTACCTCATAAAATTATTTAGAGCAAATGAGATTGAGGTCAGTGAGTTATTCCATGCTTCCACCATCACAGCTGTGGTAGGAGTTCAGTCTTCAGTCCTTGGAGAGTTGAAACATTATCTTGTTTCAAAGGGAAATCACTGAAAGTCAAGCTGTAGGGTTTCGTATCATGATGCAGATAGAAAGGCCAAACAAAACAAACATCAGAACAGTTCTTGAGAGTCAGCAGATTCTAAATTATATACTTCCCTTATTAATTCAAGTTTATTTTAACCCTCTTTCCTCCTGACTTATTTTGCTCTAGACAAGAATGCTTATAACCAGAGATTCAGACCAGTACCTTTTAGTCTTACTTCTGTTTCAGTTCCAGTTGAGTCCAGTAACAATCCCTAATTATTTGGTGGCCTTGAATTGCTCCCCAGAAAAAACACATAAGTGCTAAAAATGAGAAGTCCTGTGATAAAATGTCTCTGCAACCTATCTTCAGCTCAGACACCAGACATTCGGGTTGGAGTAGACGATCTTTAAAGGTCCCTTCCAACCCAAACCATTCTACGATTGCCTTAGCACAGCATTTCCACTTCTCTCAACCTTCTCCTTGAAGCTGAAGGAGAGAAGCTGTGGTTCTCTGCCATTCCCATCCCCACCTAGCAGATGTGTGTCTGCATGCAGACGATATAGCAACGTAAAAGCACACACATGCACAGACGTAGGTGAAAGACCACACAAGCATAATCCCACAGCCATATGCAGGGATATGCAATGCGGCTGATGATAGTGGGAAATCAAGGCTGAGGGTGCCGGCAGGCTTTAGGGGCAGTGCTGGCCGTCAGCCGCTCACCCCCGCGACATGAAAGTCAGCCTCCTCCTGCCAGGAACCAACCGTACAGCCGGAGCTCACTTTAGGCAAGTGCAAAAAACCCCGTGCCAGAAAAATCCCTGCTGAGGGCTGCAGAGCACCACGGCATCGTGGTGCAGGGGCAGGAACATCTGCTGTGCATGGGTGAGTCATTCGGGGAGAGAAAGACGGGGGCAGAAGGGAGGAAGACGCAGCGACAGAGCAGCTTTGCTGGACCTGGGAGGTGTCAGCCCTCCCTAGGCTGAACAGGTCTCTGCCGGGAAACACTGCTGAGAAGGGTTTCATTTCCTGGTAGGAATCAACAGAAACATAAAATTAATGGCACAGTGTCAGTTCGAGGATAAAAATAAGTAACTGAAGCTGCTTTTGCAGGTCAGGTTTGGGTTTGGTTCAGTTCACTGTCAACAATACTGGTTCAACTTAGTGCAATTTCCCTCTGAAGCCCCTATAGCTTTAAAGGTACCTGGGTGCCTAAATTGATCTTAGACTAAGCCCCCAGGGTTACAGAGCGTGAGGCCAAGCAGAGCCTCATCTCACATCCTCACCGACAAGTGCAACATTTAGTACATTTGGAGGGACTTAAACACATGGGAACGATGGTGGAGTAAGCAAGGATGAGTTCAGAGAGAACTGGCTACTTCACTTTCCATGTAGAAGTGTCCTCATGGGAAATGAATGCAGGGTAAAGAGCAGATTATAATTTCACTCCTTAATTTACTGTGTACTAATTTTCAGTCATAAATAGGCCTTCTTGCTGCATAAAAATACATGCCATGCTAAATCACATTTTTTAAACAAGTGATTAAGTCAACAGAAGCACTAGATCCTCCTATGGCATCTTGGATTAAGCACCAAACATACTCTCTAAAAAATACAAAACGTAGGTGTACAGTATGTGAGCTTTACCAATATGTTCCATTCAATTGTTATTACGAAAAAGGAAATGATCAACACCTAAAGCACTTTTCATTTGTTTCCCATATTGTTCTTCATTCTCAAAAGTGACTCGCTCGAACCATCTTCACAGCCCACACACATCCACTTTTCAAAAAAAAAAAAAAAAAAGGCAAGAACCCAGATTTGACCTGCTGGCCTCACTTCTATTATTTGTAGTGACACTTTTTTATTTTTGGACTGTGGCTTTTAAATTTGAGACTAAAAATAGCAGCCACCCCCAGAGTACCGTTTGCGTAGGGGGAATGTTTTGTACACAAAACTGTGTCCTCATGTCACTCCGCCTACACTTTTCATCCTCCAAGACAATTTTCTGTGAAGATTAGCAAGACAAATGAAGCAGAAGCTCAGCTCTTGGTTAGTAGCGTTAATATGAGGAAGTTCAGTCAAGCGTGTTAGCTTATGACTACTTGTTTCACATTGCAAATAACAGGATGGTACTTTATAGCAGTTAGGTCCTGTCCTGGAAATAGGCATGCAAGTGAACAGTTTATTCATTTCAATAATATTATCTAAATCAAAGGAATTGTACATATAGTTATATGGGAATGTCCTGGCTAGATCATATGAAATTTCCACCAAGTTCTCTAGCAGCACTCAGTGTTAAGTACTTCTGAGGAAGGCACAACAAACCATCAGATGGAAAAATATAAAATAACTTCCCCATAAGCAAGATTTCCATTGCTAGATATTTCTTTCATGCCCTGAAGTATTTGTGTAACTCTGAAAAAAACATTATCCTGTCTAATATCATGGCATTTATTTTCAGCATTGTAGATTCTGAGCCCTGACTCCTGCTGTACTATTGGCCTCAGTGAAATCTTGAGGCAGGTACAAGCACATGAACCTAAGAACACATCATTGTCATAATTTGGCACGTCACCTGCTCTGCACTATTTGCCCATGCACACCATCCCTGTGACTAATCATTTCCATTGCCTGCTTTATAACTCACTCTGTATCTTGAATTCTTTAGAAATGAGTGAAACTACAAAGAACATGCCAGGTGAAGCCATTCCCTTGACTGTGGCACTGTATTTTCCAGGTTTTTATGTATCCAAGGATTTAGGTAATTTTTTCTGGCTGGTGATCCACACTGAGATAGCATTTTCCATAGTCAACCTAGGGTTACATCTGGAATTAATTAGTAAGTGATGACAATGACTATAGGAACTAATGGGATAAATTAATAGTTTATGTTATTCCTTTCCCTGTGATAACTTAAAAGTTTCTTTGGCAGGTTTCTTATTCATCCCAATAAGTTGAGTTCCTCCACAGTTTTCCTCAGCACTCAGAATCCTGTTTAATCTAAACTGTCTATTTTTGCCATTTTATCTAATGTTTCTTTTCCTAAGCTGCCGCGAGAGAGAAAGCTGAAGATCCTGATCCATCTGAGCTGTGCTTAGTGCAATATTGCACCAGGATGCACCAACAGGACCTTGCCTACTCACCTTTATGATCTCCCAGCACACCCAAAATGTAGGGGCATTCTGCTGTGCCCTGTATCCACAGTGGAAGTGTCTCCTACTGGCAAGATGCACTAGCTAACCACCTCAAAAAGTTTTCTATGAAAGGAGAATCCCATGATAGCTCTTCTGATCCACCAGGGATCGGATAAGGAGATACTTCAGAAACAGCTTATTGCTTCTAGTCTGATACCACTGACCGGTAGTAGAAAAAAAAGTTGTGGTTTTTTTCCAGTGTCTTTGGTTATGTGTGAAATACCATTCAGGGGAAGTTCACAGCAAGACAACAAGGACTGATTTCTTGGGGGAATGCAATGTTTCACTATCATACTGAGAGTATTTTTTTCCCCTTCATTCTCTCTCTTAAAAAAAGAATAAGTCAATCCCTGTCATCTGTTTTTCATTTTGTTGGAGGACAAAGAGCTTGCATTTTCTTTTTATCCTGCTCCTGTTTTCAGTAACATCCTGCATGTCATTCTTTGGTCCCCAAGAAATGTGAATTCCTGTGAATGTCACTTCTAGTTAGGAAGAATGAGAACTGGTTTTCCAATAACTGTTTAAAATGTTAGGCATGTCTCTTGTTGATGAAGAATATGGATTACCAGAAGGAATAAAACTGACAGATCTCACTCTTGAGAAAAATGATGCAACTTTAATAATTTTCAAATGAGACCTCCCATTGTGAGCTCAGAATAAGTGCTATTTTGAAAAAGAGCATCTGAGCTGTATATCAAAGTGTCCATGTGTGTCATACACAAAAATAAACACTGCCCTTGCACATTAAACAGCACTTTTTCTGGCAGTGGAAATAGGACCCACTCTGTTTCTAAAGCTGTTAGTTTTGAATTTTTCAGATATAAAGGCTCTCAGCTGGAGTTTCAGCAGCTGCCAGCCGCTGTCTTTACACACAGGCCATAATGGAAACCTCCTGCTACCTGTATATTCTGGGTAATGGCTAAAACTGGTACAGTTACTTTTGCCCAAACTTGCTAACTCTATGTCCTCACGTCCCCCAGTGTTCAGGGAGAGCTCAGTTCTTTGGGAACAACAATGTACAGATATAAATACACCGATTTATCCAGCTGGGCCTTGAAGCAGTATTGTAACTGCTCCATGTGAGCAAATAAAATCTGCTATAATTGTGCTGGCGCTGTATAATGAGTGCTTCTTAGCTTAAGACTGTGATTTCAGCCACATAACTAGATCAAGAGCTGGACTGGCAAGAGTCACAGTTAGGAAAAGACAAGAGTTTAAGGTTCAGGTTGACAAGGACTATGATGTAGGGTTAAGGGTGGACGTAGAAGGCTTTACTAAGGTAATACTGGGGCTTGTGCCAATATGACATCCCTAATTTTAGGCCTTCATCTTACACAAGTTTGGATGTTAAAATTAATTCTAAGATTTTTATTGGGAAAAAGTTTAGGCCAGCAGGGGCTGATGAAGAAAGATCAGGTACTGGACTGGGAAGAAGCCCTTGCTAAATTTAAGGCTGGCGCCAAGAGAAGCATGAATCCAACAGCAGTGCAAATCCTTTCTTAATTTTAACACAGTGAGCTCTTCCAGCCTCATAAAAACCAGAGAGACCACAGCCGTGATCAAGCCTTGCAACCCTTGCCAGATCCAGAACTAAATAAGATTCATTGACCTTGCTTGCCTGTGCCCTCTTCCATCATCTAAACCTTAAGCCCAACTCCCTTCCAGCAGATGCAGCCAGCCCCAGCCATTCCCAAACCTAAACCTGGTTCAGGTTGTCAGTCTGGGTGGCAAATTTAACTCCAGAACATGTTTTTGTCCCATCCTGAATTATAACCACCCTTGTGATCCAAAAACCAATTTAAGTTAGTCCTAAATTTAATCTTACTGTTTCTTGCCAGCCCCAGATCTCAATGTTGAGTGGGGTTGATATAATGGACTTTGCATGGTGTCTGAAAGGACTTGATAAGCTAGTTTAGGATTGGTGTTAAAATTATAGTTTTGTGCAGCAAAGATCAAGGACTTCAGTTTGTGGCTGTCTCCAGCAGAAATCTGGCTGGCATCAACATGGGCCACGTCACTAATTTCAGATCTGGGGCTAGAAAAGGTCAGTAGATTCCAACAGGCTGAAGGGTCTACAACCGCTGGAGCATCTCCTCTTCCAAAATCAGGCAACAAGCCCAGAAGTCATGAGTCTATATGTTTCTGGCCATGAACGTTAAAGGCCTCTTCTCTGGTATCTGGTATACACACTTATATAAATAAACTTAATGGTCAGACAACCTAGGAATAAAATCTAAATGATAGAATACTTCTCATCTTCCTAATAATTACAATATTATTTTTTAAATTACTTAAAAAAATACAAAGGTTATGAAGTCCAGGCCTCAAAAGCTGAGAAATATAAATGAAACTTAATTAATTAAATTCGTTAAGTGCATGCATGCAAGTGCATTACAATTCAGCCTTTCATTGCATGACAACATAGTGGTTTTGCTTGTGTTATTGAATGCATTGAGTGAATATTCCTCCTCAGCATGAGAAGAAATGTACCAGAGCTGGGTAGTTAATAATGGTATAGTTAGTAGGGTCCCTAACTTAGATGCTGAAAAAAAAGTAAAATGTCTAGTCAATGGGGAAAATTATCCCAGAAAGGAGAAATAAAAACATCCCTATTAAAGAAAATAGAGAATTCGAACATGCTAAACACTGTGCTCACTTATGCCAATAAAAATGTTTAAAATGTTCCAAATCATTAAACCAAAATGATGGTCATCTGACATTTAATATCTCCAGATTAGAGAGCCTAGCTGTAGGTCAAAGATGACAACACTATCTGAATTCACAAGAGTGTTATGAAGATAATTAATTTTAATTGGTGAATCCAGATTGATTCAGATATCATGAAGACAGAAGCAGAAGATTGCCTGCAAAGAAACACATCAATACTGAGCTGGATACATTTAAAAAGTGTTTGCAAGAGGAACATTGGAAGAAATACTGACAAAGTACCCACTCTCATCTTATGGTGAAAAACAGCACATAAGAAAAGAATTTTAAAAACCCACCTACGTGCCTTTATGCAGGTATTCTGATTAAAAAAAAAAAAAAAAAAGACGACATAAAACTGTTCCAGGAAATATGTAAAGAACATAAAAAAATCTAGATGTCAAAGTTAGCAACCAGTCACTCAAGCTCAACCAGAAAAAAAAAATCAAAAGTAAAAATAAAGCATTGAGAATATCTGTGTGCTTAAAAAAAGACAGGCTTATTTTTCTGTGCTGAATTTGGACCTGAATGAAGACTCAATGGAAATAACAGAAGCTATTGCACATTTTTATATCATAGTGACATCAGCACATACGCTGATAAAATGCTTCAGTGCCCAGCACTTGTAGCGTGGTACACCTCACTTTACCTGCTAGTCCAGGTCAATACACTCAGGAAATCATGAGCACTCTTGGTCACGATCCTTTCCAAAGTCATTTTCTTTGCAAAAAGATCAAACAGGCACATCAGTCATTCACAGGAACATGCTTCATCAGTAATACCTGTGAGAACAAGACCAGAAGCTACTATGTCTGATTTAAATAAGATTTAACTTCTCTGCTTTGTCGTGAGGACAATAATACATTCATTGTCCCTACTCTTGAAAGTGGTTGTTGTAAGGGCTAATTAACTTGCACTATATAATTCTGCTAAGACTGAGAAAATTGTTTAATAAAACTGAATTCCTGAGGGGTTTATGACTATGATTTGCTCACTCAGGACTTTCATTATATAATAACAAAAGGCAACAGAATGTGTTGGATATTAAACCAGGCTTTAAGGAAGGACAGGGTCTGCAAAGTACAGCATTGACCATGGAGTAGTTGTGAAAAATGTAAGGAGGGATGGCTTTGCAGCTGGTCCCAGAAATTGGAGCAGTTGGGAGCATATTACGAATTTTTACTTCCTGTTTATTGCAAAGCAAAACGAATTGATAATTCTATAAATACTAAATGTATCAAGAAAAAAGACATTTTATATGTTTAGTTACTGTGATGAAATATGTTCTAGACACAGACAGCTTCTTCATCCTTCCAGTGTACTGTAAGGATGAGAGTTGCATACCGTCCATGGAAAATTCTTTACTATAAATCTCACAGAGGCGGCTCCGTAGCATCATACACAAAATGCTCTTGCAATTCTGACATATGAGAACATTCTCAGGCAAAAGCAATGGAAATTTAGTATAGGGAAAATTTCCTAAATTTTGTCCTCTGGAGTAAGTAGAGTTGCTTTGGTCCTACCTAATATACTGATTTGATAGTTCTGACTCAGAAAAGTGGAAATAACTTTCAGCAGCAATCCCACCCTAATGTGTTCAAGCATAAGGCATAAAGCATAAGGTTCTTGAACTCTATTTCACAATGCACTGAGCTGACTTTAAATTGAAAAATCAACATGGATGACAAGCAAATCCTGTAATTCTTTAGTAGTAGTAGTAGCAGTAGTAGTGTAGTGAACCCCAAAGAACCTCATTTATAAATTTAGCATTATTCTAGATGCTGTACAATCAAAAATAATGGTTCCTGCATCAAAGAGTTTCATATACAAGTGTAATGTGAAACACCGCAGAAGGATAAAGAGAGGAAATATAAGAAAGTAACTTGGTAGTTGGTGCAACAGTGTTATCATGCCAGTGCATTGACTGGTCTGCTCCTGGGGGGAGGCAACACAGAAAAGGAATGTTAATGACAAACCAGCAGAAAGATGATGATGTATCTTGGTGAGCAATTACAAGATGCAAAAAGGGTAGACTAGACAAAAGCCATAGAGAAATCTAATGAGTAGGCAAAGGAGGCATCACAGGTCAGTTGAAAGCAAGAGTCAGTTACTCATTTTTACCTGCCTTTAACTTGTTATGTGATTTCAGACAAAGCACACTCGTCAGGATTTCCAGAAGCAGCTTCAGTGACTCAGTTTTTTAAGATGTCTATTTAGAGACCCTTTAGAAGCACCTGACTTTCAGAAAGCATGTATCTCGCCTGTTTTGGAAAATCAGGTCTCTTTAGGTGGCTTATATTAGACACCAACAAACTCAGCTATTAGCCCAAAAATCTCAGGCCACTTCTGATATTCTTGGCCTATATAACACTTCAGTATTCTTACTCTTACCAAGGAAACAAAAAGGCTTACCTGAATTGACTGTTTCACTGCACTAGTTACTGAATGTGTGTATGAAGTGATGGATGAAAGGCTAACAAAAAGTGAACGACTATGAATGTGTATTAACCAGTGATTGCAAACGGCTGGTATACACCTCTAAACTGTTACACTAGAAAAGGTAATTCATATGGTAAGACTACACCAGGTATATAGCCAAATAAGGCCAATGCCTGCTAGAATATTAGGGACAAACAAAAGTGAGTCCAAAGATCACATATCGTAAACTTTCTAGCTATATCTGAGATTTTGAATCTGTTTATCCCATGAAGTAAAACATATTATTTCCCAGGGATCAGAGAACAATAGAACTGCAATTCTCTGGTCACTTCAGGAGACCAATACAGGTGAGAGAAGATTCGGGTTTTACAGATCATTCAATGCTAAGGAGCCACTGCCACGTGAACCTCAAAGAAACTCTTTGCTATGCTGTTTCTCTATCCTGTTTTTAAACTAAATGCTAAAGAAGATTGCTGCACATTAGTTATATTTCTCATATGAGTAATAATGAACTAATCATGCAAATTTACAACATTACCAAAGCAATCACAGCTAAATTATAAGCAAGGTCTGTTTTGTTAATGACTGTGACTCAGAACAATCTCATACCATCTCTTCTGCTGTGAGAGCAGTTTACAAAGTCCAACAACTGAGCATCCTGTAATCTGTCCATGAACTGATAAATCCTCAGACCTCAAAGGTGCCTCTGCTGCCGTATCCACATGATGGGGAGACTAAGTCCCCAACCCATTACCGAGACCTCCGGCTCAGGAAGGATCTACCGTCCTGAAAAACTGAATGGATGATATGTAGCAGAGCATCTCCCATCACACTGCAGATCTCATTACACAAGAGGGTACTGCTACCCCACAGGTCCCCTGTGATGTGACTCCATGCCTTGCATGACAAGAACGGGTAATTCTTGGGGCTGGAAGAATTGTTTCACTTTGTTGAACTCCACGTGGTATTTTGCTACCACATTTTACAAATTTGTAAACCACGCATTTTTCATTTCAACAAACACTTGCACTTCTTCAATGGAACAGATTCTAATCTTTTTACAAGCATTGGAGAATGCATTTTCACAACAAGCAATGCTTATTAGAAAAGATTGGTACAAAGGGCCATGAAGAATGAAAAAGACAGTTAACTGCACTCCATGAACTTTTTGCTTTTCTATCTCAGGAAATTCCTCAGCTTGCACCTGGGATGACATTTACTTGAATTACCTTATAGAGAGAGAGAAGATGACACACCAAATAGCTGACTGATTCACTTATAGCCACAGTGATTCAGTAAAAGGTCAGCCTTATACAATACATAGGCATGTATGGCTTCATCCTACCGTTAATGAAGTCAACATCAAAAGTCCCATGGACTTCAAAGTGTCAGGGAGAAGGCTTTTACTCTAGGATGTTTAGCAGCGTCTCATGAGATATCCAAACAACAGCTCAGCTACCGAAAGACAACTCTGCCATAGGCATTAATAACATAGACTGCTTATAATGTAATTTTACTGTAAGTCTATAGCTGTTGACATTTTGGCCATGGAGCTATATGCGGTGGAACATAAGAGGAGGTCCAAAAGGTCCTGGTATTCTGCAGAAGGAGCTATAAAATACCAAAGCAATTAAATAAATGTATCTACTGGCTTTATTTCATATAGGAGCAGATTAAAACAAAGGGATTGGAAGGTTTGGAAAGAACATTGTGTAACATGATTTTTTTTTTTTCCTTCAGCTGTTTTTGCCTCTGCCTGCTGCTTGTGTAACATATTGCATGAATCTGTGCACAGATTTTACTTGCATCCCTGAGGCTGAATTGACTTGATCATTATCTACGAGATGAGACGTCAGTACTGATTATTAAGTCTAGCTGCAGGGTCTGAAATCATTAATTAAAATATAGATGAGATAAAGGAAAACACCAACGATTGCATCACCATCTCTAGGAACAATGGTTTAGTTCTCCGTGCAATGAACTGGGGATTTACCACTCTTATCGAGAGTTTAGGAAGCACTTAGAATGAAATAAGCGATTAAGGTAACCCTCTTATCTATTCTGCCATCAAAACAGCAGTTACCGGTGAAAGTTTCCGTGAACGTGATTAACCCACACTGAAAAACCGCCCAACCGACCTGGAAGGCGTTTCTCGAGGCAATCGCACCCCCTGCAGTCCGCACTCGGAGTAGCGCCGGAGTAGGGAGGGAGTAGGGACGGAGCAGCTCCTGCTCCTGCTCCCGCTGTGCTGGGTGTGCGAGGTGGGCAGCACTGGGAGCAGTGGGCTCGTTGGGGCTGTTCATTCCCTCCTGCCTCCATCTTAGCCATACCAGACGTATTTCGCCCCATTTCCATGCCTTCCTGGATAATACTTCCCCCATCCTTTTGCTCTTCTCACTCAGTTGCTTCCCAGCCCTTCACACCTGGTCCCCACCGCTCTCCATCTTATTCATCCAGTTTGGGACACTAGGTCCTTCCCAACTGCCCCAGTTGCATCCTGCACCATCCCAGCAGGTGGCTGGAGATGGGGGCAACTACAGGGTATGAGCAGACTACTCCCCCCTGGGCCTTTTGGCACTTTGTAGGGTACTTCTCAAGGTCCCCAAAGGGTCAGAGCACCCCACTCAGAGAAACCACCATTTATCAATTTAGCTAATTGAACACTGAGTACTGTCTGCTGAACCAATAAATAGCAAAGTGATGATTGATTAACAGCTGTAGACTGGTGACTGATAATTAGATTAAATTAGATTAAATACTCTCAATTTATCAGCTGGGTATGCCCATGCTCAGGATAAAGCCTTTCTGGGTACAACATGAAAAAAATCAGTTTTCCTCTTCTGGAGTCTGGAAGAGGAGACCAAACCTTGCTTTACCCAACTGGCTTCCCATATTCCCAAGACATCTTTGCTTACAGTTTTTCTTCACTATTGCTGCTTTCAAGGAATGCGAATGCTGGCCTTTATTTCTTTTTGAAAAGGTGTCTATCACAAGCTTTACTGGGATCAGGAGTATCCATTGTGTATGAGTATCTGAGAGGGATGAGCTAAGGGGAACAAGTGAATCTGAGTGAGATTTTTCTCCTTTTTTTGCGAAGACCAATCTTTGATATTTTTTGATGTAGGGAATAAAACTCTTTATCAAATCAATATGATATCTTCCCTATACACCCCAGCTGTTGTCCTGTTTGCTCTTGTCTTGGCCAGAGCTGGGCTAGCCTTAGCTTCCCTCTTCTTCTTCCAGCCCATGGATGCTTCTTCCTTCTTTCCTTTAGGAAGAATTGAGCAATGAATGACTCTTCTTGGTTTTCAGGTGCTTCCAACAAGCACCCACACTGTTAAATTCAAAGATGACCTTATATATAAAAGCTCTGGAAGGAAAAAGGAAGATGTGGTCTGTTTCTATCATGTCATTAAAATAATAAAGGAGAAGATGAAACAGTCACCAGCATCAGGACCTGTTGCCTGGGAAATCATTACCAGTTACCAGAAGAAAGGAATTCCTTGGAAACAACTTTAGAAGCCAGAAGGAAGTTGTGTAACTGCCAGTGGTGAAGGCAGCAGTTCTCATAACACAGCAACAGGCTAGAGACATGACCTGAGTAATAACATCTCATCAAGATGTGTCTGAAACCCTTGTTATTACAGCCCCTGGTAACCAGTCAAGCCCTCCGGTCTGCAGACAGCCAAACTGCATAATTATTAGGAATGCTATCACAGGGGATTTTTCTTTTTATAGTGCTTAAAAGTCCTTAAAAAGGATTAACGACCCTAGAAACAGGGTAATTAATATTTTCTGTACTTGACAAACCAGGAAAATGAGATATGGAAACTTTAACTGACATACACAAAATACTCCATGTTATAATTAAGAGATCAGAACTACTACCTTCAGTGTCAAGCTGCTGAATTACTTTATGTTTATATATTATGTAAATTGGATTATTTTAAAAGAAAGGTTAAAATGAGTCTTGACTCCTGATTTTTCCTTCTGGTTCTGTCACTGACCTATTCAACAGAATGCAAAAGGCATATGTAAATCAAGCCACACCTGCTTCACACACGATTGCACCCTTTAATCCGCTGATGACTATGAAGCTTTCTGAGTTCCTATGGTGAAAAATACTTAACAGTAAATACCATTGCCATTATATATCATTTTATATTTATACAGAAGTATGAACGTCAAGAATTGGGAAGTTTACTCAGGAGTGACAAAGCAGAAGGAAATGGGCAAGGGACTTTACAGAGTTTCTCACTCTATCGAGATATGGTAACTGTGGGAGATGTATTTCTGATTTTGCCTGGAAACAAAACACATCCTACTCCCTACACCTATTGCACTATGTGATTTGAAGCAACGTCATTGAACATTCTGTTCTATGAGCAGCAAGAGTTTTTGGTTACTACATGCAGTGGGAAAGATTCATGCTGCTCTAAATTCAGTTGCACCTCTGATCACATGATAATGTGGAATTTCTGTTCTTTTTTATTCTATATAAAGTATATAATATATGGACTACTCTGAGATATTACTGTCTTCTGTAAGACCATGACAAATATCTACCCTTTTGTAATTTGTTTTCTCACCTTTATTAGAAGAACAAAATTAATTTTGAGCAAACATATTCAGGACAGCTGTGAGATAAATTGCTGTCAGATGGTTATAATTCTGCATGCATGATCCAAAGATCAACAGCTTCTCAATGGACAGAAGTTCTGCACTAGCCCTTTTTTTGATCTATCGATAGTCTATCGGCACCTGTACATGTTATCTTTTGATGCAGTGAAAAATGTACAGCCTGTACTTTTCATGGTCTAGAGCTCCAGCACATTCGTGTATCCTGTGACCTGAGACTGTCTACAGAAACTCCAGGCTCCAGGAACTTACATTACTGTCAGCCTGGGTAGGATTTGTGAAAGAAAAAGCATCCTTCAGGCAGACCTAGGAGGAGTTGTGCATCATCAGAGACAAGGTAAAACTTGCTATGACATGTGACTGGGATAAGCACAGCATGTGGGTTTTTTTCAAATTTGACATGCAGTCACATCAGCCAATGCTGAGATGAGTTCCAGGATTTTACAGCATTAGCAAATAATTACTGTAGAAGTAAGCATTGGCTAACATCAGGCTCACGTATGCTTGTGAACTTTTGAACTAGGGCAGTATGGTATTTCAGTATATCCAGAGTCAAAGACACACAGAATAACATATAAGGAACTATATACTTGGGGTGATGATTTCTCACCAGCCAATCACCAAGACAAGGCTAAAGAGCCACTGTGTCCTAAGAAGCGAACACCATAACTGCAAGGTTTGTGATGATGACTCTTAAGTCCACTGATGGTCAGGGTGGGAAGCTCTGTACTGATGATTATGACTCATAAGGAACTGAAAAATTTTTGCTGTGAGTTGGCTTAATGATAATGTAAAAGTAAATATTCTGAAGAATGAGAGAGGCAACAAAAAGATTCTTGATCTCAGGTGAGAATCTTTGTGACCAGCATCTCAAGGAGGAATTCAAAGCCCTACAGACAAGGAATTCTTAGCAGAATAGAACACGAAATACCTTTTTGCCAGGTTTTCTGTACTGTAGGTAATCTGCAATGAAAATGTAAAAACTGAGGGCCTTCCAATACTTGTGGGCAGATGGAGATTTCCTACCAAAAGGGCCTCTAAATGCGGTTGTGTTTCCCCTTGTTCTAGGACAAAAGACATGAGCGGCTTTTGGGTGGCACTCACACTGGTGGGACAGAAACTCCTGGTGCTGTGTGCCCTACCGTTGCCAAAAATTTGGCTCTGCCTCATTTAGCAGGTCATCAGCATCATTCATCAGTATAGTATCATAGCGGGTCATCATTTCTCAGCAACAACAATGCAGATTTATGAGTAATTGAGTATCTCACCCTGAGGGCTCCACTACCGAGAAGCGTGATCTCTGTCCATGCAGGAGCAGGGATTGAGCTCCTCTCTCAGACAGAACACATGGCGCAGCCATCTACATGGGGAGCACAACTGTCCGTGATTACATGCGACTTACTTCAAGTCAGAAGCTAGGGATGTCACAGGAAAATCCAGTGAAAATGAGACTATTCCTTTATCATACAAAATAAAACCTGCAAACAAGCAATAAAAAAATAAAAGGACTACAATAATCTGATTGCAGAGAAGCTGAAATCAGCTGCGGACAGAGATTTGCTGTGGCTGGAGAGCGCTTGAATCCCACATCTGTGGTACAAGGCAGGCTGACGTACGGGCATTCGCTGAGGTCTCCAGCCCGAGTGACTGCATGCAGGTATAGCCACGCTGTGAGCCTGCATTCTCAGAAGAGAAGGTGGTGTGCTGATATAAATTCCTTTGTGGTAGTTAGCGCAGTCCAAGCAGAGCAACGATGTAAACTTTGTCTAAATTAGGGCCTGCGATTCATACTGACACAGAAATCAGCCCCAGAGCTGGCGTAGGTATAGTGGTATAAAAGTACCACCTAAACCAGTGGTAGAGGTGCTAAAATTTATTTCAGAAATTCACATAACATTGTATCAGCAAAAGCATTTTTGCCCCCTTTTATGACTACCAATTGCTTCCATCTGGACTGTTATCAGTGTGCTGGTAAAGCTGCATTTGCAAAGCATTCCTAATGGAGGCAAGCGGATAATGGGGATTTCAAACACAGGTGATCACAGCGATCTTCCCTGTATTAGCCATCACATAGGCACCTGTTCTTAACATTGAAGCGATTACAGCTTCATTAGTTATTATTTCAGCAAGAATATTGTAAATATTTAGACATTACATTGCAGGCTATAATCCAAGGAAAAAAGACATCCCTTCTAAACAGATAGTAAATCAATGGCACTAATAAAAAAGCTTACTACAAAAGATTAATGGGGATAAACACTAAATAAGCACAGAGAGTGAGCAGTACACGTTTGTTTAATGCTTTTTTACTTTTATACGCTTTCTTCCCTTCCCGCAACAGGGGCCACAGCCTCCTCATGGCTTGTCACTAGAGGGCAATGAAGGCTTCAGGCACCAAGGCAGAGGGTCACTGCAAAACCTCGGCTTCCTCAGAATTCCTTTTTTTTCTCGTTTAGCCTGAGTCAGCCAGGACGGTCAAACAAATGTGGGTATCATTTGCGAAATGGGTGATACAAGACACTATGGGGAAGCAGCGCTGCCGCAGCAGGAAGCCCTGGGAACGCAGCTATCCCCTCCTTCTCTGGCTACGCTCTTTGTCCATAAAAAATAACCAAACCCTGTCCAGTTTGGGTTTTAGCCCTCAGATACATGTCCCTAGCCCTCCCTAGCATCTCTTGCAATGTTAATGCGAAGCAGCGTGAATATGCCGATCGGGGCACGGCCACATTTTGTTGGAAGGGAAGAGGCAAGCAATATCCCACCGGTAAAGGCCTTCGCTGCTTCGATGTGATACACCGCTGTGCTTTGTAAGATCGGGGTAAACGGCACGAATCAGATTTTGCTTTCTTTACACCCACCGTGCACAGACGTAATGCAGCTGCTAACTTCTGATGCGCTGACGAGGCACTGAGCGGTGGAGCAGCAGGGGGGCTGCGGGGACGGGGTTGCGTCCCGAATCAAAAAGCGCTGGCAGCTGCACGCACCTCAGGTGGAGCCCAGCCTGCGTCTCAGCCCACAGCACACCAAACGTGAGGCTGCACCTGCACCACCTGCTTCCCCTCCTCTTGCCCTGCCATGCTGTGCTGCGGGGAGGCCTCCGAGGGTCTTCATTTGCTTCTTTGTTTCCTCCCTTCCTTCCTTCCTTCCTCCCTCCCTCTCTCCCTTTCTTCCCTTCTTTCCTTCCTTCCTCCCTCTCTCCCTTTCTTCCCTTCTTCCCTTCCTTCCTCCCTCTCTCCCTTTCTTCCCTTCCTTCCTCCCTCTCTCCCTTTCTTCCCTTCCTTCCTCCCTCTCTCCCTTTCTTTCCTTCCTTTCTTTCTTTCCTTCCCTTCTTTCTTTCCTTCCTCCCTCTCTCCCTTTCTTCCCTTCTTTCTTTCCTTCCTCCCTCTCTCCCTTTCTTCCCTTCTTTCCTTCCTTCCTCCCTCTCTCCCTTTCTTCCCTTCTTTCCTTCCTTTCTTTCTTTCTTTCTTTCCTTCCTTCCCTTCTTCCCTTCTTTCCTTCCTTCCTCCCTCTCTCCCTTTCTTCCCTTCTTTCCTTTCTTTCTTTCTTTCCTTCCCTTCTTTCCTTCCTTCCCTTCTTTCCTATGGTCCCTTCTTTCCATCCCTCCTTCCCTCCCTCCCCCAGAAGGTACCTCCAGGCCACGTTGGCCTGTGGGTCTCATCCTTGTGTTTTGTCAGTGCAAAAACCCTTGGAAACAGCAAAATCCTAGAGATTACAACAGTCAGCAAAAGATTGCAAGCCAGAAGACTGAAAGGTCGGTTATGGACTTAGGCTAATTTCGTAGTAAATGGGAGGTTTGACGGAACCTGCTGGCACCCCCGCCTCGCCAGTGCAGGACCTGCTGTGTGACCTCCCTTCATAAACAGAATCACAGAATCATAGAATCATTTCGGTTGGAAAAGACCTTCAAGATCATCGAGTCCAACCACTAACCATGCCCACTAAACCATGTCCTGAAGTACCCCGTCCACCCTTCCAGCGGCAGCTGGGCTGAAGCCAGAGAGCTGCCCAGCTGCCCTTCCTGAGACAGATAAGCAAGTGGTATTTATTTATTTATTACTATGTTGTTATAATTTTTTTATATTGCACTCAGGTCCCAGGAGAGCGTGGGACTCCGGCAAAGAGAAGGAAGGAAAAGATCATTGGCTATTTATGAAATACGGCTTTTGATAACAATTACAACAGATTAGATTAGAAGCATGGGAAATACTGGACTTGTCATTTTTTCTGAGTTGATTTTTACATGCTTTCTATTTTTCCAAATACGATATTTACTACTTTCCCCAAAGTATCATATTGGAATGTAACAATGGGAAAAGCATGTGGTCATATCACTACTGTGTTGTGTATATATATACACACACGTATATTTGCGCATATATGATTAGGTATATGTTTACATGGTGACTTCTAGTTCACAAACTTGGCATTTTTCCCCAGTGACCTGCACAAGTGTGGGAAAAGAATGGAGAACTTATTATCCAAAATACAGTTATTCTAGAGCACTCTGCAGATATTAACTCAATATATGGGCAGTTTAACTACAAAAGAAAAGTCCAGAAAACATTTTCCTGTAAAAGTACATTTAATGCTGAATAGCGATGATTTAGCGCCTTCTAATTTAAAATCCTCCTCTGCTTTTATTGCCCTTTTCTTTATTCAGGATTAACCAAAATACAATTTCATCTGTCTAAACAATATCAGCACAAATACCAAGGCCTTAAAATCTTGCAAAAAACTTTACTTAGAGAAAATATTAATTTTATGCTTGTGAGTAGCACAAACTGATTTAAAATGGGCCACTAATATACAAACTGAAGCCTGTGTGTAATTTCATGAGTCATGTTCTGCAAATTTATTCAACAGGCAAAATCCCCACTGGACTGTAAAGAGGAAAACTGTTGAACAGGAGAAAAAAATTCTTTTTCAACAAAGATAATGATTAGATCAGTTCTCTCCATTAATTAATTTTTGGGGTGCTTATGTTGTTTTACAACAGGGCGAAGGCTTGATGAGGAGTCACAGATCTAATTTCCATTGTGCCCCAACACCATACAAGATAAGGTAAGATTCAGCTGATAAAACAGATAAAATGGTGAAGAACTGAAGGAGATGGTAAACCAGAGGACTAATTTGATGTCAAATCAGTGAACTTCAAAGTTCAAACTATCTAGCCTGAGAAGAAAGACATATGAGGCAAATATGTTAAAAAATTAGAATATATGAAAACTTGGAGTACATGACTCAAAGTACAGGGCTTATAGTAGCCTGAGAGACCATAAAATATTCCAAAAGAATTCCAAAATATTCCAAAGAAAGGTGGCATTTTTGAAGTGGGCTAGTGAATCTGCCCTGAAATCTCTGTGACCACTTCAAACTTACTTCTTAATTTTACGTTAACTCTTTTGCTTTCAATTAAAAAGCTATAATTTTATTTTTAAATCAATAAAAAAAAAGTTAATTGAATTTCATCATGATGCAAAGCAATTTCAATCCAAGTTCTTGTGCTCCAGTTACCTAATACTTCTGACAATCAAATCAGACTTGCCAATTGCAGAGCTCTTGAGGAAATAAGCACAGAGTGATTATATGAACTAGAAGCTCACAACTAATGACACCAGAGAAAATTGTATTGATAGTGACACCACACACATTCACCCGTGATCACATGGTACTTTCACAAGCGATTTCAAGTCAGTACAATCACAACTAGAAATTACACCGATGACTGCTGTGACATACAGACATACAGTGCATGTTACATTACATTCACATGACATGGTACATGAAAGTCCCCACGCACTTCACAACACCTTCCCAGGACAACCCAGCACAAGGGGAAGCATCTACCTGATGGGGAAAAATGACAGAAAGCCGATGAGCTGTCACAGTGTAGAGCTGGGCCTCGTGAAATATTCTAACGATTAATAAACCCAAATTTAAGCCCGTCTGAATCCACCACTGCCTTCCATAGTCAGGCAAAGTTACTAATTTTAAGGAGCGTGTCATCACAGCTACAGTTTCATGAAGATGAACCTTGGACACACTGTAGATTGAGACCAAAAATGTGCATTTGAATCAAATGAAAACTTCAGCGCATGGGTGATCCAGCCGAGTGACTCCACTAATCGGGTAGGAATTCTTATCTCGTGAGGATCAGTACTCTATGTTGAGTGTCAAAGGCAGCCTCCAGAAAACCACACTGCAGTGCCTGCAAAATGTGGATGATGATGAGAACAACGAGAGCTCTGTAAGCCAGGAAGAATGATAGTGTCTTTACAATTACAGTTCTGATGAGTGTGTGGGAAAAGCAAATAAAGCAAAATTCAAAACACACACAAACGGCACGTCCAGACACACGTGCCCGCTATGCGGTTGTGAGCTAATGATGACGGTTAGCAGTGTCACCCCCAGGATATAGGTAGGACCCCCTGTTTGTGAGAGGCACCTAGCCCAGCAGGCTGTCCTGGACGTCCCGCCGAGGCACGGTGCAGTGAGACGTGACTGAGCATGGCAGATTGACTGCGAAGGTGCCGACAGGAACCCCTGATGCTCCCAGCCGTAAGTGCAGAAGAAGCATCATCCAGAAGGATTATCTACTATTGGGGTGATGGATCCCCAAGGCCTTCGACAAAGCCAAATGCAGCACTTTATAGCTCTCGACTTTATGATGGCTGGATCATCGATACCAGCTGAAAGAGGGTGTTGGGTAGGTGATGTAATTCTCCTAGTAGGATTGAATTGTGAGAGTTTAATACAAGGAAAGCCTAATCAGCCTGAGCACAGAGTTCAGCCACTAACACACAAAAGAAGGACTGATCTGCTCAGTATTTTACACTTTTGCTCTCCACTTGACATTTTATCAGTTTATTTTTAAAGCAATTTCTGCCTTTCACTTACTGAGTTACCTTAATAAGGTGGTATTTGTATATGAGGATGTTGCACAGGATCACTTTGTACCATACAGGAACTGTTGCCTATGTAAAGGTGATGAGATCAAATAACTTTTGAGCAGAAGATACAAAATAGCTGTGTTCTTGCTGGGGATGCTGTTCTCACCAAAAGCAGCAGCCAGAAAACTGAGTCCACTGAATCTTGATATGTGACAACCTGGACGAAGACCAGAACTTCTCTACAGATGGGGAAAGGAATGTGTGATATGAGGTAGCCAGGTTTCCAACACTGAAGAACAGAAAAATGCTGTGAAAATGAAGTAGAAGAGTCAAAATTCCCACTGTTTCCCTCTGCTACCATCCACAACACCAAACAAGGGAAGTAAGAAAACTGGTAAAAATATGGAAAAGATCTGATTTACCTCCTCAGTGTCAATCTATTATTGTAAAGGATGTTTTATTAAAAATATCACAGATGCCCTTTAGAAATGGAGATGGCCATCAGCTGGCAATGTTCATGTACTGCTCCACTGAACAGTCTTCAGTATTTTACTGAAACTGATGAAAGGCAGCTGAGATTTTTTTTTAACAGCATCACTTCACAGCTTCTTCCATAATCCGTTTGACTTCTCAGCAGATGGACATTTTTTCATTCTTTTAAAAATAATAAATCAATATTAAATCTGAATATATATCAAGAGGTTTTATACTATCGTAATAATAGAAGGGAAGTGGCTGAGAGCTAAAAATGAAAGAGTTTGGGACAGAAACAGAAACCTGAGCAATTGTGGGAAAGGACATCAGATTCAGGCTGCGAGTAAAAACTCAGATGATTGATAAATTTAGTTTCAGTAGCCTTCCCATGCTAAGTTTAAGTTAGCTCGTTCTGAAGCAGAGGTTAGGCTTATTTGAAATGACACGAGGAGAAATCTGTGAGAGGAAGAACTGAATCTCTGATATAGAATTTGCCTTCTCTAGAAGAAAAGTTGGAGTTTTTTTCCTACATTGGCTACAGTAAATAGCATTACTAAAAACACGGTAGCTTTTACTGGTAGTAAAGAAGGAAACTGAAAGGCAGCGTGTAAAATGTAACATACATTATGGGAAAATGATGACACAGACGAAACTTGTGAAAGAACACATTCTCCCATTGATGTGAAAGCGTTTATTGGCTTTGCGTTTTTGATTCACCTTTATCTTCCTTCTAGAGAAAAAAACACGGAAAAATGAGCGATGCTGTCAGAACTTGCTTACGAAACAGAACTGTGTGTTCTGAATGAATAGGTATTACAACAGATTTCATTTTGCCTCATTATGTTCTTTCTGACACACCCCACCCCCCATTTATATTTAGATTAAATTTCTCTATTTGGGCTACTTTACTTTTTACACACCTGTTTTTCTCTGCTTATATTTTTTTTAGTTGTCCCTTAATTCCTCTTCATCCAAGGCTTCCTATCACTAAAAGGGGAATAAGAATACTTACTCACCTTTGTAAACTGTTTGAAAAGCAGATGAAGAGTGCTAGGTAACATTATTACTGCTAAGTCACAGCAATTTGCAGTATTTTTTATTAGATGTAAATCAGTAATTTGAGCAAATATTAATGCTTAAGAAATGTTAAATGAAATCTGCAGCAGTTTCCTGGTAATTTGGACCAGTTACGATGGATGTTTTGCTTTATTCAACATTTTATAAAAGGGCTCTACTGAACACATTTATTAATTAGGCTATAGTGATTTATCTTCTTTTTTTATATTGAATTAGAAAATTCTTGGTAGAGTGTGGCTTCTACAAAGATGAGGCAAGTCAATTTATTAGCCTGGGGTGACAAACTTGGTAAACTCACTGTGTGTACTTCCTTTTACTTTACTGAAAACCAAACATGTCACAGTCCCCTATTTAGATCACAAAAAGTACAAAAGTGAGACAGAGAAAAGGAACAATTGGTAATGGGAAAATGTCTACAAATCTTACTGTAAAATATGATTTGGATCTCTTTGTATTACAGCTTTCATACAGCTGTATTAAGATGTAATAAAGACGGAAATAACTTCTGTTTTGAGAAGGATGCCAGTTCAATAAAAATCTATAGATTACCAGAATTTGCTAGTTTCACGTCTTGAGGCCCACTGAGAACTTTCTTCCACTAAGAACCACTATGGAAATGGTCCTGTAAATAACAAAGTCCTGTTGACTGAAAGTAAATAAACCCCACAGGCTTGCTTTCTTGTGACTACTTCTCTGAAGATTTTTCACTGGTCATTTTCCTGCTAACCCCTATAGCAATCTTCCTATCCTTCTTGGTTTGGGTTTTTTGGGGGGTGGTTTCTTTGTTTGTTTTTTTTGCGGGGGGTGTGTGTGTGTTGTTTTTGTTGGGTTTTTTTTTTAATAATAGAGAAACATAACCGGAAAGTGATCTTGGAACTGATCATAAGGTGATCTTTTTTTCTTGGCTTGCAGTCACATGGAGTTAGAACCTTGATCTATGGTGCCCAAGTAACATGTAAATAGCCTCTGGAGCCCTGACCTGTTAGCAAACTATCTGGATACTACTGGATTAAAAATGGGTAAAAAAATATTAGTGAAGCGATTTCCATTTCAGTTTCTCTTCAATGCAGTGACTCACAGAATTTCTGAAGTAAATGGGTGGAATCCATAATCTTTTCGTATGAAAACTGTTTCAAACAAGACTAGATAGTTATTGGCAGATTGAAATACATTGCCTTAGGTCGAGTTGTGATATACATGAAATAATCCTGACGTGCAAAGCTCAGTAACTAAGTATCCATGGGTCCAGAGTAATTAAAAAAATTCACTGGTACTCTCAACTGAATGAGGGACTCAACTGACCATACAGATTGATGCACTTTTATCATCTGGTTTTCTACAGTATATTGTATCAGTTTTGTACCATAGTTGCAAAGACTGTACAGCACACACTGTGTGTGTCTACACATGCACACAAGTGTGAACTAACAATATATAACCAGCTCCTATAATTGTAATATAATTTCTATTTCTATACAATATTTTAGAAGACTATGTAAACAAAGTTTTTACCCTGGAATGTTTATATGAGAAGGTTTTTTCTTTTAAAACCCTTGTAACTAACTTTCAGGGAAAATCTGTGTTTACATGGAAATGACACACTGAGGTAATGCGATCTTCTGTACATTGCAACGACCCCAATGGACAAGTTAGTGCCTATGAAAGATGTCTCAGATGGACAGATCAAAGGGAATACAAGCTAACAACCTGTTCTCACAAAGATCCCAAGTTACAGAAATGCAGGACTGGCATCACCCTGGCAAACGGCAGAGGGGTAAGAAATGGCTGGACCTCCATGCCCTGAGAAATAACTGATCCCACAAAAAGGAATAAGAAAAAACAAAATGCTGAAAATGAACTGTAAGTTATAAGTTATCTCCCCATTTTTTTTACCTTGCTTTCTGTTTTCTGTTGGTTATGGGAAATAAGTACTAGGTGTTCCAGCTTTACCACTGAGCAATATTTTTCTGTAATCATCAGCTGCATCTGAGGAAGTGGAGCTATTTATAGATCACCAGCTATCTCGCGCAGTAAAGCAATCGCATAACTGCAGAGTCATGCACAGCACGGGGAATCAATTTTCTTGGTTTGCAGCGTCATACAAACGGGAAAGGCATACAAACAGCATCCTACAAGTCTCAGTTTCAGACTCTGTCCTTACCCATACCAAAATGTTCTCTGAAATTTTCCTATAGTTGCACTAACTTGGTTAAGTCCAGGTTCAGTCTGATTTCTTTCGGTGGTCAGAAAATTTCAGAAAGTCACAAGTACAGCTGTGACAGGCATTTTCCTGACTGACACATCAAGAATCAAACTGGGGACCTCCAGAACAAGAAACGTGACAGTCTTGAGCACTGAACCCTGATAACTCAAGCTGCTGTGTTACAACTTCTGCTTTTTCTTGATTGGCACATAAATACTTGCTGTGCTTTGTTACACAAATACAACTAAAACCAAAGTTCAAAACAATGCAAACTGAAAGAAATCAAACTCCACGTCCTACCACTATATTGTACCTCATTCTCCCAGTAAGTGTCTAGGAAGTGATGTACCTGGTTCATTAAATAGACATTAAATAGCCTGATGTTGCACGTAAATCAGCATGCTACAAGAAGACATACTCAACTAAACATTAACGTGACTCACAGATTAATATGAAAGTTGAGTGCATCCAAATAGAGGTTTTCTTTACAGAGGTGTGCTAAGGGAGCCTGGCATCGTTTATGGAAGAATACCCACATGGCAGGATGTCACTGCATATATAATGACCTCCAGACATAAGTTTATTGACATTTGACATCAATTTTTAGAATTTTAAATGGCAACACTACAAGAGCAAAGTGATAAATGTTGCTGATCCTCTCAGAATATACAGGCTAATAATTTTCAGGCATATGGCAAATTTTCAACTTTCACTTCTCCCAAATATAGTGCAACACACAGATTTTAGACAAAAAGCAACAGCAGACACGTGGCAAGTAAAATAATCCAAGCTTTTCCTGGGGAAAATAAAACAGAGCAAATGCCATAAGGTCATCTCTGTTACTCTCTGCTATTAGCAGCAGCTCAGATACTATGATACGCAAGCTCTTTGTAAAGATTTGTGGATTTATGCTATTATGAAGTCGGTTTGCTCCTGCACCCTGAACTCCCAGTTATCCAGTCTGCTTCTGTGTTAGCATGCTCCTGGGTGTCTTCTAGGGATAAAATGACTACACCTTTAAGAGCATAGTTTGGGGGACTGTTTGCTCAATGGTCAGATAATATGCACATGATTCTGTTAATGTTTTTCCTCTTCCAGTAGCCTTGCTAGCAGCCTTCTATGAAGGAGGAGAGTGCTGAAAAGAGGAGTTATATGCCCCAAACCATGTGCCAGGGCATGTGCTATGTGCCTTAGCCTATAACACAGAAATCTGGAGGAAACAAAGCAGTACTTCCGTAAGTCTGGATACCTTAACAAAACAAACAATACCCCACCCTCAGCACCTCAGGGCTGTACAAGAAGCTTGGAATCCAGGGTTTTAATATGGTCCCGTTCTTAATATGTGTAGAGACATTCCAATGTCAGGAAACTTTAAAGGTCTCCAGCTCATTCATCCCAGTCCACCAACAGGAGATGGCCTGCTAACTCAGTGCTGTGGGTGTCAAGGAGCAGCAAGAGTGGGCTGCTGCACAAGGGAAGACAACCCAGGAGCCAAGGGGGGCAGCAAGGCAGGCAGGGGCAGCATCCTTACCCATGAAAATCACAGTCCCACAGGACCCAAGCCAGAAGCGCAGAACAGCTCCCCTGGCAGGAACCAGGGTCAGCCAAGAGTCGGGTGTTCGCCAGATGAGTACCCAGCAAGGCAAGCCAGGGTCAGTGAGGCAGGGTTAGGATCAGCAAGGTCCACGGCTGGGGTACCAGGCATCCCTACAGTGCTGCTCGGGCAGGGACCAAGGCTGTCGCCCTGAGCTTAAAAGCAGCTCCTGCTGCAGAGCTGTTGGTCCAGCCATCGCTCCAACAGCAGGTTACATATGCAATACTGCTTGAAATTGAAAAAGTTAAAAGCTCCTTGCATAAAAACTAGGTACGTGAACCAATGACTGGCTGTGTACAGGTACAGTTTCTAAGCTATGTCAGATTTGTATGATCCATCCAACGCCTGGATGCTGCATCACGTGGCCTGGGAAGCAGGGCAATCGGCCAGCCTGATTTCACAGGCGAAAGGTGTGTGTGAGGGGGGCCTGCTCTCAACCCCTTTTGTTACAACTCCCATCACTACAAGCCTCCACAGTGTGGCTGGGTGGTTTTCTCTGCTTCAGTGAAGAAGGAAAAATATGGAAAAACAGCCTTTTTGAATGCTTTGCTCCATGTAAGTGGCAGGATGGCTACTGCATAGTAACCAACTACATCACACTTTGGACACTACCAGCAAAGAGTACATATTTGCATCAAACGCAAGCGGTGCAGGTATTTCCCAGTTTGCTTCCATACCAGTTGCTACATACACAAGTCTTCCCATCTTATCTTCTACAAAAATCAAATAGCATCATATTACTCTCAAAACAGTGATGCACATGCCGGGAAAACGAAGTACATCTCTCACACAGATTTGAAATCAAGAACCATAAATGGCAGACATTTATTCAAATTACTCAGCATCACCCTTCTGAAGTAACAGTAATAACCACTCCCCATCATATTGAGCATGCTACACTTTGAGAAAGGTATCACTTCCCCATTCTATCACTTCACCATATCTCACGATGTATTTCGCAAAACCTATCCAGTCTATGGACAAGCGAAATGGGGCATAGTCACTGTAAGGCTAACGCTCTCAGAGGGCTGGGGAGAATTGTGGACATAATCCTTTTCCACACAGAAGGAAGCCTCCGTACACAAAGATAGGAGCAGAGTGATTTGGAGAGGCTGGCAGAGCCCCTTTCCGCTATCTGCCCTCGTGGATCCTGGAGACTCCAGGTTTCTTTGTAAGACTAAGGCCATAGCAAGAAAGATACGGATCAAATCAGCACCAGGCTGACTCCTCTGGCAAGGGTCACAGAATTTGCACACTAGTGAGAAACAGCCCAAATTCCAGGCAGTCCCTGAAACAGCAGCATGGGGTTCACAAGCTGCACAACAAGCAGGGACAGCAGTTCACTGCTCCATGCAAAAGCATCTCTTCTTTCCAACGGGGCACCTGAAGGAGCACAAGACTCCCAAACCGCTCCCCACACAGGGCAGCCAGGAAAGCCCTTTTATCACACTGGTTCTCATGCAATGCACATGAAGGTCAATTTCTCTTCCACTTGCCTCTGTCCAAGCTTATCCATGCAATCCCACATACAGGCTGCTGCAGGAATAAATACATAGGGATCACCCTGGGGATAACAGCAGTTTGAATGTTATGTGCTCTGTCAGAAGAGCTACAGAAAAGCCATTGACAAGATCGGTATCGTGGTTCCCTTGTAGCAAAAACATCTTGTAGTTGTTACAGAGATAAGTTGGTAAATTTTGAAGGTGCTGCTCTGGCAGAGACTGGTTCTATTTGGCTTATATTGCTCTGCAGGAAATGTACTTCTGAGAATTTTGCTGAGGTTGGAGACGTTATTAATGAAGATGGGAAAAGGAGAGGCTGGAAAATGTCTTTCAAGTATAATCTTCTATTATAGATTGACATTAATCCATAAGTGAACCTGGGAAAGAAACAAATTTTGTTTTCTGACTATTCTAACCATAATTTTTTCTATTAGCAGTAGTCATAAACAAATTCTGATCCTATTATTATCAGACATTACATCTATAAAATTGCCTATGTCTTTGTACTCTTTTCCAAAGTCTTTTTAGTGTTCTGTAGCTCAAGCATTTTACGCTTCTTCAGCTCATAGTCTTTTGATGTTATATGCAACTTTGAACAATTCTCTTGATATCTCACTGCTTCAGGTTTCCTCATTCCCAAACAGAGAAAAAAACATCCTTGCCTGCTTCTATTAAATGAAAACTGCAAGAGCCATGTAAATGACACAAAATATTGGTGTCCTCCCCAGGCTCTTTTTTGGAGTAACACTTTGCCACTTACTTCTTGTACTAGGTCTGGTTGGGATGGAGCTAACTTTCTCCACAGCAGCCCATATGGTGCTGTGTTTTAGATCTGTGACCAAGACAGTGCTGATAAGAGACCAGTGTTTTAGCTATCGCCGAACAGAGCTGGCACAGCGTCAAGGCCTTCTCTGCTTCTCACTCTGCACCCCCAAGGAGTGGGCTGGGGGTAAGCAGGAGGTTGGGAGGGGACACAACCCGATACAGCTGACCCAAACTGACCACAGAGATATTCTATGCTATAGAGCATCACGCTCAGCAATAAAACTGGGGGTGGGTGGCGTGTCGAAAGTAGTCATTGCTCAGAGGCTGGCTGGCCATCAGTCTGCTGGTGGGCGGTGGTAAGTGATCGCCTTTGCATCACTTGTTTGGTTTCTTTTCCTTTTTTTTCCTCTTCCCTTACTAAACTGTCCTTATCTCAGGCCACATTTTTCTTCCATTTGCCCTTCCGATTCTGTTCCCATCCTGCTGGGGGGTGGACTGAGTGAGTGGCTGGGTGGGGGATTACCTCCCAGCTGGGGTCAACCCACCACACTCCTCTAGGGCCTCTGAAAATCAATAATGCCCAAAGCATAGTTTTCTCAACTGCTAATCAATCATTTGGCTACTCTCATTATCACGCAAGTGAACTCCTTCACTCCACTTCCTTTAAGTTTACAAGAAACCTATAATTTTGCCTACAGGAAAGAACCATGAACCAAGAGTCGGATTCATTATCTGGCAAATTCATAGCTTTTCTTTCATTCTGAGACACTTCCTGGATAGCTTACAGGAAATAAGAGACAGGGGAGATTGTGTTTCATTTTTTAAAGCTGTTGGGTCAGCTAATGGCCATCACTATCGTTTCAGAAATCAAGTAAAAAGAACTACTACAAGAAGTTGTTTTATCTGTAAGTCACAGTAGCGATGGTGCAAAGGTGATGGTCTACAGATAGAATAGAAGCAAAGTTTGTAGCGAGAGACAGATTAACTAATCTGGGGAAGTAGAGATGGTCTCAAAAGGTCTTTGTTGTTTTCCAGCTGTATCAGAGGATCTAACACCACCACTCTCTCCCTCCAAGCCACACCTCTCTTGTAACATCATCTTTAAGTTTGTTAAAAAGGTGTAATTTCAGTAAATATAAGATTATGACGATATTTCAACCAACCCTTAGAGAAACAGGAATATTTCCTAAGTTGGTTACATGAAAACCATTACTTTGGTGGAAATCCTTAAAATTCAAAAGCAGTGTTTCTGAAACTAGCCCTTTTAAAGGTGTCTGTGTATCTGCACACACTTGAAGTGGACTGTCACAATTATACTAAATATGACTTGCTTAAGACTAGCTCCCAAAGAAGCCAGTAAGTAGAGTATTCCAGTGTAGAGATCGTTAAGTATTTTGTTTATGCAAGGCCTAACACAATTAACTTTCTCACAGCTGGCTTCTAAGCATTTCAGTCATGGGCAGATAAGTGTATCAATAAAAAAAGTCATAAGGGGTCAGACACTGATGTCATTCTGTTAACCGGTTTAAAATCAACACTTTGAGATTTTGTCTAAAAATTAAGTAAGTGAAAACTGAGTATGATCTTCAGTCCATGGACCAAATACTTAATATTCTGCAGCCTTTTTGCCTTTAAACCACCTACAATAAGTCACTATTACCATTAGTGCAAGTTTCAAATGGCAAAGCAAACTAAGATGTGACAAGACTTACTCAAAGTAAACTCAAGGGAAGAGATACTAGAAATCAACTAGTTCTCAAATTATATTCTCAAACTTGCTCCGTTAGAAGGTGGCCTCTTTATTTGTTCAGTTAAATATATTAGTAGTTCTCATCAGAAACTTCAATGAAAACCATATGTATAGGATTCCCTGTGGTCCTTCCTCTACAGATTAGGGCAAAAAGATAGTGTAATAATTTTGCCAAACAGCCATCTGCCCTAAAATGTACATTAACCCAGCAACAATCATAACATATTGGATAAATATAATATAATTAAATGAAGAAAGCATTTCATTTAGACCTGAAAAGATTTATTCCTGTTGAAACAGGCATATTTCACTGTACCACAAGTGTAAGTTCCTGTGCCACTTAGTGATATCTTAGGTAAATTTTGCCATGAAAAATAGCTGCAGTGGCTTTTTTCAAGAGTTATCACTTTTAAGAAATATGTTATTTTTTCTTACTGTTTCCTGATTTAATCTTCTATAATCCACACATCTGCATGTCCACATTAAACTGGTATCGTGGTTTAACCCCAGCCAGTAACTAAGCACCACGCAGCCACTCACTCACTTCCCCCCCACCCAGTGGAATAGGGGAGAGAATCGGAAGGAAAAAGGTAAAACTCGTGGGCTGAGATAAGAACAGTTTAATAGAACAAAAAGGAAGAAACTAATAATGATAACAGTAACAAAAATAAAATGACAATACTAATAAAAGGATTGGAATACACAAAACAAGTGATGTACAACGCAATTGCTCACCACTCGCTGACCAACGCCCAGTTAGTTCCTGAGCAGCCATCCCCCCAGCCAACCCCCCCCAGTTTATATACTGGGCAAGACATCATATGGTATGGAATGCCCCTTTGGCCAGTTGGGGTCAGTTGTCCTGGCTGTGTCCCCTCCCAACTTCTTGTGCCCCTCCAGCCTTCTTGCTGGCTGGGCATGAGAAGCTGAAAAATCCTTGACTTTAGACTAAACATTACTTAGCAACAACTGAAAACATCAGTGTGCTATCAACATTCTTCTCATACTAAATCCAAAACACAGCACTATACCAGCTACTAGAAAGAAAAATAACTCTATTCTAGCCAAAACCAGGACAACTGGTTTATTGCTCTAAGGCTGAACAGATACTGGCATGCAGACTCCTCAGAAACACTATTTTTTCATGCTCCATGAATCCTGTTTGAGAGCAGAAAGTGTCAAAATGCTTGTCTACTTCAAGTGTGATGGACAACTCGTCTACAATTAAGAATATACTTACTCTTGCTTATAACAAAAATACAGTCAAACAAGTGCTGAAGTTTTCAGCAGTTGGTATCTATATGGCATTATTTCTTCAGTCTACAAAAGACTACATCAATTACTTGAATTTAAAACTCTGCTGAAAACAGCTTTTCCATGTCCTGCCAGGATGATTGATGGATTTTCTGCTTTATAGTGGAGCTCCAGAGGAACATTAACGTGCTGTTTCTTGCCTCTCAACCAGACACTAATCAGAATTTTGGTAAATTGTGTTATTCATGTGGAAATGGCATGGTGCGTGGGAGGGGAGTGAATGGCGTGGCAAGGACACTTCCACTTACACTTCCACTTTCTTGTTCTATTTACTTAATTCCTTCCAGCCCTTCTTCAACAGTCTAGTTCTGAAAACTATTTCACCATCTAGTACCAAGGACATGTTAAGAAGCCTCCAATATTTCTTTTTTTTCCTGATTTATATATAGAACTTCTACTCAACTACGATTTATTTTGAGCTTCCTGATAGTCTTAGGAAATTACCTTTCCCAATCATCCTTTTAAAACAAATATTTAAAATAAAACATTTAAATCAAACATTTCTCTAATCAAACTCTAGAGGTCTGTTTGCTCTCTAGGTCAGAAAAGCTAAAGATCAGAAACATGTAAACTGATTTTGTTCTAGTTAGAATGAGTGGTCTGGATCACAGACACCATGGAGCCTGCATTAGGAAGCTTCATTACACAACATTAATGTATAAAACAAATGCACAAAGAATTAGGGTTTCACCTGCAACCTTTTGCTTCCAGTCTTGCAACTGAATGCCTGGCATTTAGTCATACTTAATAATTTTATTTTTTCCCCCAATTTAGCTTTAAAACTGCCTGGCCTTTAAGGAAAGGTGAATAACAGAAACCAGAAAACTCGCAGCACTCTATGTTAATCAAAGCAGAAAATTCAATCCGTATATACAGAATTCCCAAAGAATCTGTAATATGGATCATGTTAAGAATATCAGAGCTGGGGAGTGTTTCCTGCAACCCAAAAAAGGTTTCTCTGGAGTATTTCAAAGCATCAGTTTTTAGGAAAAAATGTCCTATGACAAATACAAGCCAGCGTATCCTGCACTGCCCACCAGGAATAAATAGACATGGGCAAACCCCTAAGTTTTTTAAACTACAAGGTCAAAGAAGTAATTTGCTTTTCTCAGTAGGAGTGGTAGCTGTAGTGGTATAAGCCTGTGAGTATGCAAACTGTCTCCAGTTGTCGACAACTTGTGTTCAACAAACAGGGAGCTTTTTTGCATTCCTGTAAATAAAATCATAGCTCAAAAATCAGTTATGTTGTGATAGAGTTTCCTAAAGGACCAAGCATACTGCTTGAACTTCTCAGATCAAGAGACAGCATCAACAACAGAAATAAATTCCAGTTTGTAAGGTGAGACCCAGTGAACTCATACTACTGTGCCATAGGCAAACAGAGGAGAAACTGCAAGAAGTAAAAATATCCAGAAGAAACTAAAGCCAGGCCTGAAATAGCTAAACACTTGGGGAGGAATATCCAACACAGGACCAGTAAGCCTGCACAGAATTGCAGCAAAGATTTAAAGCATCAAAGAGTAACAAGGCATAACAGAAGCCTGTTGCCTGGATACAGACCTGAATTGATCACACGACTTGTGAGAGAGACCTACAAGTGTATATCCTGCTATATATACCTATAAAGATGAGACTGAACCATCTTAGTCCAGATAAATGTGAAAGAAACACTTCTTCGGGAAAAGCAACAGCACTGCTTTGGATCTGGCCGATGTCATGGCTTTTCATTCTGGTTATTTCAGCCTTGCTGTGATTCAGAACACAGGTCCTGGGACTCTGCCCTAAGCATCAAAACACTTTTGGTTTTGACATCCTCTCAAGTTCAAACCGTGCAAAAAAACATGTGGGAAAAAGCTTACATTAGAAATAAATAAAAATCATTCTGTTTCTCCTAACTACACTAAATATTTTCATGTGTATAAATGGAAAACAAGACTGAAAGAGGAATGTTGTGACCCAAATCAGAGTCCCAGTGGAGAAAGATGGCTACATACGTATGTCATAGCAATGAGTTCACCCAGTTTTGGGAATCCTGAATGCCCTTGAGCTAACCTCTCCGTAAGTTTGCCATTCCAACTGTAAAATACGTAGAACATTAAATTATCAGAACATCCAGTACAGTAATGTATATAAAGGATGTTTACTCCTTCCCATGTAAGAAGTGTAAACATGGCTGCAGCTTATAATTACTGTTAAACTATGAGTCACAGAAGCATAGACATTCTACTTGCTCAGCAGGAGTATTAGATTCTCGGATGCACACAGAGCTCTAAGGCAGACAGCTTTTGTAGCAGTAGCATCATATCAGATGATTTCACTGGGGAAAATAAACCGTTATGGGTTTTTATTCCCTTTTGCACTGCACAATCAACAGCAAAGGAAATATGAACTGCTATTGATTTTTTCAGCCTACAGCAGCAAGAGGATCACTTACTAATTTCTAATCAGCTCTGCTTAGGTAAATCAGCTCAAGGCAACAGAACATATCATAATTGTCATTAGGTCATGACTTACCCTCCAGGACAATTAGTGGTGACTTAAGACAATGGAGAAAAACACAGCTTGATTGGCTGAACAGTGTCTGGAGTTCACAAATATAAATACACGTTCTTGCAAATTGACCATACGTTACTGTTTGGAAAACAACAGAACCTGCACCAATATGTTTTATAGTCTTGTCCACACAGAATTACACTTTTAAATACGGAGACTTGTTCTTGTATTATTTGCGCTGATATTACAGAGATATAACTACTATGTTCAAAGGAATTATTCTTACCAAATCTACAAATAACTAATTTTAAAATTAATTTTTAAATATATCTACATCTGTGCACACTTAATCTAATCTAACTATACTCTTCACCTTTCCTTCTTCCTGGTTTCCTAAGATCTGCTTCATCTCCTTTTTGTTTCTAGGTAGTACCTAATCACTTCTGTTCACACACTGTGTGACACTTCTTACGCGTTATAACAGTTGATTGTGATGTGCATAGAATTACTTATTCAAAATAACTTTGTTAAAATTTCTTTAATAAAATTTAATTTAAGGTTAAATTTTTCTCTAGTGGCTTTAATATCCTGTTACATCCTGTCCTGAGAAAAAGTTAAAATGAACTTCACCTTATATTTCAAGTTGAGACCAGTTAGGTATGGAGAATAAAGTTTTTTTCTTTATATAAAGTAGTGCACAGCATGCCTGTTGTTCATGCGATTATTTGCTGACCAGAATTACTGTATTTAAGAAGCCTTAATTTGATTGTCTAAAACTAAAAAAAGGACAACTATGCCACTCCACAGACCAGCTGCTTTATCAGCAGATCTCATGAACAGCACACGAGAGGCAATCTCGGAAAAGCCAGGTACACTATGAAACACATCTTACTATGTGACTCATTTTTTGGCACCAGCTTCTCTTACTGAATTCCCAGGAATTCCTTCATATTTCAGAATTGACAAAAGGAAACAGTCATCTAAGGGCATTCCCGAGAACATACGGGATCAATTTCTTACTCACGACTTACGCAGGTCAAATTTCCCTTAAGTCAGTGGTGTTTTCCTTGGGGGAGTGCTGTCTTTATCCAAAGCACTGTTAATACCAAACTTTCAGTAATCAGATGCAATGCTTGATTTTAATATACTGATATAAGAGTATAAATATAACTGTATTATAAAGTATTCTGTTTGATAGCTAACTAAATTCCCTGATGTTTGGTCTAAGGACATCACTGCCCCATCTGCAGGCATTGGATTTCTGAGTTTCCTTGCAGTTTGAACTGGCAAGAAATCAAACAGATTTCTCCATTACTAGGGCCTCATCATACATTTCTACAAAATATTTTGACAGTCATCAAAAGCAATCTTGCTCTGAATTTTTCAATTAGCTCTGACTGTAGCACAATGATGTTGAAAATATATAATGAAGTCTATGTAGTTTTTTTCCCTTTTCCTACTAGTATATAGGAAAACCATAAAGTGCAGGTATTTTGAAGCAGTAACTTTACTTTCTTCACAACAAAACCAATATCTTAAGGTTGTAGGATATAATGCTGTACAAGTAAAAAACCAAAAACTGTATTCCCTCAACCTCCACACAGATTTTTCACTGTCCTTAATCATGGGGTATTTACATTATTTATAAGATGAAATAGCAAATACAGCACAGACCTGTACCTTTTCTGTCACACAGGATCTGCTAGGTACATAAAGTTCAGTTATATTTTTTGAAACAGCTAAGCTAACGGACCATTTTGAATGTATTGCTCCTAATCTTTTGGGTAACCCTTTCTAGCATAATTGAGGTGACAAAACAACGACTTTCCACCTTGAAAAAGCTGAACTGAATCGCAGGATAATTCACATTGGAAGGGACTTCAGAAGGTCTCTAGCCCAAACTCCTGCTCAGAGCACTTCCAATGTTTGACTGCTCTTCCAGGGAAAAAGTTTTCCTTATATTTGATGGCAACCTCTTGTTTCAACTTACACCCACTGCCTTCACGAAAGGCTGAAACGTTATACCTTGCATTTCATACACACCAGTATCATGCGGCTTCTGATCCGTCACCAGTGGCACTGAGCATCTTGACTTTACAGTTCAGTATCCTCTCCTTTCATCATGTTCTGATTCCTGTAAATTCTTCCATGCAAATTCTTTATTGCTGTATCTTTTTACCCTGACACCTACGAGTAGCTAAGGTGCCAACATAGGAGGCTGCTCTCCATCACACTGACCAAAGTCTTTTCTTTTTTCCTCCTCTACCACTTGCATGTGGTGATTTTCACTTGCTCTGTCATTGGACAGCGTTTTGGTCCAGAAGCACCTTCTGTGATCGTGCTGAACTGAGTGTAATAAGGCTGTGTGCACATATAGAGCTCCGTGTGGTATATGTTATTATACACATGCATACATATACACACAGTAAACGTTATTACAAATAATAACAAAACGTAACCCAGGCTTTATTTTTGTATTGGTTTACAGCTTCTTCCTCCCAAGCCGTTCCACCGGTATGATGACACGGACAAAACTAAACCAATCCAAAAACCACACCGGTCCAGTCTACCATCGTCCCCTCCCGCTGTGAGGCAACCCCTCCAACAGCCGTGTCCTCCGTTAGCAGGTTCTATCGCTACGCTGCCACTAACGACGTCCTCCACCGTCCGTGGGGTGGGTGTCAGGCAGCTGGGTGTACTCCCACCAACTCCGCTCATCTCCATGCCCAATCCCGAGGGTACAAAGACGAGCTGATGACGGGAAGTCTGACGACCGGGAGATTTTGGTCTCTTCGAGGCCTTTTCCTAAGCCAAGCCTCTCCTCAAAACCTGCAAAGCTGTGCAAGCCTCGGAGGAGCGCCGCGCTGCTTTGCCTGGCTCCGAAGCCTTCCCGTTGCTACCGATCCAAGCTCCAACACGCTCTACAGGATTTCCTGGGCGTTTCGTCACCGTTTGCGGGGGCAAAGCCGGGGCAGAGACCCGGCTGCCGCCCCCGGGGTGAGGGTCATGGCGCAGCGGCGGCGTCGGGCGGGAGGCCGCCCCCGCCAGCCCTGACCCGCGGCGCATGCGCCGGCCCGACCACCGCCGCCGCCTCTGTAGAGGGGTGACGGGGGACGAGCGGCCCGGCCGCGGGGGTCGCCGCCAACGGGGAAAGCCCCCTTCCGAGCCGGGAAATTCCCGCCGCGGCTCCTGCTGGGACGCCGGGCTACGGGGCTGTAGCAACGCGGGGCCAGCGCCGTCCTCCAGCCCCTCGAAGGACCCTCGCTCCCCCCCCCCCCTCGTTCCCCTCAGCCACCGCCCCCTCCCTCAGCCCGGACTTCCCCCGTCCCCTCAGCAGCCTCCCGCTCCCCCTCACTCGCCCCCGGGTTTCGGCCCGCTCCCGTTTCTCCCGCCCCGCAGCCCCCGGGCGCCCTCTCTCCTTTTCAGCCCTCGCCGGGGTTCCCCGACCAGCCTTACCCCCGGGGCCGGCTCCCCCCCCCCCCCCGCTGGCGGCGGGGAGGAAAGCGCTGCCCTCCCCCGCGGCGGGGTTCCCCCCTCCGCAGAGGCGGAGCGCGGCCCGGCCCGGCCTGCGGCGTAGCAAAGCGGCGGGGAAGGAGAGAGGGAGGGCGAGCGGGCGGGCCCTGCGAGCCCTTAAAGGAGAGCGGCCGTCCTCCTGCCCCCGACGGGGAAGGCGGAAGAGCGAAGCGGGAGCAGCAGCGGCAACAACAACAACAACAACCGCCCCCGGCCGTGCCTGGCGCCTCTGCGGGTTTATATGCACCTGGCAGCATTACTGCTCGCCCTGGAGAAGAAAGAGAAGGGGCAGCAGCGTGACCGCGGCTCACCTTCCCCGGCCATGTGCTCGGTAAGCGAGGGTAGCAGTACGGACCCCCTGGTGGCCCGCTTCAAACAGGTGGAGGAGACGCTGGAGAAGCTGCACCGGGAAAACAGGAGCCTGAAGAATAAAGTGCCTCGGTACAACGCGCTCTGCACCTTGTACCACGAGTCCGCTCAGCAACTGAAGCACCTCCAGCTGCAGCTGGCTGCCAAGGAGGCGACCATCCGGGAGCTGCGGAGCAGCCTGGCCCGGCGGCAGCAGCAGCCGCAGCCGGCGGCGGGCGGCGAGGCGGAGGCGGCGGGCGCGGAGCCGGCCCGCTCGCTGGTGGAGAGCCTGCTGGAGCAGCTGGGCCAGGCCAGGGAGCAGCTCAGGGACAGCGAGCGACTCTCGGCGCGACGCGTGGAAGCTCTGAGCCAGGTAAAACCGCGAATGCCCTCGCAAGAGCGCGGGCAGGCGGCGCCTCGCCTCGCCCGGGCGAAAGGGTGCGCGTATAGCCGAGGAGCGGCAGCAGCGTGCACGGCGGGAGCCGCGTTTCCGCACTCCGCTCCAGCAAAAACGAGCGATTTCAGTGCAGTGAGCCCGGCGGGGGCTGTCTTGAACGGAGGATGCAGACGTTTTGCATTCAGACTGCTCACTCGCGTTTGTGGAGACAGATGGGGGTGCGCAGGCACCAGCCCCGACAACTTGGTTTCAGTGACTTGCCCACTGTCACGGCAAGCGGGTGGTGGCAGAGCCTGGACCAGAGAGCAAATGTCTTGACCCCTGCAGTGCAATGCTTATCCAACAGTAGTTCCCACTGCATTAAGTTCAAGGAGGTAAACCATGAAGTCCTAAACCAAAAACTTAGCGTGGCATTATGAATCTTCATGCAACTATTTTCACAAGGAGAAGGAAAAATAGTAAAAAACCCTAAATTTGCAAGTTCTGTATTACTTACTGAAGACCCTCCTCTTTATCAGATGCAACATTTTGTTCTGTAAGATAAACAACTGATGCCACTGCTTTTTCTGTTAAAGTGGGTTTTTTTAAAGTGCACTTAAAGATGGATTTTCCTATTGACATTAAGGCAGCACGTTAATACTTGGAGAAGTAACTGGCAAGTCTGGATTGTGAGGAGGTAGATGAGGGAAATCAGTATCTTTCATGACAGGGAAAAAAAAGTCTTTGAACTGCATCCCCTCCCATCCACCACAAGTGCTATTTTTGTTACTGTCATTAAGACTTTCCCACGTTCAGTCTGAAATACTTAAAGAATTTTAAAGCATTTCTTTCTATATGAAGCCGCATAAAGGAATTTCCAAACCCAGAAGCAGTACTTAAAATTGAAACAAGTATTTTTGTCATAAGTAATCTCTTGACCTAATGCTTATACAAAACATTTTCCATGTATGACACTCACCTAAAACACATTTAAAGAAGCTCAAGTTTGGAAATTTGTAATAAGAGGTGATCTTACTGACACTTTGCAGACAGATGACAAACCTGTGGTATCTGAATATATTTTGAAGTCTGATGCTGAATGTCTTTAATCTATAGCAAAAGGGAAATTTAGCACGATGCTGAAAAATTTAAACATCAGTAATAAGAACAAGTACTGTCTCTGTAAGTTAGATACTAATTTTAATCTTTTTAGATAAAAATATTTTATGCCCAAATCAGAAACACTGAAATCATTGTCACTAAAAATAACACCACCAAAAGAGAGACATTTTGTGAAGTCAGAGGCCTACATGCTGGCAAAGAAGAGTGTTCCCTGTGATTTACAGCTCCATTAGCCCTCCCGAAGAACTGGAAGGGTAGAGTCAAGCTTGTACCTGTCTCATGGTCTATGCTGGCATCCAGGGCGTCATTGATTCTGCAGGAGCCGTGCTGCAGAGGCTTCTGTTATCAGCATCCGCTACTTTTTGAGGATATTGAGCACAAGCTGGTTTTGACAACGTCAGGACTGGTACTTCAGATGCATGGTACTACAAAGTGGTTTACCCCAGTCAGCAAGCAAACTTCTTCCTACTCCAAACACCTGCAGAGACATTAACTTAATGCCATGCTGATGATCCCACAGAGCTTCCAATTCAATAAGAATGTGTGGCAACAAGATACACAGTTGTCTCCTAAGAGTATGTCCGACCTGCTCACATAGCTTGGAGAGTCAGCTATGGCCAAAATAGAGTCATTGCTGCCACATGGATTTAATTTTCTGTTTGCTTGTCCTTGTCACTCATCCTTTCCTAGGTGGGAAAGTTGCTGTGTATGCTCCTGCTGCTTTGTCCTTATGACAGTGCCAAGCAATGAATACGCTTCACTGGTTTTTGATAAGATGACTTTCCAGTTCTTTTCTCCACACCACACCCCCCCCTCCCCCAAGAAAATCTTTACTATCTGGTAGTTATAATGCAGGACCAGTAAGCATTTCTCAGTCTCAATAGTTATTCCTTTAATTCATTTCTTGTAAGTTCTATCTTTAGTTTGTGGCTGCTGTCTATCTTTTCATAAAATCTTCCTGAATTTTGGCTGGTTGTTTCTTCATTCTACTGACTAGGAAATGCTTGTATAGCTCTCTGAGCAGTTCTTGATTTTGACTGATCGATCTGTCGGTTCCAAGGTCAAGTGATTATATAGAAATGAGTTGGATTTCTTTTACTTTTTAAGTACTTTTGCAGTGAGTATAGGAACGATATGGCATTACTGCAGTATGGAATTCAGTCTTAGACATATTTTGGCTTTTGAGTTCACTTTGCTTTTAAATAACTTCCCCTCCCCCTTATGTTTAGGAAGTACAGAAGTTGAATCAGCAACTAGAGGAGAAAAACGGAGAGATACAGCAAATGATAAATCAGCCTCCATATGAAAAGGAGAGAGAAATCTTACGACTTCAGAAGAGCTTGGCAGAGAAAGAGAAGGCTCAGGCTACCAGCGATGTTTTGTGCCGTTCACTCACTGATGAAACTCATCAACTTCAACGCAAATTAGCATCCACAGCAGAAATGTGTCAACATCTGGCAAAATGTCTAGAAGAGAAGCAAAGAAAAGAGAAGGGGAATTCAGATGACCAGATACCTACCGAAAGATCTAATCAGGTATTCTTACTGCTACTATGCTTCTTTGAAGTCTTATTAGCTTCTGAGGTGTTAATTACAATGTGATAGTTGTAACTGGGGAGTGGTGAGAAACATCCCTTTCAATAAGTTTGTGTAGGGTGAAAAGACTACCATGGCAAACTCTAAACAATTCCGAGTACCAAAAATTTAGGATGGAAGCAGTTGTCAGTCACTTGCATTTTGGCCGTCTCACTTATGTCATCATCAGAGGCTTTTTTTGGAGAGGAGAGGATCTTGAGAGGTCCCTTCTAACCTTAGCAATTTGATGATTACCATTCTTCCCTGCATATCCAGGAGACTGTACCTTCTTTATACCGCAGCAGGCTTCTGGGCATCACTAGATGGTGCTGCGCTTTTGAAGGTGGTATCTCCTGATTACTTGTTTAAGCAAGTAAATCACAAAACAAACTAGAGGTATTTTAAAGTAGTGTTTATATGAAGAACTCTATAGCACGTGGTCTTCTCAGATCAGGATTTGGCTTTGCACACACAGTACAGACCTATGGAAAGTTGGTTAGGGAAGAATGAGTCAAGGTGTCTTACCTTTTTTTTTCTTTGGCTCTGGGGTTCCCCCCTGGCCTCCCAATGCCAGGCAATATTTCTCTCCAGCAGGGATGTTTAGAAAAATTGTTTCATGATAGGAAGGTGACAGAAATGCTACTGAGGGGCACAAAGGAACACCTGGATTTTGGCGTACTTTGCTAACAGCTGTATGACTTTGCTGCATCACCTTAGCTGAAGCTTTTCAGCATAAGGTAGAGGTAGATCATGTTATTCTGTTTTTCCAGAAGTCATGATGGTTCAGAGTTGTTAGATAATTCATGATAATACCATAAGGAAATAACACTAGAGGTGCCACCCCCAATGACAGATCAGAGCATTGAGTAGGATGCTACAGCCAGTTCTCACAAAAAAAGAATAATTGTGTCTCATGTTCTTACTGCTACGTAGTGGTAATGCTGTGTTTCACATGACCACTCATCTATGCTTTTATGATAAACTATACATCGCTCACTTCGACTTTGTAAAACATCCCACGAGTATTTCCAAAGAAAACTTATTCACATCAAAGTTACCTGTAATAAATAGAGGTTGACCAGATATAAGAAAAAAGTGACTTTTTAAGGGACTTGAGGCATTTAGTATTAATAAATTTTACGTGTAATTGATAGACAGGAAACTTGGTTGACTTTGATATATGTAATAAGTAGCTAACCTTGTACGGTGGGGACTTCCCTGTTGAAGAAGAGAAATTTCAGATGCAATTACTAGCTGATTCTAGGGAATTTTGTACAAAAGAGTTCTATATTACTCACATACACCGGGGGTTTTTTAAGCAGATGTCACAACTGTAAAAAAGGGGTATCATTTTAGTCAATTATTTAGCAAGCAGGGTTTTTTTCCCCCCTCAGTAATTTCTTCCTAGTACTGGCCAAAATTGACAGTAATAACAAAGCAAGATGAAGGCATATCTGTGTCTTTGTCATGCATTCCCCCACTCCAAACAAGTAGTTTCCAAGGAGTTCGTGTAAACTGTTAAGCTCTGTTGTCATCAGTGTAGACCCTCATGCATGTAAAATGTGTGGTATTTTTTCTTGTTACCTTCAGTAGGCTCAGAATTTGGTAAGACAGGTATGTTTTTATGACGACACATACCTATTTAAAAGCAATAGCAAGGTAGTAAAAACCTGAGTATGTTTTTGCTCTGCTTATTAATAACAAAAACTGTAGGCTATACTATTAGTATTTAGAAATATACTATATAGAAATAATATATGTATTTAGCAAATAGTTTTAGAGGAATTAAAAAAAAGATTACTTACAGTTTAACAGCATAGCTAAGTAGCATTTGGGATTTTTATGTTAAAGTAACACTCCCTTTATCTGAAAATTACAGCTTTTAGACAATGAAACTTCACTTCAAGCTCTTATCTGCAACCTGCAAGATGAAAACAGGATGTTAAAACAAAAAGTAGCTCACGTGAGTACTTTCATTCTGTACAAGATTAAGATTTGATTGAGTATTGCTGAATTACAGTAAATTTGGCATAGGTAAGACCTGGTTAATCTAATTAAATGACAGTTTAATGCGAGTCCCAAATTCTTCTTAGTCCTTTCAACATGGCACATTGTCTTTGTTCCCTTAGCTAAGAACAACTTATTACATTGTTTTTAATGTATTGGGGTTTTGTTATTAAAAATACACTGCAGAAGAAAATTTTTGTGTTCCTTCCGTGCATCAGTATTGCACCCCAGGAGAACAGCACCAGGGCCACGGTGACTGCCAACCCCTGCCATTCCATATTACTTAATACCGTCCCTATGGACTGGCGAATGGGGAAGGCTGCCCATGAAGAGCCTGGCTTACAGCACGATAATCTTCTGCTCACCTGTAAAGCGGCTCAGCCACACTCAGCGGTTGAGTCAGCATATTATATTGTCTTTTAGAGAATTTTGGTCCTGCACATATAGACAGTCTGTGAAAGCTTGGAAGTTTTTGTCTTCATGTTCTTCATGACTCTCCTGGGTAATCTTTCAGGTGGAAGACTTAAATGCAAAATGGCAGAAATACGATGCGAGTAGGGATGAGTATGTGAAGCGACTCCACTTGCAGCTAAAAGAGATGAAGTCTCAACTGGAGCAGCAGCATGGCATAGCTTCAGCACAAACGAATTCTGACCTGATGCACAAGGAGATATTCCGGTTAAACAAGCTACTGGAGGAAAAAATGAATGAATGCATAAAAACAAAGAGAGAATTAGAAGATGTGAAGAAGGCTAGTGAAGGAGATAATGAGCGCATACAAATGCTGGAGCAACAGGTCATTAAGTTTCTTTTTCCTAGAGGTGGGAATTCTTAGTTTCTCCCCAGATCACTGAAGTCCCAGGGGGAAAAATGAATTATTTCTTTTGACATTTGCCACTTGTCTTGCCACATTTGGCTATACAGATACTTAACAACACAGATTTAAAGGAAACTCACTACTTAAAGAACTGCATGCAGTTCTGCTGGATTTAATACAAAATATGAAAGGTCTGAAAAAGAAATACAAATACCTTTAAAGTATCAGATATGGTAGAGAACATAATATTGAGATCTTCAGAATGAGTATTTACAAAGGAATCACAGCCTCAACTTTTTAGTCTAACCTTCCAGTGCTCTAATTTATAAAATATTAACATAATAATCATGTTTCAGGTCCTAGTTTATAAAGATGATTTCACATCTGAGAGATCAGACAGAGAACGAGCACAGAGTAAAATACAAGAGCTTCAGGCAGAAGTTGCGTGTCTGCAACACCAACTAGCAAGAAGACAGGTAAGGAAGCAACATCCTACTTTTTCAATTAAACACGTCAACAGGATTCAGGACTAAAATATACTTTTAAATAGACTTTTAAAAAAATTTAGTACTTCTAAAACCATTTCAGCTCAGGGCAGCTATCAAAACTGACATTATTTCATAGTCAGTTCTAGTGGAGATGTTTCCCAATACACATGTAATACCCCTTTCCAGTCTGCTTCCCTTCTATTTTGGATCAACATACTAAGGGTGAATTCTTAGAAGGAAGAGAAGGATGGCCATGACGCTTGTAACAGTGGCATCTTTAAAGTAGCATACTGGCTATATTCTGTGTTTTCTACAAGCCTTCTATTACAACTATATTAATACAACTGCAAAAACTGATGCGTATTTTATTTACAAATCTTCTGATAAAAACATGAGCAGTGTTTCAGATAAAGGTGATGAAATAGTCTGTTAAAGAATATCTTTTTACTTCATGTTTTTCAAGAGCTCTTCTTTCTCTTTCTAGGACTCAAGAGACACAAGTAGTCATTTCAGAGTTCACATTGGTAACCAAAATCATATGTATGTACAGACGAACGTTGAACATCTACGAGGCAATAGCCCAGGCCAAACAGGCTTGAGAAGAACATCTTCACAGTCTGAACAAGCTTCTCCTCCTGCGAACAATGGAAACTCAGGATCTGAGGGCAGGGCACAGGGTGAACTTAGATGCCCTCATTGTATGAGGTTTTTCAGTGATGAACTCAGTGATGAATTCCTCAAGCACGTTGCTGAATGTTGTCAGTGACCACGTGATGTGAAGCGTGTAAGTCGATCACTACTTTATAGACAGTAAAACTCTTAGAAATTAGGAGGATGAACAATATCTACCTCTTATTTGATTTCACCTTCTCTTGGACTGTATGAAAGACTTCAAGATAAAGCAAAGTGTTTTTATGAAGAACTATTTTTAACAACTGTGAGGAAGGCAAGAATAATGCAAATTCTACTACAAACTAAACTGAAACTTACAGTGGTAGTTAGCTTCAGAGTGCAGCTTGACTTGTATTTGAGTCTAATTCTTCACAGCAGTCTGAAGTCTTGTGAAAAAAATTACTGAACTTGAAATTTTCCTCCTCTTCCAAAAACGTAGGCTGAAGAACGGGGGAGAAGCATTTTGGCAGAAGATAGATAGGAAAAAATCTTATTGTGCTTTATCTGGATTAAAAGCGAAAGTATTTTCTTCTCAGTCTACTGAGGCTGAACTTTCAGACATCTCATCTGAAAATCCTTGTGTTCCACTGAAATCAGGAGAAGTGAAGAAAACGTAAAAGGGCTGGTTATTGACTAAAACTAGCCTGTCTTCTTGCACAGAAACAATGTACAGGGATATTTATTTTTTCTGTGCAATAAGTAACTATTTTACACATTTGTAAATGTGTATTTGTGTAATTATTGACTGTATTCCTATTTTACCTAAGGATTATTTTTATAATAAAAGTGGTTGTGCAGTTGTTTTACTACATTAGTAAAGTGGTCAAAAATCTCTCTTTCAGTGTAAGTATTTAAATGTGAAATAGTCCCAGTAACTATACTAAGGGCTAACTAAATGTCATGGTTTCAGATTAAGAGTTATTTCATTACTTCAGTGATAACCAGTGTCTCAGACTATTTTCACATATGTTGAAAAATCACTCCTCATTTACGTGAGGAAGAATGACCTTTCAGATGCATGAGAGCACATTAACGCCCTACCCTACCACACGTCTGTGATGATGCCAGTGCTAGCTTAAACGTCTTATTACCCTACTTAGACTGGCAATAACTTCAACAAATCACAGGGAGCTGTTTTGAGAAGTATCAGAAGTTACAGTGTACAAATGTAACAGAGCCACGGGTTTTTTTTCAGCCTTGGCTCCAAGTGTTTCTCACCATGTCAGAGCTGGAGTTAAGGAGGGGATACAAAGTAAAGGCATACTGCAACCAGGACCTTTCATAATTAAAAAAATTTACTTTGTGTAACAACGCTCCTGTCTTCTGCTTTGCTTCCTTCCCAGTACTACACTTTAGGAAGATTGTGGATATTTTCCTTGATGTTTCCTGTTCAGGATCCTGTTGCAGCCCCAAAGAAAGACAATGGTTTATGCCAATGTTGTCTTAGGTGGGATATTGCCAAAAAAAGATGCATGGGCCATTGCATGCAGTGTGCAGGTGCAATTGTTCTTCTTAATCTAATCTTTAACTGATTGCAAACCTGTAATTGATTACCAACTGCTTGTTCCCAACACAACATGCACAAACATGCAGAGATTTTTATTTTTTTCTTCTTTTTTTAGTGACCATTTTATACATTGCCTTTTAAGGTCTTAGAGATCAGATGCAGCCCACAGAATATAGGCTGAGAAACGTATGATTAAACTTCCTGTGGCATAAGCTAATCTTACTGTTTCTGACTGTTCTCATTAGACAAACCTTGTTTACAGCTTCAGTGTACATCAATACTGTATCGCCGGTGATTGATACAGCAGAATATGGACTTTAGTGATTCACATTACAAGACAGTTACAAACACAACAATAAAGTGAGTTAGATCTTGGCAGTGTTGTTTTTTTTTTATTGCATTGAGATAATCACTGCTTTAATATACATCAGAAGCTCATGCCTGCTATAGATTTCCCCTCTTGTTAATCCCTGTGGGTACAGTGGGACAGACTGACCTACAACTATTAGAAATAGATGCAAGAATTAGATATGAGAATCTGCAGTCTGCAGTACCCAGAAATTAGTAGTACCTATTCTTGTGGGTTAGTGCCCAGTCAAAGCAGAGATTAGTATAAGTCCTGGGAAAGGAGGGCACTTCAGTGCTGGGAAACTGGATATACCTACAACGAGGACCACACTGGACCAACAGGCACAAACAGGTGAAGTTACAGATCATGCACAGATCACAGCTACCACCTAAAGCTGTGCAATAAATGATGACTGGAATTTGAATACCCATGGCAAAAATCTAGGACAGATCTGCTGGTTTTCAGTATAAAACCACCTCACTTCAGAGCTATTTTACTTTACCTTTTCCTACTGAGTTTTATTTTTCTAGCTGGTAAAAAGCCTTACCTATTTCTTTCTTGTTTTGGCTTAACCAAGAAATCGGTTACACACACTATGAAGAACTACCAGTGTCTTACATGCAAATGTTTGTCTCAGATTATAGGGCATAAACTATTCCTCCTAAGAGAACTTGTCTATTACCCAGTGCTTTGACTTTTCCAAAATGACTGGTAAATGTCCTGAAGAAACACTGTAAGATCTTTATATGCCCTCTCCTCGCCAATCAAAGCATACACATCAAGGCATCCCAAGCAATTACCACCACCACCACCTACATTCACAGTTCAGGTTCCTCAACTTGTAGACCAGAATGCATAAAACCTGTCAGCTCCACTGCCCCAACACTAAAGTGAAAGCAGCCATGAGCTCCCAGGATTTTTTTGAACCCTTTACGTTAAGGAGAGCTCCTTCTGGCCTCACACTGGTGTTCTCTGCCACTTGGATGCCCGTCCAAGTTGTGCATGTCTTGTTCGGTTAAACGGTAAAAGTAACCCAGTTCCTTTCCCAAAAGAAAGCAATAAAGGCATATGAGTAAGAAAGTAACTGCATAAAATGAAAGGAACTTCAATAGCATAAACTTTATGAACTTTCATTATCCATTTGTACTACACTTGTTCACTGAAACACACATCATCTGTAAAACTGCAGAAACAAGTCCTCACACAAGAGACTCTTAAAACGATACAGAAAAACTATGTGACCATATGGGACCTGGTTCCTTATTTGCTGTATTGGTAACGAAAGGCATCCAAGATAACTGAACCCTGTTATCAGGCAAAGTTAATGCCCGTTTCGGCTTCTGTAAACCTATCACTGCTGGTGAGCAATGCCCATATTGGAGAGGCATGCCAATACTAGAAGAAATACAGAGGTACCTCTAAGTCCAGGGAGGCTGGGAGGAGGCAGGATAACTGTCTCTTCTGGGACTTGCAGGAATGTGTCTTAGCATGTTAAGAGCTGCCAAGATGTATTTGACCAATTACCTTCATGATTAGTCCATCCCTTCTCCTAAAATTTCTCCCTCATTAAATTACCTTCCCTCAGTTTTGCTCTCCAAACCAGCCAGAGTTCAGACCCAGGACGAGCTCAGAGCTCCTGAGCAGCTGTCTCACCAACAATGAGGTTTTCAGACCATATATCCTCCAAGTGCTAGCAAGCTGGTTCTCATTAGTCCTGGACCTAACTATAATGTATTTTGCTTGGGATTTTAAAGTAAACGCTGTTTACTAATAACTATGCTGGTTGCCATGCAGAAGTAGGCCCTTGGCACACAACCACGACAGCAACTGTGGGCTAGACTAACTCACTGAATCTCAGAAAGTACAACTGGGAGAAGCCTCAGAAGTTGGTCCCCTCCCCAAAAAGCCCTAAGGGAGAGAAGATCAACAATAATGCTGTCTTCTGTAGCATGGGCAGTACAGAGCCTAAAAAGCTTCTCAAATCTTCTGCAACTTTTAAGGTAATGCCTGCTTCCCCCTCCAATGATTTAGGACATCACGTCTTTTAAAACAAGCCTTAAATGATGCCTCAAGATGAAGTGCTCACTAATAATAAAACTGACTACAAGAATAAAAGTTGTTCAAGAATAAGATACCTATGCTCTATGGTATTTTTTTTTAAACTTCCATTTCCTGTGGCTTCGCTGCGTGTGTATATATAGAAAGCAAGGGAAATTCCAAACAAGATGCCACACCATTATACTCAGAACAGCAGTGCTTCTCATTCTAAAAAAAGGGAAGTCTCAAATGCTTTTTCTACAAAATCTATGTGAATTCAAAGTATGCTGTAGTAATATTTCCTAGTACCATGCTCCAGTAGCTACTAGCTGGGGGGGTTCAGCTAAAAACCTAAAGCATGAGAAATACTTACAAGGCACTAGGTCAACCCAGCAGGACCTCAGCAGAGGGATGGGGTTATCAGGTTAAGCACTCCTGCCTTCTCACCCGATGCTGCAAATCACTCGCTAAGGGCAAAGCGCAGCCCAGCGCCCTCACTGAAGTGTTCCCTGCCATGGGCCGTCCTAGCTGGAGGGTCAGAGCTCCAACAAGGTTGGGTGGGGGTTTACAAGGTGCTGCAGCAACTGCTGAAACAGGGGCTCTTGAAAGGCACCAACTATCCCAAGCAGCACAGCCTCCACTCCTGCTGCTGCTCAGTTCATTCTTCCCCTTTCTCTTTAGTACGTCCACATTTTCCTCTTTTTCCTCCTTTTTTACATTTACTGGTAAGAAGCTGTTGGTGCAGGAACTCCTCACAATATGCACTGGATGTATGGCATCCATAGTGGCCCACAGCATCCCTCAGGAACTGGAGATATTTCCATAGCACATGGAGCTCCACTGCGAACAGCACTGAACGATGGCGGGTTACGAGACAGCTTGTTTCTAGAAGGCACAACCTCCCCATCCCCCAAAACACATGAAACGTGTACTTGGCTTAACCACGCTTGTTCCCCTGACTGTCCTTCCCCAGGCCGGTCCTCCAGCACGTCTTCTGGAGACCTGGTTGATGGATGGACCGAGCACCCGCGAGCAGGGCAGCTCTGGCTGCTCGTGCTGACGCCCACCTCCTCAGTGTCACACGAACTCACCTTGCCTGAGGCTTTCACACTCTAATTTCTCAAGGAGTGGGAGGGAGGAAAGAGCAGCGGGACCCAGCTGTGCAGCACTTGCAGATCCACCTCCATCCCCTCCCTATCACCGCTGCACCCTTCTCTCCCCGCCTCCCCCACCCTGCATTCACCCAACCTCTTTGTCAAATCTGTCTTCATACAAAAAGCATGTGTGCGTTTGTTGTTTTTTTTTTTTTTTTTTTTTTTTTTTTTTAAATCGCCGATAGACAGACACCTTCCTGGTTACACGCAAATATCACAGGCGGTTTTTACAAGAGGGGCACACGTGTTACCGGGCAAGCCTGGTGTCTGCCCCGCCAGCTCTTTGGCCAGCACTAGCACACCTCATGCCTTGCTGAGCTGCTGGGTTCCTGCTGCAGCCAGGCTTCCTCCAGCCACGTCCCAAACCTCCCCTGCACAGCCCAAACCGGCGTGGCTGAACGGGACAGTGGGTTTCACAGCTCAGCGTCCTGCTCCACAGCAATCCGGACTTGGGCGATGCCTGGCGTTACCTTCTCTGCCGAGACAGGAGCCCACGCCGAGGCAATGGTGCCTTGCTGGCACGGAGGGCAAGGTGCCAACCTGTGGTCTCCCTCCAGCTGTGCCCCTCCGCAGCCCTCCCTGGGCTGGGCCAGCTGCGGTTCGTGCGAGCCAGCCACCTGCGCCTGCCACCTGGGCCGGGAGGAGAGCCCCAGGCAGACATACCAGCTCTGGGAGCAGCCCCACTGTGACTAGTCCCGCTCAAAGCCCTGGAGATTTTCCTGCCCGGTGAGAAGCAGGTCTCAGACCACGCTACGGGGCAGGGTCTCCATCTCTCTCGGGATGCACGGTGGGGGAAGTGACAGGAGCTCAGATCTGCTTGGACTAAGCAATCCCAGCTCATACGAAGGGGAAAAGGAGTTAGGAAACGAGCTCAGTCACCCACAGAGGAATCAGCCCTTGTTCTGACCATCACCACCACATCTCAAGGAAGCACAGGCATCCAGAGAGGCATGCAAAGGTTCACAGACATTCAAGGAAGAACATAACCTACCAAGAGAAAGGGGGACTTGGTGGGTTGTGAAGTGACTCATACACACCACAGCTCAGCACAGTCTAAAAGAGCATCCTACTCCTCCTTCCCACCGTCTGAACTCGCCCTCAGTAATGCAGATCTCATTTAGTGGTTCTCAGCCCCTCTTCCGACCTCAGCACTGAGTACCTGCTCCACCTCATGCAAGGCCCCTTCTTACCTCCCCGGGTGGAAGGACAGAGCTCTCCCATGTGCCACCCCTAACGACAGCTGGCAGACCAGAACCAGATATCTCCGGAGAGAAAGGGATCTTCCTTTGATCCTAGCTGCTGTGATAAGGGGCCTCTCCACCCTCCACAAAAACCAGTCCTAATTTGATCCCTAAACTTCAGTAGTGGTTGATCCTTACCAGCAGGAACATCTATTACCCACGAGACACACCTCCTGGGTGCATTTTTGGAACTGCTCCTTGAGCATTGACTGCTCTGCGCTGCCAGAGCCACCAAGCAAGCCCCATCAGAGACCTGGTGTAGGGTCCCTAGAAAACAAGAGCTAGAGCAGTTCCCATCCTTAATGGCCTCCGAGACTTCTTAGAGCACTTTGCAAAAGCCCACCTCTGCCACCCCTCACACGTGACAACAGGACAGTCAAAGCAAAGACCCAGAGGAGCAAGAGCAGCACAGAGGTGAGCGGGGCAGAGGTCCACCAGCAGCTGCATCTTCCAGACCCTCCTTACTCACAACGTGACATGACCCCTAAAACACGCCATATTCTCCAGGCAGTTAAGTGATGCACTGAAACAGCAGCTGTTACACACACGCGTGGTGGGCACATGAAAGGACGTGTTTTTAAGGGGGGCATCTTTCCCCATGTTGGGGTACCTCCGTGCAGGCCCACCTGGGAACAGCAGTGGGGAAGGTCTCCTTCCCAGCGACAGCTCTCCAGCAACGCATGTCCTCTGCTGCGAGGCTGGCAAACCTTCACCTGGGAGGCACAAGTTGCACCTGTAGTTGAAGATCAAACAGATGCCAACTGTGAATGTACATGAGATGAGTCTTAGGGTGCGGACACGTCCCCTGTCACACCAGCGATGAAGCAGAGAAGTGCAGGAAGTCTGTCTGTCTGTGCTTCACTTCTGCACAACACAGAGGAGGGGCATCACACCAAATGCAACTGCCTGGACAGAGTCTAAATGTTGTTAAAACTTACATCTATCAATGGCAGGACTGGGAAAATGTAAAAGTCTTTTCATTTACTGCAATTACAAAATTCATTAAAAAGGGTCACGGTGATCTACTTTAATGCTCTTAAAACAACAGCCTCCCAGTTACCAGCATTCATTTGTCCGGGATGCTCTTCGCTGGGTGAGCATATTGAGAGGGGAAGAGATGAGTCCAGAGCACGTGAAAATCCTACAGAACAGCAGCTACAGCCTGCAAGAAGAGCAAGCGAAATCCAGACTAACCTCATCACTACAGACCTGCGTCCTGAGAGCAGCTTTTAAACAGGAAGCCGAAGCTCACACTACCAGTAATTGCAAGGTCAGACCTACAATTAGCCATGAAAAACAACCCTCTGAAGAGAAGTTGAAGGGATATAGATGAAGGTAACGTGGCATTGCCAGGGAACGATTGAGGAATGCAGTGGTTTGCAGGGAATTTGGAACTTGGGTATAGCAGGCAATAGGCATGCGTGTGCAAGTACACACGCTTCTCGTGCTAAAAAAAGGGATTTTAGCCTTTATTAGAGGGTGAATGATGCAAAAGATGCTCTGCCTCTGAGCTTGCACCTCTTGTTTTTTTATGAAGCAGAATTTTGACAGCTCCCCTGTAACTCTAAAATAGCTTTAAAACCACAAGTTACCTCTTTTAATAGGACTGAGGAGGTCAGGCTCTCTCTCTCCCCTGAGCAGTCCACTTACTGATCACCAGACTCACTTGTGCCCTATTCCAATGACACTCAAACACAATAACAGTTCTTGGGGCAGGACCCAGAGCCCATGACACTGGCCACCCTATTTGAGTGCCTCTAATCACCAAGACACACAGCTTGGCCTCAAAAGCACCATATGATTGCCCTTCTTGCTCCTTCAAGTACCTCTTGTATTATAAAGAGTGGTCATCAAAAGGCACTTCATCTCCAGAGGTAACATCACTTTCCCACCTGCGAGGTTTTACACCTTTTCAGGGCAAGTCTTCATGCAAGAAAGATATTCCAGAATATACAGGACACAGGTTGTGCCCAGTGGTGTGCTGGGACTGAGGGGAGATCCTCGACAGCCCCAACGATTTGTGCCACATGCAAACCAGGAATTCATCTCCCAGCAGAGGGAACAGCTCTGCAGCACTTGCCACTGAGCAGAGAGAGTCTGGAAAGGGGAGTAAGGTGGAATTTGTTTGAAAGAGACACAGAGGCAAAGCAGTGGACTAGACCAGGGTGTTTTAGAGACAGTTCTGTGCACTAAACTGATCTTTTTAGATGAATCTCTGTGGCCGAGACTAGGAGCCAGTGTGGGGTGCAGGCAGGCTTTCCCCTCCCACACGAGATCCATCCTTTGATAAGCAGATGCGGAATCCCCTAAACTCTCTGCATGGTGACAGCTCCTGGGGAGGCACAACGTGCAGTGGAAAATATTGATGAGCACAACCACCTCATCACCATCACCCAAAGAACGGGTGACAACTTATTTTGTGAACTGTTTTGAGGCTTTGTTTTGTTGCACCTACACACACCGGTCGCATGGCACTGTACCCCCTCCTACAAAATGTCAGTCTTCGACTCCCAAGAATAACCATTTGGGGAGGAGGGGGAAATAGTATGTGCTGACCAGTTTAACTCCCGTGCAGTGGGGATTGCACTGGTCTTGCCTTTCTCCTCAACTCAGGGTTTGCACTCACCTTGTCCTAAGTTTCCTTCTGGTGGCATCTCCTTTGACAGGCAGTGGGCAAATATAAATTTTTATCTCTGTGGTTTCCAGGTGACTCTCAGGGAAAGTTTACTGGAGCTTTATCCTTCCTGAAATGGCAGCAAAGCCAAATAAGCACTTCCTCTTAGCACAGCTGAGGAAATTCAAATGTGCAGTGTTGCAAAACAGCATGAGGACACTCTCCCTCCTGCTCTGCTCTCTTGCATGCATTAATATCAGTTGTTACACACACTGGGCAGTAACAAGGTTGGGAAATACTGCCTGGAAAGGCAGGCGAGCGCTACCTTTTACTCTCCCCTGCAGCCAGCCCGTGCCTTTGCCTTCCCAGCAGCTGTAAACAACCCAGATCCTGCAGTCACCAAATTTTTAACTGGACCTCTTTTAGAGTCTGGGCAACTGAATGATTTTGAGCCAAGCCCCAGAAGGATGCCTGCACTATACATACTTGCAAGTGTTGCTGGTTTGCTGCAATAGTGCAAAAACGAACAGTGAGAACAAATAATAACTTGTAACAGATTTCACAAAATTGATCTCTTAGGTTGCTTCCTTAACCAGAGTGGCACATAATGTCCCCAGCACCTACAGAAAAGGACCCCAATGTCTATAAGCAAGAAGCTGGTCTTGCATACCCCTTCAGCGATTCTTCTGAATCTTTGAGCAGTTTGTCTACGAGCCGGTGTTAATATTAATCCTTATAACAATACTAAAGTGGCTAATGTTGGAATGGACTTTAAAAGTCAAGTTCTAGTACCCTCTATGCAGCTTTCAACTTGAGGAAGACTTCGGGAAGGGCTGTGACTCATTTAAGCACTGTGCTTCGTGGCACCATGCACAACACAGGGGCATCCCTGCAGTTCTTCTAGAGATGGTGCTAACACAAACCAGAACAAGCTTTGTGCAAACAGTGCAACTGTTTTGACATCGTTTCAATGAGACAACCCTGTGATTTCATGGAGAAAGCCCTGGGTTGGGTACGTTAAAAGTCTCAGCCTTGGGTCACCTGTACAGACACTTTGTATGGTCACAGGCTACAGACTCCATTAGGGCTCTTCTTTCCATAGTTTTCCACATTATTTAAATGTTTTTCCTCCCTGTGGTTGACAAAGAATAAGCAAGCAGGCAGGCCTGGTTCCATACCAGAGTTCTCAACCAGTTTTTGCAAGGACCAGCAAGCTGCATCCACCTTTAGGCAGCCACCGATTCAACATGCCTGGGTTGAAGAGGCCAGCTCCGAGGCCTGACGCGCTGCTGTAGTTTAAGGCTGTGTCCAAATTTGGGGGTTACGTACTTAAATAATTACAACAATCATGCAACTTTTTAAGTGCATTAAAAAAAAAACCCCAAACCCAACACCTTCGAAAGCTATATTGACTAAAAATTCCAGCTATAGAGCAAAGAACAAGTCTCCAGTACACCCAACCCCATCCCATTACTTGATGTCCATGAACAGGCTGTAGTTCAAAACCTGCCTCACTAAGTGTATCAACACATCATTAACACCTATTTCCAAACAGGAAAGGTTTGTATAGTGAAAGTTCAGCCACATTCAGGGAGCACTTGTAGTAGCAACACAACCTGCAACAGCCATTCAGGTCTTCAGTGCGCCAAACCAGTACAACCTGTAGCTACGCAGTTGTTTATACTGGTGCAATTACTCCAACTAGTGATGCAATTGCTCATGAGTCAAGATGAGTCTGATCTACACAAGAGGCTGACAGCTGAGGCTGGTAAACTCAGACCCCAGTGTAAGTAGTGCAGGATCCTTCACATTTGGAAAGGCAGAATCTCTTTGAAGCAACAGCTGTGGACTTCAGGTTCAGAAAATGTCAACTTGTGTTTGTGTGTCTGGAGTTTGGGATTTTCACTCCAGCTCTTTGCCAACTGAGAGATCAAATATGAAAGAGGATAAAACAAACACATAAAAGCCTACTGATTTGGAAGCCAAGACTGACCATGAAGGAGGGGATTTTTAGGAAATAAACAGTAGAATAACTTTCAAGCATGCATTAAATCAATAATGGAAAATTCTGTATGCGTGCGAGAGTACTGATAGGAATTAAACTTCACAGAAAAGGACATGGGCATGGAGCCAGTACCTGAAGGAAACAGAGGGAAACTTACTGGAACTTCTGGATGAAGACAGCAGGTCTAGGCATGAATTATTTGTCTAAATCAAATTTATGACTGTCACAATCAATGGTAACTTTGCAAAAATCACTGAATAGTTGAGCTTGGGAACAGGAAGGTCCAAAGATTGTCTAGTTCAACCCCTCCCTGCTCAAAGCAGGGTCAGTTACAGCAGGCTGCCTGGGGCTGTGGCCAGTCAGGTTTTGACCGTCTGCAAGGATGAAGAGTCCACAACCTCTCTATGCAAGCTGCTCCTGGGTTCAACCACCCTCACGGTAGAAAAGGTTTTGATTACGTTTAAATGGAATTTCATTTATTTCAACTTGTGCCCATTGGCTCTTGTCCTGTCACTGGGCACCCCTGAGAAAAGTCTGGACCAGTCTTCTGTGCCGCCCCCACATCGGATATTGGTACACATTGGGAAGACCCACCCCTGAGCCTTCTCTTCTCCAGGTTGGGCAGTCCCAGCTCTCACCTCTCCTTGTTTGATCGATGCTCCAAGGCCTGAATCATCCTTGTGGTCCTTTGCTGGACTCTCTCCAGTATGTCCATGTCTCTCTCGTACTGGGGAGCCCAGAACTGGACTCACCGCTCCAGATGTGTCTCACCAGTGCTGAGCAGAAGGGAAGGATCACCTTCCTTGACCTACTAGCAACACCCTGCCTAACAGCAGCCACCTTTAGTACAAGGGGCACACTGATGGCTCATGTTCAACTTGCCTACCAGGACCCCCAGCTTAACTTCAGCTTGAGCTATTTGACACCAGTCAAGCAAAACAACCCCAAACCAAACAAAAAACCAAAACACTTGTTAATTTTGATGAATTATTCTTGTTAAAAAAATAGACCTATTTCTCCCTTTGTCCTGTCACCCCTACCCCCGATCCAGAGAGGGATTTTATATATTTATTTATTAACCATCACATTCAAAATATTCAGGATCTGCAGATAAATAAATATCCTATGGAGATACAGAGGAGACACGTAAAACCTCAGCTAAAACACTAAACAAAGAAGTGACACACTATCTCAGGAACCAGTGCTGAATATTCAGAAAAACAGTGTATTTGGCATGGCTTCTAAAACAAACAATTCTTGAAGTGTTTACAAGACAGACAACACCGTCCATTGTTGGCAGAGATGGAGGGTGAAGAGGAAGGAAAAAATCTTCCACTTTTTTTTGGCAGACTCTAGAAATTCCTCAATTCAAATACACAGCCTTGTTTTGAAAACTCATCTAACAGACAGGTAGAAAGCAAAAGAGCCTTGAAAACCTGGGAGGTCTAATGCAGGTACGTACCTCTTCTGTAACTAGGTTCCCTAAATCACAGCAAGTTAAAAATCCTAACAGTATGGTTTCACTATACATACGTTAGACCATCTCAGAGTTATCCCTTCTTTCCTGACTTCACAGTTCATGATATTTGTATTTTTTTTCAATTTGTGAAGGTTTTAAAGTAAGCCTGGGGTACAGCAACTGTTTCCATTCTTTTGTTATGCCTGATTTCCTCACAGCTCAATTGGATGAGATTTCTAAATTGCTCTCCTTGTAGCTGCTCTCCCATTTTGCGAAGATGATGAATCACACCAGACCATGTGCAAACTAGTGGGTGATAACATAAAAATCCCTCACACTTATTGTCAGTGCTTGTAGTATTCCCTCCTCTGTATTACAATGCTGATGTGGCACGGCTCCATTGCTCACAAAGGTGAGGAAAACAGCAGCGTTGACTAAAACCAAGCCGTCATTTTGGAAACTCTCCTGTGAGTTTGTGAGTGCATCACGAATATAACCTGCAACCTCTGTGCTTTCCTAGGCTGCAGGAAGGCAGCCCTGAGATGTTGATCTACATCTACTGAAGAACTAGAGCAAGACCAAGCACAAAACACTTCTGTTGTTTTCTAAGTCAGGATCTGAATTGCTGGTACCTACACAGTGGCAAAAAAGAGGGCATTACTCACTACTGATGTTATTGAATTTCTGATATTAGTACAACAGTGCATCTATGTATAATTACACTGAACTTCAGCATGTCCTTCTGAATCTCACTTGTGTGCATACCACATTTAGGACACTGATATTTAACTGAAGGAGGAAGACAAAGGAAGGAGTTGGACTCTGACTGAGAGAAAAGGACTGAAATCTGATAAGAGGTGCACGGTTCCTGCTATCCTGACAAAAATGAGCTGTAAGAGAGCAGTTAACACAAAGATAAGTGGTAACAAGGGAGCATGAACTTAAACTAAGGATTTGTTGGATACATTAGGTTTTTCAAAGTGACTGTGCTGATGCTAATCATCGCAAAGTTTAGAATAAAAAAAATTGGTTGAATTTTTTGAATTCCCACAGATACTCAATCTCATTTGGGAAGTCGTGAATGAAACTCCAGAAGCTTGGAAATGACAAACATCCTTAAAATGAAAACAAACTAACTTCAACCCCCCTCAAGGAACAAGCAAATGATTTTTAAGTGCCTACCTAACAACAAGGAGGTGATTTATTCTTGAGAAATCCATGTTGGCTGCTACTCATGGTCAAACTGATTGTTTCCTCCTTTTTCAGGATGCCAGCTCTTGTGGACAGAAGAAAAACAGTAGATATTGTGAGAGATACTGAGAGTTTCAATATGATTTTCACATGACATTTCAATAAGCAAACTCCAAAAAACATTATCTCAAAGGGTGCAAAAATCAGTCTGGGAGAATTTATCAGCAAGGCTCCTCAAAGATGGGTCCTGGACCTAACAATCAGATACTTTCATTACTGCTTCGGGGATGGGACAGAGATGTGTTAAATACACATGCAGATCCCAAATGAAAAGAAAGTGTCAGTGCACTGGTGAAAGGAATTGGAATGAATGTCTTTGGCAAATTGGGTAGGTGGTTTGGAAAATGCTGGCAATTCACCAAGGACAAATGCAAAGTTATGTAGTTTGAGGGCAATGAATTGCACAAATACATGATGAAGAATCACTAACAGGGCAACTCCTCAAGAAGGTTCAGAGGCTGAATTGAGTCACAGGCTGCTGTGAATAAGCTGCACCAAAGTGCAGAGGATAAACAGAAGAGCTGTCAGCTGGATGTGAAGAAATCCCTCTGCTCCACATGGCGTTGATAAAGCGCAGCCGAAGTACTGCACTGTGCTTTCAAAACTGTACATCAAGAAAAACATGGAAAAAGAAAAATCGGACAAAAGACCACAGGACTTTAACAAAAATATGACAACAGAGCAGAATATTGAGGGAAGTCCAGCTACATCCTTGCAGAAGGCAAAAAACCCACACAGCCTGCCTTCCAGTCTTTCTAGTACAGCAAATTTCATTAGATTCCCTGATTAGAAAACACCATGTAGTGTCCACTTGGTCCCTACAAAAAGTTTACTCCCTTTTTCCGCCACTGCGCTATGCACTTCCCTCCTACAAGGAGCCTTTGCAGCCTGCAGAGCCTGCTGCGGCTCTCTGCCAGCTGGCAGCCCTACCCTGCTCTGTGGGAGCACCTCCAGGCCCAGCACAGGCATTCCCAGGGATGGAGCAATCCCTCCTTCCCTCCACAGCACTTAACTTGACCCCGGGGACCACAAGAACGAGCAGCCGCCTTCTGCCATCCTACCCTGTTCAGACACGACGTGCGTCATGCAGTACTTCTGCAACAAACTGAAGAGAAACGATGCTGTGCACCACCTCCCATGGGTGCTCACTACATTGCCTGCAAAAAATCTCCAACATCCATGTATGCATATAGCAGAACAGTGTGTATTTGATTAAATTAGGCACATGTGTGCATCTACATCTGCTGGTAGGGCAGGAACCTTTCCTGCCACAGGGCAATGCTCTAAGTGACAGGTTGTTCAGGGATGTCTCTCCCATTCTGTTCTGATGAAGTTTTTCCACTACACACGCAAATGCTGATGGGGGCTCAGACAGACTGTCTGGAAGGAGACCTGAACCTGACTCTCCTGACCTGCAGACAGGCGCACTCTTCACCTTGGCCTTCTGGTTCATAGGGGCTCTTTCTTTCTGCATCTCCTCTGGAAGAGTCAACAGTTCACCCAAGGTTAAGTTACAATAAAAGTTTTGGTTCTGCTAAATAAGCTTTCTCCAAGAACAAAAACAGCTTTTCAAAACCTCCAAGTATCTCTAGGCCTGGTATTTTCAATTCTTTCAAACATTTCACCCTGTTTTCATTGATTCCTCAAATACTACAATTTGGAAATGATGGTTCCATGTTCTGGAAAGTGCATGTCTGGGAGCTGCATCATTTGCATGCTTCCTCCAACCTAAGGACACCAAACACAGACAAAAATTTTGCACCCCATTGCACTAGTCAGGACTAGAGAAATTATAAAAGAGAAGAGATTTTGTTCTTCCAGCTCCCAAAAACCTTCAGCTACACAGATCCAAGTTGTGATTTCATGAAGCTGCATGTTTGCAAGAAGCTGAATCCCCTTTGCCAGCTCTTCAGTTCCTCTTCACGCCCACCTCTTCCCTTCTCCACCCTTCCAGGCTTAACCTTTCGTTCCTTTTTTCTTGGCTCTTGCACAAGCCTTTCCACTAACCACCACCACCTGAGAGAGAACTGACATACGGACCTATCGGATACACAGGGTCAGACTGTGCAATTGCGCCCATCTACAAGTTTATACCTTCCTGTTCCTTGACACAGTGGTAATGGAGTCACCTTAATATATTTAATCTGGGCTGGGCTTTAATCAGCACCAGTGACTCATGCAAAACAATTGGAGACTGGGGGGGCAGGGAGGGGGAAGTACACTCCCTGTGCCATCCCCCTATCTGTAACAAAAAATCCGTAATCCCAGTGAACAAAGCTCCTGGAGTTTTTAATGCCTTGATCCAATTTCTCGGGCTCCTATTTCTAGATCTCAGCCTCAGCTGTGGGGCAGTTCTGCTCTTAATAACAGAGACCTGTAGTGGTTAAAGCTCCTAGAGGTGCCTTAAAACACAGCTGAGACTGGAGTGACTTAACACCCACAGGTGACTCTAAGAAGCCTCCACTGGCAGGGACTGCTCAGTACCTGCGATGGGTGGGTAGGTGCGGAGCAGGAGGCTGCTGCAGCCTCCAGCAGAGCAGCGATGGGATTTCACTGCCCACGGTGGGCAGCATGCAGTGGGATGCAGGCAGGCCAGCTTCAGAGCTCCCCAGTAACCCCAGCTCGTCCAGTCTGGTGTTGCTAAAGGAGTGCCCAGCATTACTGCAAAAAAAAAAAAACAACAAAAACCACCACCAAACAGACAGCATAGAAAGGCACTAAATTTATGGACAGGATGATGATGAGTGGAAGGGCTGATGTGGATGAAAGGCTGAGAAAGCAATCCTTTCTTTGGCAGCGCTGGTGAGAACTGCAGGTCTGGCTTCACCTCCTGGTTCCCTGCAACGTACCCCCGCACAGGCAGAGCAGGGAAGAGATGGGGTGCTGTGTACATGCTGCTACAGCCACCTCCCAGCTAAGAGGAGGTCTTTTTGGCCACAGCTGGGTGCTCTGGCTTCGTAAGCAGAGGTACCATGTACCCGAAACAGAGACACATCTGCTGCAGGGTTGTGTCTTCTGCTAGAAAGGAGAACACTCGAGAGGGCTGAGAAAAGTAAACAAAAGGGGCTGAGGATCAAAATAAAAGGCAGGAAAACAAAGGGGATTTTGTCTGATAACGATGAGAGGAACGCCAGGCAAAATCATCCAGTGAAGCAGAAGAAAACACGATGCATACTTAACACTGGCTTTGCATTGCAGAGTAAGACTGGCATTTCAGAACTCATTAGGATTCTTTAAAAAATTCATTAAAAGCTTCAACAATAGTACTGCAGTAATTTTCTCACAATATTACCTCCCAGAGCTTTCCTGAACACCTACATTTCTTCGCACACATTTGGACCTTCCAGTACATTTGAACATACATACAAGAGACCTGAAGCTTCAAGTTTTTGTAGGATCAACGATGTATCAGCACATATCATTGACATTTAAAGTTTCTTTATGCTTCTACTTTTCCACAAAACCAAAAGTAGTTCAAACCAGTAAAGCCAATGACAAAATTCCTCAGTTGCTGCAAAAACCACAGCACTTTCCATCCCTCAAGTCTGAGTTTGGGAAGGCTTTTGAAATCAAATTCCTTGCATGCAGCACAGATCAGACTGTCAGGATCAGCTTCCTGTTTTCTTCTCAGCTCCTCTTCTTATAATCAAAAGAAGAAAGTGATTTGCTTTTGTAATCCTGGGAATTACTGGTATCCTAAAGCACGACTTGGGTGTTTTCCTTCAGAATCAGAAAAGGAACCAAAACAGTTTCAGGAAAGATTTTCCTTTCCATTTCTTAGAGCTGTGTCATTTGGGAGGGGAGAGAGGAACAGGCATGGAACTCGGAGAGGACCAATGACTGTAACTTACAACAACGTAAAGCCATCCTCTCCCTCTCTAGCAAGTGAACTTCTGTAAAAATCACAAATCCATGTCTTAACTGATATGTATTGGCAGGTACTTCCACAGAAAGTCTGAACCAGCGCTTATAGGCAGAGTATCTTTTGTGAGTCATTCAGGAAATGTTACGTCCTTTGCCATTTCAAGGTTAGTTTTAAGCTCCCTGAACATAACAGGGCAGGGATCAGGTGCCACAACAAAGACAAAAAGAAGCTGGGAATTAAGAGAGAGAAACCAAAGACATTGTGCTAACTTAACAATCCATTTCTCATCACCACTGTACAGCTTGGCTCACCTTCCAATAAATGAGATGCAGACAACATACAAAACATATAGAAAGGGAACATAGAGAGATACAGAAAAGCTTCCACACAAGGAAATATTAAATAAAGTCGAACTTCTTAAGTAGGAAGAGAGATGACCGATGTCTGAGGTTTATAAAACCATGAGTGAACAAGGTGGTGAATGAAGGATTAGTACTTAGTGGTTTTCATAATGCAAGAGTTCAGTATCAAATAGAAAAAAAACCCAAACAAAACCAAACCCAAGAAGTTATTGTGTAAAAAAAATAAAAAAATAAAAAAAATAAAAAAATAAAAAATAAAAAAAAAATAAAAAAAAATAAAAAAAATCAGATTTGGGAACTCACTCCCATGGGATGTTTTGGATGGCAAAAGGATAAATGGTTTCAAAAATGATCAGATGAATTGAAGGAAGAAAGTTCTGTTGGCTTTTAAGCACAAGTGTGGATGCAGCATCTGGCTCAGAAAGTCCCTAAATCACTAGCTGACAAAAGCCAGCAGGGAATCCTCAGGGAAATAGGATTAGAAATGGAGCAAATATACAGTCATCACTACATTATTCATTACTGGCCTCTGTCAGACGCTGATCCTAGACTCTTTAGCAAGAACTGCAGTTTTCACATTCTTGTATTGGCATGTATAGAAAGGGAACAAAGCTCTGTACTTCTTGTTTCTGAGAGATTCCTACAGAAAGTCTGTCTTGGTCTGGGGGTTTGTATAATTGATTTTAGTCCTGTTCATTCTAGCTGTCTCTGAGTATCTGGAAAACTGATGTACGAGAGAAGATATCAGGGCAGTACATGATATAATTCATTTTGATGACTGTAAGTTATCTGCTGCTGCTGTAACACCACTACAGCATAACTACCTGAAGGACATACTGAAATTACTAAGTGTCTGAAATTGCGTAATGCTCTTCTGGATCCAGTTATGTCTTTACCCAACTTATTTTTGTAAAACACAGCAAAAAGGGCCAATCCAGGTAGCAATCCAACTGAAAGGATAGATGTCCATATGGTGCAAAGCAAGCAGAAATAGTTGGTTTCTGGCCATTCATCTACCTTGCCTCCTTCCCTTAAAATCCCTCCAAGAATTCTATTATTTATTTAAAAAAAACCCAAACCCCAAAACATCACCAGTTAGATTTTTTCATTTGCAGGCCACGTTCAACTAGTCTGTTCAGCAGAAGAAACAACATTTTGCTCAGTGTTTGCCATTCAGTAAGACTGGTCCCTGGTAATACCAGCACAAAACAAGCAGTCCAAAAACTCTAGTTTCCTATCGCTGCTTTTAAGAGGGACCTTTATGAGGAACCCATTTTAACAGCCTTACTATAAACACATCGTTTGCTGAAACTATTTGGAAGTAGTGCCCTTTACAACGGATATACTTGACTACAATCTGATTACACATCTTGATACTTGATACGGCTAACAAAAGACAGGAGCGCTCTTAAAGGTATCTGTGGCACAACACGTCCCTCTTCACCCACCCGACAGATCTGTTACAGAGTCTCTGAATGGACTAAAGGAACCTAAACTTGAAATTTTTAGTATCTTCCCCACAGTCTCCACCCCCAGGTTTTTTTCTCTGAATGCCCACTGAATAACCTGGAGGAAGACACGCGTACTGTGGTTGCCTCTCTCTGCAACAAAGCAAAATTCCCTTTGGTTAACCACCTGCTAGCTGTATAACATGGCATTTGCTTCACAGTTAACCTTAACCAAACGGCACACAGACACCACAGCTGTGTCAGAGGTTCACGGAACTCCACCTCTGGAGATTTTTACTTTTGAAAATCCAGGGATTTGGCATCTATTTGCTCGAGGAAAGGAGTCACTTCCCACAGTTCTTTGAAGACCCACCCCCCCGCCTCAGTTTTACCCGGGTACTTTTGACTATGATCACGCAGGACACAACGTTCACTTCCTCCTCCGGCTCACTGAAATTCCCTGATTTCACCACGCACGGCACGCTGCAGCGCCCAAGACGCGGCACAGGAAGCAGAGAAGCTCGCTTCTTATCGACAGCCAGAGGACAACACAGCTGCCTGGGAAGGCATAATAGACACTTCACTTTAATTTATTCAAACAAGTTTTGCAAGCAGTCGTGACTGGGGGCACGTGCATACACATAGGAACACACGGATTTATCAATGAAACCTGTGGTGACAGCTAGAAGAAGTGTTTACTGCCACAGCTAGGAACTTTTCCTAGAACATTGTGTTTTTAAACTTTTCATGTCACAAAAACTTGCTACAATAGGGAACACTCACTGCATCCAGCTGAACTTTTATTTGACAAGTGTTTTTCAAACCATCCCAGCAGTGAAGCAGCAGCATTAGAGTCCTATTAGTCACTGCAATACCATAATGCCTCTATGTTACTTGAAATGGGACAGATTTTATGGCTGTAACAAATAGGTTAAAAAATCCTTCCAGAAGATAGAAGAATTACCTCAGCTACCCTATCTCAGTATTGACCTGGTAAAACTACCAGTAACATCAGGAACTGAAATCCTGAAATTAGAGCTGAGGAAAGCAACTTTTTTTTTTTTTTTTTTTTCATTTAAATGACTTTAAACACATCCACATAGTGCATCAGAAGAGCAGGAATGAGTCTTGAGAAGTCCACCTTTAAAGCAAACTACCAGCCACATGAACCTCATGCAGAAATGTCAACTGCTTGTGTTACTACCCTGCTACCTACCACTGAGCAGCTCTGCTCACGTCTGCTCAGAACAATCAGAAGCAAAATCACAGCAGCACTACTGGGAACTGCAAACACAGAGTCATATACAGCTCTTTGTTCCTGGAAGATAAAACCTATCTCTGGAAGTGCTCCAAAGAGCATCTCTAAACACACCAGGCAACATGACGTTGCAGAGGCAGTTTCATTCATTCATTCATTCAGAGAGGTAACCAAGCCTTCTCCTCTCCCCATCTTCCTCTGACCATACAGGAACAGGAGAGGATTTCTCACATTTCCTGGACAGGAACGTGAAAACGTCACTCAAATCCACTCCTGAGATAGGAGTGCTGATGTCCAAAATAAAATCCCTGTACGTTACAGGCTGTTACAAAATCATCAGCGTTCAAGTAACCCCAAAGGGCTGGCGTCACTCTGCATAACCAAGAGGACCCAGAAGCAATGTGGAAATTCCATCCTTAAGTCATCGACTGCGACATCCTCTGGCAGTTTTCATCACTGGTACCTCACGTCAAAAAAAAAAAAAAAAAAAAAAGAAAACTCATCTCGCAGTGTGGCCTCTTTTATGGCTTGTTATTTGAACTGTTACGTGTGCAGTTTTTTCTGGTTCAGCATGCAGCCAGAAGGCCAAGAGCTTTTTTTTTTTTTTTCCCCAAGGAGATTTTTAAATTCTTCTGGGTTTTCCCCCCGGCCTCCCCACCCAGCGACTGAATTATGTACCTGCAGTCAGAGCTGCCATGTGCCAGACGTTCTCGCAGTCATGCGGCCAGTCTGCCATATCACACGGCCATGTGGGTAGTGTCACCCCTCCTGAACAAGTTCCTGCTGCTGCTTGTCCCTGCTCCATGACCAGGGCACTGCTTGTCCAAAAATGCAGGACCACATATAGCAGAGGTACAAACCATGAACAGGGTTCAGATGTTACCATGAACAGGTTCATGGTATGAGCCATGAACCAAGAACATACTTCAGATCATCTTTCTGAGCCCCAGAGACAGAGGTGTGAAGGCTTTAGAGATGCAGGACAGTATTGAAGCAATATATGGATAAAAGAAAGACCACAGCTGCGACACTACACCAAATTGCCCTTCCTCCACACAAATCTCTTTGTCCTGCCCCAGGATGCTTCTCATACTTTTAAACTGTTTCCTTTTTCACTCTGGCATGAGTCACCAGTCCAAGACAAAGACGTACAGGGTAACAACCATCAACCCTGCAAAAACTCAAGGGGAAGGATGAGAGAGAGAAAAATAGTAAAGATCAAGTGTTATCTCTCCTTACATGCATCATAGCACTTCGGCTTCTTCGCTTTGTAAGTGTTAAATCCAACTGGTTTTGATCCTCTTCCTCGCCAGCAGAAAAAAAGATGAAACTCTGAAGCTTGTGGAAAAAGCTGACTGCTAACTGCAGTGGAGACCACACAGCAGGTACGACACACGGGTGAGCTCCCCCCTGCAGCCATGGTGACACAATGGAGAAGGGAGGCTGCAGTCACTGTGTGTAGAGAACATCCATCTCCAAACCTGCTCCAGCCCTCAAGCTGGTGACAAGTACTAGCAAGGCATCTATAGGAAAGGCAGCTGTGCCATACCCACACAGCTTCTTTCCCATCTCCAGGAACAAGAGGAAAAAAGTCATGCTTCAAGGAAGGTATGGACAAACACAGAAAAGACACTGGAGAAGAGAAAAAAAAAAAAAAAAAACACTTAATGCAAATATAATTTATTCAGTATGCTACAACAAAAAATGCAGTATTGTGACCAGACCTAAAGAGATTATAAGAAAGGTATTATTCATTATAGGAAATAAATACTAATTTAAAAAAGGATAGAAAAAGTAATTTCTTATGTGGTCAACCAACACTACAAGCAGATTTAGGCCTTCCGCTAACTTGTTACTAACCTTGAGAATAAAGGAGAGAAGTGGATTAGTCCAGACAATGAACTGTGAAAGCTGAATAAATCAGAGGGAAGTTGGAAAATTCAAATAAACTTGAGAATTCTGAGAAGACCAAATTAAACAAAAGGAATGGCACAGGAAGAGAGCCTTCCAACAGGTGAGCCGGAGTGTCATGCAAACACATGGTTTCTTATTTTCTCTAAAAGCCCTCACTGTTCTATCAGAAAAAGTTATGTTATTGTTTTATGAGGATATTGTAATTTCTGTGCAAATATTCCTGGATGTGAGAAAAGAAACAGGAATGGCTTCAGCACATTACTAGCCAAATAACAGCATTATCTAAAATCAGAGACAGCATGTTAAAAGAATGCCTGACAGGTGGCATTACCTTTTAGCAGAAAAAACCCACCCAACCATAAGGGCTTGTGGAGGACAAAGATGAATAGAGAACACAACTGTGGATGACCAGCACACTCCCAAAACAGGGCATCACTAGTGTAAGTGAAGGAATCCCTGATTCCATACTGATGCTAAGCAAACTTACATCTTAGTAAAAATAAAAAGTCATCAGGCACGGGAAAGAAAAGGATCATGACAGTAGGCAACAAATGGCAACTTCAAAAAGGTTCCAGCTAATGTCTGACTTTTTGTCCGCTGTAGTCAAAACCCAGCATGGCCTTGATCCGTGACCTCTTCAGCACAGGCACAACTTGAAAAAGTACTCCTGCTGTTTTGAAGTTCACTGTGAGGAAGGTAGAATCAATGCTCCTCCTTCTCTCACCCCAGCAAAAACACCTACCCCAAAACCCTAAGAGGAATTGATATGAGTCTAATGAGTGCTGGCGCTTTGAGGCAGAGACAGTGGAACGTCTTGGGATTTCCTACCCAGCGTGTGCATTCCCATTGCAAAGCAGTGAAATTCTTAAGGCTGTGAAACTGTGCCACCTATGTGATCTTTCAGACAGTTTTGAGGAGGGGAGTATATGTGATAATTCTGTTGCTGTGGTTTGGTTAAAGATGGTTTCCTGTGAGGCTGGGCCTTCAGCATAGAAGTTTCAAAAGGGGAGGTGGGGGGGTGGGAAAAGACTGACAAGCAAGTTAGACGCAAGCTTAGACTCTCCAGGAAACCACAAAATAACCCCTCTGAAGACTGCAAAGTGCTATTTCTGTGCCTCTATCATCTTTTAAGGAGACAAGAACGGAGGAGGAAGGGCTAGACAAGAGAGCTGAGCGTGAAACCAGAGCTGAACACATGCTGAATGAACGTAGGCACGAAGGAAAGAATGATTGGGGAATGGCAAACCCTACTGAAGTCAACGGGAATTGCATCAGCAGCTTCATGGAGCTGGGGCTGCACATAAAGATGAAAATCCATCTAGACAGGAACAAAGACAGACAGTTGCTGTCAGCATAGGAGCCATGCATGGGAATGCCCCTGTTGAGCTACGCATGAACGGTGTGCTGGAATTACCAAGCTGGCTAGAGTTATTGCAAGGTTAAGCCACCACAACCAGACTGTGGTTGAGGGATGCCAATATTTTAAGCAAGTCTTCTGCATAGCAGGGAAGACAAATGAGGTGTGGAAATTGTTAGTGGGATACCCTTTGTGCATCACTAGCTGTACTAGCCTTCACCACAAGGGTTTGGAAACCTCATGGTCAAGAGCAGAGGTTAGCCTCAACGCTGCCTGTAGCAGAGTTGTTCTGTATTTGCTCTGGCTCAAAAGCAGTAATTAAGAAACACATAGCTTGCAGAAATAACGCAGGAGTACGATTCATCTGCTTCATTTGGTTTGTCACTTAAAACTGGGCAACGTTTCAAAAAGAGATCAGCTAGAAGAGGGAAAGCATTTATAAGAGATTAATGGCTCTTAAATGACAATGAACTGATCTTCCCCTCTGCTGTGCCTCATGGCTCAAATTTATTTTCTAGAAGGGAAAAAACACAGAATGCTGCATTCATTAGGCTGAACTCCAGCTTTACATTACACTTGCACTGCTGGAAACCACAGGCACCTAAGAAGCATCAAATTATGATTGCTCTGCTAAGAGCTAGAGCAGAATCAAACACTAAAAATAGAGAGGTATCAGTTGGTTGAAAGACCTTCATCTGATCAAGGCAAAACAGTGCTTTGCAGGAAATTACGAGAAAGCTTTTCCCCATACTATCATTTTTCAAAATGTTAAGTGAGAAAAGCTCACTTAAATATTAAAATCAAAATATTAAGTGAGAAAGTCCTCTGTAGCAGGTGACAGATCTATCCTGTAAGAAATGAAGTACAGAGTATTTTTCAGCACACACTTCTAACACACTTCTTAAACATCTATTTTGAACATGATAGTCTTTCAATCAAGTGACAGATCCCCTTTGACTGTAGTTCCAAATATAATCAAAGAAGAGGAAAGGTTAAAAAACAACTGTTTGCGTGTAAAGTCTTGGTGCCCGTATTGAGTGTGGTACGAGTAGGCAAGGATAGAGCGGTCATTACACCACAGATCAGAAAATGAAGTTACCCAAAACACTACCCTGTAATCTTTAACAACAGAAACAAGAAAAACACATTACCATGATTTCATCAAAACATACATGCCCTCAGATAAGCAGTAAGCTGAGGAAGTAGCGGTAAGATATTCTTGTACTGTCAAAGCATGTGAAAAGGTCTCCTCCTCCTTGAAAAGGATTCCACTAATAACACGCTGTTTCTACCTTCACATCTGCCTAGAGACAGGCTGCATGCAATAAAATGACACAGCAAGGCACTCCATCCCAAGGTTTTACAGTGGCCATCAGTCTCCGGTCTACTTTACTGCAATGTTTTTGCCACAAAAGCCTGGCAAGACACACTGTCCTGGCTATAGGCAGGTACAGTAAAGGAGAGCATAACACTGAGTAACCTGGTCACAGCAGCTGTAGAGTGCAGGGAACTCAGCACAGCTATATGTGTGACAAAGTAGACAATCACTGTGCTCTAGAAGCACAGAGTTCAAAATACATTACAGAACACGGAGATTTCTTTTGAGTTTTAACCAGCATAAGAGAAATCCATTTGACAGTGGATATAATTCTTTTTTTGGGGGGACAGATGGACACATAACACCACAATGACTGGCTAGTTTCTCTTCTGAAGAGTCTCTCAAATTATGTACAGCAGAACTCCCTCAAAAAGAAAGGCTGAAGAGAAGTTACTAAGATACTGCAGCCATTGAGCACATCATAACTTCCACAACTATGGAGAAGTGCTCAGGGGAAGTGTGCACTGAGCTCCTAGCAGTTGTTCTAGGACGGTTCCTCTTCAGATAGTCAGGGCACAATTTAGGAGCTATCATAGCCTGGGTGGAATTCACCTGAAGAACCCTGGACATGAAAAAAAAAAAAGGACTTCTAATTATCAATAGTTGCACACATCTCAGTAGAGATGAGGATGTGGGAGGAGGGAACAGTAGTCTTCCAGCTTCTGAGAAGAGGAGGAGGAAGTATGGGACCCATGCCAGCTGATTTTGCTCCCTTACACTGGGGAGAGGAAGAAAAAGTTTTCCTCCATTCTTCCTCACTGGGGACTAATTTTCAAATCCACTGTGGGACAGTCAGAGTCTACCATATGGGAAAAAGCTGAAGAAAAGCAAAATCTGCTTGAAGAAGGCTGAAGAGAAGTTATCACAGAGATAGAATACATGCATGTGTTTGTGCAAGTGCATTAAGTAGGTGAAAGTATGTATTAAAGTAAATCATCTGGGATTTAGTGTATTTGCAAACTGTCTTAAAGAGTGGCCAGTCCATCAGAGGTAGACCACTATCATTCTACAGGTACACAAACCTGCCATATGTCATGGAAGCTGCATATGGAAGAACCAAATTAGAAGTGCCTTTATCTCCTACTGTGTACTCGCTCACTCGGTCCTAGAACAGGGTTACAAAAGGTCTTTTCCCAGGATATAACAGTACCCAGTAGCGACATTCCTGACATTTCCTACGCAAGTGGAGCAGCTCCTTTCCTTCACAGAAAGATTGACACTGTGACACCACAACCAGTTCCATGGAAAATGAAAATTAAGGAGCAAACAGTAGCCAGTGTCCCTAATCTTTTCCCAAGATTCTCCCCCTCCCACGCTCAAGGTATATCACAGGGGGCCTCTCTGAAGGGCCTGTATACAAACAAATGCTGCAAAACAGAACAAACTGGAAGTCCATGTGCAGACACAAAGCTACGATATCTCTAAGAGTAGAGATGCAGTGGGATAGTTTACATGACTGCAGTGCTGTGATGGATGGATGGATGATGGCTCTTCAGGAAGGAAAAAAGAAAAAACAGAGAGCTTGGGGCTGTGCTCTATGCAAAGAAGTGGCCTGAACATGCAGAGCTCTGCAAAGCAATAGGTGACAGACTGATCAAAAGCTTATAGGTCAGGACAAGAGAGGAGGCCAACAAGCATAATAGTGTGATGGGTGTCTGCCACAGGCCACCAAAACTGAGAGAAAGTGGATGAAATCAGCTGTAATCAGCTGGGAGAAGCCTTTTGATTGCAGGCCCTGTTTCTCCCTGGGGGTTTTCACCACCCCAGTAACTGCTGCGAAGAAAAGAAGGAAGGGTGCAAGCAATCCAAGAAAGCAATCGTGGAGGACAACTTCTTGAAAAAACTGATGGACAAGTCAATTAGCAGAGACACTCTGCTCAATCTGCTACTCATTAATCAAGATGAACTAGTTAAAGCTGTGAAGGTTCATCACAGCCTTGGCCACAGCAATCATAAGATGGCAATATAAAGATCCTGAAAGAAGTAAGGTAGGCAGGTAGCAGAACAGAGATCTTGAACTTCGGAAGAGCAGACCTAGGCTTGTTCAAGGAACTGGTAGGCAGGATCCCATCGGAGGCAAAGGGGCCTAGGAGGGCCGACTGATCTCCAAGAACAACCACTCGAAGCAGAACAGCCTGTTCTGATGTGCAGGAAGTCAAGCAAACGTGGCAGGGGGCCAGCTCTGCCCAAGGGGGAACTCCTGACTGAGCTCAAAAACTAAAAGGAAGTGTACAGGCGGTGGAAGTGGGGACGGGCTTTTTAGGAGGAATATGGAGACAACTCCTGAGCACACAGGAGAACAGTAAAGTAAAAGCTTGGCTGGAGTTGAAACATGGAAGGGGTGCAGAAGGCAACAAGAAGTATCCCAGCAGCAAGGAAAATGCTGGTCCATGGACAAAGGGCACAAAAAAAGGCCAAGGTATAAAATGCCTACTTGGCTGGGAAGGTCTGTTCTCAGTCCTCCTTGAAGTTAGTGGCAGTCTGTGCAAGTAAAACATAACCCAGAGTAGAAAAAGAGTGGGTCAGGGGCCGCTTCAGCAAATCAGACATCACAAAAGACAGCAGGAAGCTGGACTAGATGACCTGCAAAGGTCCCTTCCAACCTGAATTAGTCTTGATTACAGATTCCCAGGGATCACCATAAACTCTTGTATTATCTAAAGAAAAATCAAGGTAGAAACGTCATCTCAGTCTATCATCTTAACCATAGCTGTGGCAAAGTTAAAAATCTGCTATATTTAAAGACAGAAGACATAATATAACAATGCATACGAGAAATAGCAATTTTAAGTTCACTAACAGTTCTTATCCATATACACTACACTGTCAGATGCTGACATTACTATATTTTCAGACACCAGTATCTCAGGTGAGAACAAGATGGGGCCAAACATAGTGCTGCCCTCTAAATCATATCAGAAAAGCTGTTAACATCATTGCTTCCCCCTATTACCAAGGGGTTGACATCAGAGATTTGGTGGCTGAATATTTAATCCTATAATACTCTAATATTAAAAAGCCCCCAAGCCCTTAGAGGAAGGATGTCCATTGCTTCAGCACCACAGTAAACTCATTTAGGATGGAAAAGGTAATAACAACTTCCACGTGGAAGATGCCCTCTCCTGCTGTTTGTGTTTGCTAACTTCTCCAAGGATATCTGGGCTCCCTTTAAATCTGGGCTGTAGCATACAATTGCTAATGTATTAAGATACCTTTCCTAGAGGTCATCAGTATCCTGCTGCATTGTCAAGTGGCATTATTTTGATGTAATGTCAAAGCAACCATTAGAACAAAATAGGGAAAGAAAGCCCCTGCAGGGCCACCTTCCAGAACTACTTGGATCACAGTAATAACCAGTTTGAAGGAGCTAGTCTGCAAATACAGACAGGTATATTAGCTCTGTGAAGAGAACAACCCAAATATTAGGAAAATGAGTAAAACATGAGTATATCATCAGTTCTGTCTAAAGGTCCCTTCACTGAACCATCAGCCAGATAAATTCTTCTACATTTTTCAAATTAATCATTATCTTGCAAACACAGAAAGCAACAATTTTAATTATTATTTTTAAATAAAGCAAGGCTGCTGCAACAATCAAATAGCAACTACACACTTAGTCCCAGTGCTACAGCAGGAGGGAGCTGAGCTGTAAAAGCCTGTGCCTTCAGACAACATAAGGTTTTAAAGTTCAAGAGTTTTTCAGACCCTTCTTAGAGGCTGAAACATTCTCAGCTGAGCACATACACTCATAGACACTCTCTTTAATGAACTGAAAGTGTCAACTTCCCATTGGTGCGTCAGATGGACTTTTTCTCAAGCAGTGGAAACAATTGTCTAGGCAGCACTTGCGTGGGGTTGGAGACACCACTGAGCTGCTGAAGTACCTTTCATAATAAAATTGAAACTATGAGGAGAGACCATTCATTCTTTACCTCTGAATCAGGAAGTCCACTCATTCATCAGGTCATGTAGCAAAACACATAACATTCACACCATCCCCGCCACTCCTCCTCCAAACATTAACTCACAAAAAGCCATTCAGAGGCTTCCTCAAGCCCACCGGGAAAATCAGCGGGGGCTTTTTGTAGGCGTAGCTTATGGTAGTCTAAGGTCAACAGCTAATTTCAGCCAGGGAAAGCCCACTGCCATTTATTTATTATTTCCTTAGTGTAACTTACACAGAGTAGGTTAAAAAGGGAAAGGCCTGAGACAACCATGATACAGCCAAAACGAAACAAGGCTCCTCATCAACAAAACCAGCCTGAGACAATATTAACAAACATATCACACCACATGCCAGGTTTAATATGCTATTCCACCACAAACGCTACCACCGCAATGCTCACACCATTATCGTCACATAGTGGAACAACCTCCTGCAAGAACATGATCTCTACCTCAAGGCTGATGTAAACCAGGTGTTTCACTATCCCACGTTCAACATTTGAAATACATTATATGAATAAAAATTGTCATGAAGAGCTTCTTATTGCAGTATCTAAAATCAGGAGATCTGGATCCTGTTCTCATCACCCTTATCCTTCACTTCCTCAGGAACGGAGGTAATATGTTACTTACTAGAAGAAGCATCAAATGGTTTGAGATATCTAAATGTACTACAAAGGTCCTAGCAGCAGCCCCAGATACACGGAAAACAGAGTCCTTCCTCCTGTACCTGCATCATAGGTGTGGGTGGGGAACCATGTAAGAAGAAAGAAGCACGAAGACAGTGAGGGTTTTAAACAAAGGGAGGAAACATGCCTAAAGAAAATGGAAAGTTGGGAATGGCAATGCTGTTTCACTTTCAAATTCTTGAAACGCATGGGTTAATCCCTACTCTTTCCCCAGAACTTGCTTAGAAGCCATGAGATTGCTTTTACCAATACAGGCAGAAAGCTTAGAGACATGAAAGATGAGCCTAAGGGCTAAAAAGTAAATGAACAGTAATAATAAATAAAATGCCCATTTATTACAACCAATAAGTCAATGAACAAATTGCCCAGAGAGGTTGCACTCTCCATACTAGAAGGTTTTCAAGGCCAAACCAGATGAAGACCTCAGTAACCCAATATGATCTCAAAAGCTGACCCTGCTTAGAGCAGGAGGTTAGACTGGAGACTTTAAGTCCCTTCCAGCCTGAATTACCCTGTCCTGCATTCCTGTTCTGCAGCCTTCCTGGGTTCAGCCTCTGACTAAAGGGACTATCAAACTCTTCAAGCCTGTCAATACAGACGTGTTCACGTGCCACCTTCAGAACTAAAATTCCCCTTGCAAGCTTTCCAGCCTTAAAATATTAAAGTGAGCAAGTCATTAACCCTCCTGTCTAATGGAACCATCAACTCTGTGATCATCTATTGCCAGGTAGTGCAGCAGCTTTGAGACAGCACCAGAGAGCTGGGCAACAACCCTTGATGTGGCACAGGGAGGGTGCTAGAGAGCATCTAAAAGGATGCCCAGGCTGTAACGTGTGTGCCAGACTTCGCTACCCTACCAGATCTCAGGCCTCACTAGAAACCACAATCACCATGAAAACTGCAGCCCACACTTCATGTCTGTAATTGGGCTGGCGTATGAGTGCAGCAGGCAGGGTGGCAGAGAGGTGGCATCTTGCAACAGGCATGGCCCGAGCCTGTCTCCTTGAAGCGTCAAACCAGACTGAGTCATACAGAATTGAGTCGAGTTCAAAATTTGAAAGGGAAGCCAAAACCCCTGCAAAATGCCCCGCTTCCTGATGATCGGTGGCCAGCCCTCCGCTGGGTACAGACTTTCGCCGCCTGCCACCTCGTGCTTCCCGCAAGCACTGCCAGCAGGGGCAGGATGCTGCACCAGGAGTCCTCTCTAGAGCATGCTACCAGTCTTGATTGGTCTGCACTAAACATTCGTTTTCTTAATTAACACAGGGAGAAATGCAATTAAAATTCCAGCCAAACCCATAAAATGAATCCCTGTTTGTCATCTGTTTTTCTCATCTGTTTCTGGCTAGCAGCACCCCTGGCTTAAGGAGCCAGATAGAATTTACAGTACTCTTTTTGATGCCCTGTTGGTTGTCCCATTTATTTTGACACGAATAGCATCAAACTGCATTTGCAGCTTTGCTGTTACCTGAAAATTCACCACTTCTTCCCCACGGCAAGTGCAGCTGCTAAGTTCTGCTCAAAGAACTCATTCGTCCTTTGAGCTATGTCCACTGAGACACCATGCATGAGGTAACAGGGAGAAAGAACTGGAAATGATTTAAAATTTGGATAAAATTTAAGACATTCCTGATGCTGATCCCTAAATATGAAAAAGCATGTAGTGTTGGCAATGGAAAACAGCAGAGGAAGATGACAGCGAACATAAAAAGGAAGCTCACTTGGCCACAAAGTACATGAACTTCTGCATGGGTCACACCACTCTCACTATGGCCAGAGCATTTCCTTTCCTGGGCGGCTTCTCCAACAAGGGACTGCCAGAACGCCACTATAAAAGGGAGCAGAAATATTTCAGCAACTCATCCTAGAAAAAAAGCAGGATGTAACCTTCACACTCTGAAAGGACAGGATCCACACAAATTATTTTTGTTTCCAACAAGTGAAATTCAGATCTACTGTTTTGAAATTTGAGTTTCCAATGTAATCAAGCTTCTGCCTGTGGTGGGTTGACTCTGACTGGATGCCAGGTGCCCACCAAAGCTGCTCTATCACTCCCCTCTTCAGCTGGACAGGGGAAAGAAAAATATAACAAAAGGCCCATGGGTCGAGATAAAGACAGGGAGAGATGACTCAACCAATTACCACCATGGGCAAAACAGACTCAACTTGGGGAAAATTAGTTTAATTTTATTACCAATCAAATCAGCGTAGGGTAATGAGAAATAAAACGAAACCTTAAAACACCTTCCCCCCACCCATCCCTTCTTCCCAGGCACAGCTTCACTCCACATTTTCTCTACCTCCTCCCTGTCAGTGGTGGTCAGTTCATGACATGTTGTTTGTGCTGCTCCTTCCTCCTCAGGGGCAGGACTCCTCACTCTTCCCCTGCTCCACCGTGGGGTCCCTCCCACGGGAGACAGTTCTCCACAAACTTCTCCAACGTGGGTCCTTCCCACAGGCTGCAATTCTTCACAAACTGCTCCAACATGGGTCCTTTCCATGGCGTGCAGTCCTTCAGGCACAGGCTGCTCCAGCGTGGGTCCCCCGTGGGGTCACAAGTCCTGCCAGAAAACCTGCTCCATGTGCTCCTCTCTCCACAGGTCCACAGGTCCTGCCAGGAGCCTGCTCCAGCATGGGCTTCCCATGGGGTCACAGCCTCCTTCAGGCATCCCACTGCTCCGGCGTGGGGTCCTCCTTTCAGGGCTGCAGGCGGAGATCTGCTCCACCGGGGACCTCCGTGGGCTGCAGGGGGACAGCCTGCCTCACCAGGGTCTTCCCCACGGGCTGCAGGGGAATCTCTGCTCTGGCGCCTGGAGCATCTCCTCCCCTCCTTCTGCACTGACCTGGGGGTCTGCAGGGCTGTTCCTCTCACATGTCCTCACTCCTCTCTCTGGCTGCAGTTTCTGTTGTGCAGCAACTTTTTCCCCTTCTTAAATCTGTTCTCCCAGAGGCACTACCACTGTTGCTGACGGGCTCAGCCTTGGCCAGCAGCGGGTCCGTCTTGGAGCCGGCTGGCATTGGCTCTGTCAGACACAGGGGAAGCTTCCAGCAGCTTCTCACAGAAGCCACCCCTGTAAAGCCCCCCCACTACCAAAACCTTGCCATGCAAACCCAATACAGTTACACAGACAAAAGGCAAAGCAAATTGTACCTAAGTGAACATTACCCTGAAAAGGCACTTTAAGCTTTCGGGTTAACCTTTGGGTCTCATCATCACCAAAAAAGTTACAGCTTTTGCAATCCTGCCAAGTCCACTTTCGCTGAAACATAGCAACTGATAGGTTTTAATCTTCTGCACAGATTATGGCAACTCTTAAGTGATCTAAAAGCGCCACACACTCCTTGCAGAAATTTAGCATCCAGTATCCTGTAATGCTGGTTATAGGGAAGATTATTTTCTCACCTGAAGACCAAGACGCTGGAAAACTATTTTTTTTTTTTTTTTTAAACAAAGTGTCAAGTTTCATAGTGAATTCTCAATAAAAAGCTTTAAGAGGCAACTTTTCATTCTATTGGAATAAAGCTATTGCACCAGACCAAGATGCTTAAACAGACTTGGCCAAGCTCTTTGCATATACCTGGTTTCCTTCCCCTGTGTTTGCACAGCAGTAGATGATTTCAACTCTCTCTACACTTCTTGGCAGGAAATGGCAGATTTACTAGTTGAATTAGACAAACCCATTCTGAGCTGATCATTGGAAATTATCTCACTCCCATGCAAATGAGTACATCTGCTATGAGACAAGGATCCTCACTCAATGCAAAACTTGCTGCCACTGATCAAAGCTCTCAGCTTCTTTCTATTAGCAAAAGGTGAACAAAATAAGTCACGTGCTTTCCTAGAAATTCATTTCTAGTGGGTAGAAACCATTGCCATTCTCCACAGTAGACAATCACGGCTGGAGATCACATTTCTACCATAGCTGAATTACATGAGGTCCTGTACCTTTAGAATTTCTTAAACATTAAACACATAAGCCAGCTGATTCACTTCCCCATACATAGGATGGTGATACCGTACCAGGTAGCCAGTCCATGCAACACTGATCTCAGAATGTAACCTACACCATTAATTAGCATTTAATGTTCCCATCACCTTACTTAACAGTTACTGCTAGACTTCTGCACAACACCTTTCAAAAGAAAATTCCCCCCATATGCATGTTCCATGCTCCAAAGACCAAGAACCATTGGGGGGTATAAAAGAAGTATTTAATAACGACTAAGCCATCTTTCAGAAGTACAAAAGCGATACTTAGTTTGAGGGTCACTTCACAGTTCCTATTCCCACAAGGAAACATGGTCATGTGTGGTGGAAAACAGCAACCAGATTAACCTAATACCCTGACATGGTAAGACAAAAGACAAATTTACTAAAGCCAGGAACAAGAGGTGAAACCGACCCATAGAAAACTGAGCACTAAGGGTCTGGATTGCAATTTGGCCACAGCTGTGAGGTACTTGCTTCCTGATTTATGAGAATCTACCAAGAGAGATTACAACGGGCCAGGAAATCCACAGCTCCTATCCATCCCATCCACTACCTCCTACAGCACAGGACATGCCGTTACTGTGGCACGAAGGAATGAGCTAAGAAGAAAACACAGACCCCTCCTCTTTCTCTCATTCAATGCTGTTTAGAGAACAACTAGGAACTTTAATTCATTCCGACCCCACTGAACTTACTTGCAACATGGTCTGACTACAGCATGGGGCACTTCATCCATTTTCAGCCACGCAGCTGTCCACACACGATAAGAAACACTACAGTGTGATGGCAGCATTTCAGGGGTGCATAACAGTTTAACTGAACAAAATAAACCCCATAGTACTAATTCCTAAGTTCTGCTTAACAAAACTGCTTCACCTCTGTGCTGATGCTTCTTTTGTAAAATGGAGTAAAGTCGTAGCTGCCTCACATCTTTCCTGCCTCAGCAGTTGTACACCAGTGTCCGCTTGGAGACATCTTTACCACAGTTCAGATATTCATTAATAATCCTCTTAAAGAAAGAACAATTCTCAGTGCAGTGACGAGCTACTGAATTGCATGGCTAACAATAAAACAGAAATACTGTCAGCAAGTTGAGGCAAAAGCTATTTAAGAAAGTAAGTGGATTAAATCAGAGTCCTTTACCAAAAGAAAGTAACACATTTCCAGAGAGTTGTAGGACACAAAAGCTTGCACTAAAGATTTACAACAACCTTCTTTTACATGCTTTACAAATAAAGTTAAAATGCAAAAAGGAATTGCCAAAGACCTTAGAATGAAGAACCCCCCCTTTTTAAAGAAAAAAAGTACTTAAAAATAGCTATTTTTCCCTTATTCATTTACCCACTGCTACCTAATTTTGGGTATCATACAAGTTACAATGACTGAAGTTGTGCAGAGCACACCACTTCCTCAGCATGGCCATGAAATAACATATCTTATTAAGTTTAGGCCTATAAAAATGCTACGCTCCCCCCCCCCCCCCCCAATATTAAAGAGGAAGTAGGATTTTAAGAAGTCATCTCTGTGCAACATTTAAGCCTTACACATTTAAAACAATGTTACCTTTAAGACCAATACCATTTTAGACCATTACACATTAAAGCAGGGCATCCATATTTACACACATAACTGAAGTAATTAACATGCTGCTTTTTCATACTTATGCTGCATTATCTCCTGCCATCTAACACAGAGAATGTGTTCCAGGCTATACGCAAAAAGAATTAGGTTTTGTGTTGGTTTTTTTTCCTCCCAGTCATTTCAAAACACTATCACTTCCACAATTTCTCAACCAGCTGCACTGTTTCCTCATTGGGCTACTTTTGTTTGGGCGATTCTGTATTACAACAACATTCAAGATTGCTTAAGTTACCAACAGCTAAATATTACAAAGTGTCAATTGGTATCAAAACCAGATCCAGAGTATAGATGATAATCTCCCCGTTTAAACATAGAGTGTTTTGGGCTTTTGTTTGTTTGGGGTTTTTTTTTGTTTGTTTGTTTTTTAAAGAAACTGGGCAATAAGCAAAATCAGCCAGCCAGCCCAGAGATTGTGATCTACAACTGTGTTTGGGTTCCAGTTGTTTTCAGTAAATGCTTTTCCCACAATACCATACCATGCCATGCTGACATATCGGTGGTATGAGACAAGGGAAGTGGCAACATGTCATGCCAGATCTTATCTGTCCCTATACCACATAGTTTAAAGGATCCCAACCCAAGGACAAACATACCTTTGTATGGGTAATGGCTTCCACATTTTAAGCTTCTCTTCCATGTTTAGTCTACTTGCATGGATCACACAGATTATCATGTCCTAGTTCAAGGCATTGCCAAAATCTATGTCTCTGCCAATGCTTAATCCGTTCAAGCCCCTGACTCCTGTGCCTAAGATGTTCCAAGGCATCTAGAGATGAAGCTCCTATTGCACAAGTGTAGATTAGTGTCCAAAAAAGGCATCTGCACGAAGAAAGAGAAAAACAATCAGGCTATACTGGCTAACACTGACAAAAGCAAGACATTTAAAGTTCAGACCACATAAAAACATGCCAACTCCCTCCAGTAACTCAGCTGTGACCACTTGGGATTGCCTAATTGTTAAGATTAGTTAAAAATGGATTTCAGAGGAGCAGTTACCATAATGATCATAACTGGTGGTCTTTGAATGAACTGAAATAAAGGAATACTTTGGAAGAGAGTAACAGTTCTGATGCGGCAAGATGATTATTTCTCACACTGTAAAATCAGTACACTGACCTGTTTAATTCTTGCATTTCCACTTGTTTACATCACTGTCTAGCATTATGTCCCCAGCTGTAGATCAGCAGAGAATTTCAGAAACATCTGAAACCTGTTATGACTTTACACATGCATTTACATAACTCTTTCACCAGTGCTCAACTACCAATTATGTTTTTGTACCAATTTACAAAGCAGCAAAACACAGTATGGAGAAGTAGAGTGATGTACTTAACACTTTCCCTGGCAGGTTTTTCTATAAACTACTTTGCTAGGTGTTAAACAAAAGCTCTGTAGTATGAATAAGGAGCAACACATCACATAATAGACTTAAGCCTTTTGCCTTACAATTCTGTTCTTAGCCACTCACGTTTATCTTCACCGACATTATGCCAGCTCCTCTCAGAATTACACTTGAAGACTGTAGGCAGCAGTCCCAGATTTTTTATTTTTTTTTAATAAAAAAGAACAGTCAATACACAATTTCATGCCTCTTGACTCAAAGAGGATAACTCATGATACAGAAAGGATAGGATTTTCTGCAAGACAGCCTTCAGAAAGTTTCCCCACCTGGTGAAATATGTAAAGTATGACCAATGTAAATGACACAGAAGCTCAGAAACAGCTGGGGAGAATGAATGACTGAAACAATTTCACTGTAGACCACAAAATGGTTTGGGCAAGTGACATGCCCCACGGTTACACTACTGAAAATGTTCATTAATTCTTTAAATGGACTTTTCAGACATGCACTCTGAGTCTAAGAAGGAAAGATACATTACCTTTTAAAGCTTGTAAGATAATCTGATGGCACAGAAAGAAGTAAATAGAAGCCCCATATAAGATAAATGGTAGCAAACTGCATTTTCATTACTCTTCAAATGGAAAAGTTTGTCTTCTAGTTAACAGGTAAACAAAGACTTGATTTGCAGACTGTTACAGAAAGTAAGAGTACACCCAATTAAGAAATCTAAGAGATGACTTTGCATGAAAGGATAAAGGCAACAGTGTTGTTGGTACGTTAGATACTAGTGTACTATGGGCACTTCTTCCACTCCTACTTTGAAGAGGCAATCACATCTTTCACAGTCAGCAAGACTACACAACTATGGTGCATGGAAATACACAACATAAATTCTCATTATTTCATTGCATGTCATCACTCAAGACCGGTAAAAAATAATTAAAAAACCCTCTTTCTCAACAGATCCACTACATGGATAGCTCTGACAACCCAAAAGCTCTGTTTACCTGCATAAGATATGTAGCTCCTTCCATCTCTCCCTCTGAAGAGAGGTGTTCCTCAAGGGTTGGTATTGGGACCGGTGCTGTTTAACATCTTTGTTGGCAACACAGACAGCGGGATTGAGCGCACCCTCAGCAAGTTTGCAGACGACACCAAGCTGTGCGGTGCAGTTGACACGCTGGAGGGAAGGGATGCCATCCAGAGGGACCTTGACAGGCTTGAGAGGTGGGCCCATACAAAAACTCATGAAGTTCAACAAGGCCAAGTGCAAGGTGCTGCACATGGATTGGGGCCATCCCAGGCACAAACACCGGCTGGGCAATGAGTGGATTGACAGCAGCCCTTGGGAGGAGGACTTGGGGATATTAGTGGATGAAAAACTGAATATAAGCCAGCAATGTGCGCTTGTAGCTCAGAAAGCCAATTGCATTCTGGGCTGCATCAAAAGAAGTGTGGCCAGCAGGTTGAGGGAGGTGATACTTTGCCTGTACTCTACTCTCATGAGACCCCACTTGGAGTACTGTGTTCACTCTGGGGCCCCCAACATAAGAAGGACATGGAAGTGTTGGAGCAAGTCCAGAGGAGGGCCAGGAAGACGATCAGCGGCTGGAGCATCTCCCTTATGAGGACAGGCTGAGAGTTGGGGTTGTTCAGCCTGCAGAAGAGAAGGCTCTGGGGAGACCTTCTAGCAGCCTTCCAGTACCTAGAGGGGGCCTAGAGGAAAGATGAGGAAGGACTCTTTAACAGTGAGTGTAGTGATGGGACAAGGGGTCACAGTTTTAAACTGAAAGAGGGTAGATTTAGATTAAATACTAGGAAGATACTCTTTACTGGGAGGGTGGTGAGACACTGGCACAGGTTGCCCAGAGAAGTTGTGGATGCCGCCTCCCTGGCAGTGTTCAAGGCCAGATTGGATGGGGCTTTGAGCAACCTGGTCTAGTGGAAGGTGTCCCTGCTCATGGCAGGGGTTGGACTAGATGATCTTTAAGGTCCCTTCCAACCCAAACCATTCTATGATTCTATGAAATATCTGACTTCAGGTGACTTGATTCCCACTTTTTTTTCCCTTTTGGAATAAGAGGGCTTTGCTGATTATGTATTTCCAGTTAATATGGAACCACTCTCCCATGAGCTGATGCAAATGACTGGTTTGCAGCATGAAGTCTGTTGAAGCAACAGCAGGCAGCAGTACACTCATCTGGTCTGAGGAGTTTGGCATTCCAGCTTTTCCACTGCAGAGCACTGGATTCAGATCTTGTATTTCAGTCAAGTAAAACAACCTTTGACAACATCATGCTGCCTGCATGCAAAAAACCCCCCCTCAAAACCAGCACAAGCCATTGTACTAACTTGATTTGAGTCAACACCCTGTTTAAAAAAAAACCAGAATGGGCAAGCAAGTCTAGACATCTTTCCCTCAGAAAAATCAAACTTGTATAAGCTGGCTGAGTGACATACTTGGTGTGGAATGCATGCTAGTTTATGCAATGTAAGTGACATGATCTTTTGTGAGTACATCAGTATAGATTTTTATTTATTCTTCCATTCAATACTAGGTGCCACTTTTTCTTCACAGATATTATACCTGCCTGCCCACTGCCTCCTCTCTTCATAGATGGCAAGCTGGACATAAGTATTATGTGCAGCAAAAACATTACCTTCTCATATGTTCCTTGGCAGTTAACAAATCTGAAATCGTCAGCTTATGGGTATTACAGCGTTGTCAAAGAGATTTTGGTTTTACTTTTCTGTTCAGCTTCCAGAAAAACTGGTGAAAAAAAATGGGGGTTAAGGTTGACATGAGGTTCCCGAACGCTCATCACTGGTGGAGGTTTGTCTTTGGGCGATTTCTAGAGAAGAACTGTCCAAGTAGATCCCTCTTCACACATTGTGTCTATGCAGATCTGTGGATTGCTGTACTTCTGCAACATGGATATACTGGAAGGAAATTTTAGGTTAAACAAACATCCAGACTACACACAGTCAGCTCTCCTGGCAACTCTGCCTAAAGAGCTGCTAACAACACAATAAAACTACGTATTTCTGATCAAATAATACCTGGTGAAACAGCAACTTCAAGGGCTATGGACCTGTGATTGAAGTGTTAAAACATGCTTCAAGCCATCCTAAAATGAGACATTAAAACTAGTAGAAGGTTTAAAAAATAAAAATCACTGAGGAAAACACATTGGAGAAGATACAATCAATATATACCTTCTCCCCTTTTGTTTTATGTCTTCCACAGAGATAGAAATTGGACACCATCTACTTAAAAAAATCCCATTTGTACCTATCATCTTTATAAGCAAACCAGTAAAAATCCAAGAGTACAGTTACAGGAAAACACAGGTTTACCTGGCATGTTTTTCAACAGTTCATGTAGATCTCGAGTGCATCAATAGGTAGTTTCTTCCACATCTTTAAGCACCAAGCTGGGAGAAGCCCAACTGTACAGCTAAAAGCAGCAGCAAAGCTGAAACTAAATGCACACACCTGTGAAGAATAGAAATGAGGTCCAAAGGTTTGGTATTGTTACATCTTTGTTCAGTGGGGAAAACAGAACAGAAAAGAAAAACATCCTCCTTTCAACAATAGTTCACTAATATCAGCTGCCTGTAGCAGCAGTACAAGATAAAACATTTTTATGTTTAACATTTTCAGTTAATGACAAATGGGGTAACAGGACAGACAAGTTGCTGGTGATTAGGAAGGCATTTAAAATTTAGAAAACTGGAATTTTTATTAAAAAGTTCTTTCTGATGGACAGGAAGAGGTAGGAAGACATCCCAAATCAACAGTTCTGTGACTTCACTTCAGAGAATTCCCCTACCAAAGTTTTCAGTCTTCAGATTTCCTGGAGATTTAAATACAGAAAAAGAGCCAAAGACAACAAAGATACTACACACCTCATCTCACAACATACAACATAGCAATCAGAGATTTGGGGTTTTTTTTAGAATAGCTTCTGCAATTACAAGTTGCACACCTTCATTTGTACTGGGAGATGTGTGAAATTGTGAATATTAGAGTAAACATTTACTCCAGTAACCATTAATTTCTCCATCATGATACAACAGGATCCACACTAAAGTAAAGGTGAGCTAACCTTTCACTGAAACAGAAAGCAACTTGTAAAGCCTTTTTGAGCAGCAGTGAGCACACCAAACGCCTACGCACTCAACAGTCGCATTGTGCATTAATTTTTAACACATCAATCTTCTTCTCAGGCTATGGCAAGATTTGTGTTGCCAGCATGCTGAACCTCAGCTACACAGTTTTAAGTACCAATGATGCCACACCAAAAAAGTGTGCTGAAGACTTGAACTCTCAGTTACGTTACCTCAGAAAGCAGCAATAGTGAATGCCAAGCAGAGATGAGACATCCCTGTGTAAGAGCTGACTTAGAGCATCCAATATCAACACTGTTCAAGATACAAACGTTTTATGCAATTATGCCCTCCTCCATTAAGGAAACGCCTCAAAAAGTACCACATCCTCAGATTCAGCAGCACTGATATCAGCAGACAGGCCTAAAATAGCTATGCCACCAGTCACCTCCAGAGCTTAGATATTAATCTTTCATACAAGTTACACTACAGTTATCAAAGTAGACCGGTCTCAAAGGGAGAATTTTTCCCCCTTCCAACTCTCATGAAGAACTCAAATTTACTCAGTCATGACGTATTATTTACAGAGTTCTCCTCTACTCGAAATTACCTTTGAATGTATTTTATCTGGATTAAACGCATCTGAACTACACAAATACCAGTGTAGAATATTTGTGCCTCTAATAGGAGGTTATAGTGTTGCACCTAAACAGACTTCACATCGCTACCAATTTAGGCATTAAAACATGCTCATAATTCAGCAAATCCTTAATAAACCCATTTAATGAATGGGATAACAGTAATTAATTCATTTGCCCAAGGCCGCAAAAGTGGTAGAATTGAAGCCAGCACTTTCAAATCTGCTGGCTCCCAGACTAGGCCATGCTTATCTTCATTTAATTATGAATTTAGAAAAAGATGACTTGCCTTTAAGTTCTCACCAGGGTGCAACAACAGCAGATCCATGGAGCCTCATTCTTCATGCTTTCTGTGTAGTGCGTGGAATCGTGTCAGTTGTACTAATATACCACGATGGAGCTAAGACAAGTATCTTTGAAGGTTATTACAAACACATACATGTACTGCTCAAACGCAGAAGGACTCCTGTTGTCCTAACCCAGGATTTCAAAATAAAGAGAAGCAGTCACATTCATGTAACACTCTGAACAGCTTTCTTAACAGAGAATAAAGTTGACTTTCTTCCCCATTTACTAGTGAAAACAAATGCTATGAAATGAGTTTTCTAGCGCCATTAAAAATCTCAGTACTTTCAAAGCATTCCTACCCTAGAGAAGCTGGGATCTACACCAATATTCGCCCATGTGACATCAGCTAGTTTTTCCATCCTATGCCTCAATTTGTTGAGATCACCGACCTAGAAATTACTAGTGATGACGTACACTGCCACCTTGTGTAACAGTTCAGAACTGAACAAGTCTGAAAAGTTGGGATTTCACACAAACATCCAGCTTCAGCTGTTTTAACAGCATTTTTTTTTTTCACAGCCACTGTCCCACATGAGAAGCCTCACCACTTCTACATAACTAAGATAACTCAGGTTGCAACAGATGCAAGTCTCCATGATCCCAAGAAACAAAGTTCATTCTTCTCCACTAACTGATGCAGGTATTTTCAACAGTAGATAGTTTTGCAGACACAGTTGGTGCTAAGTGGCATATATACTACCTTTTAGATTTGAAATGCTATTCCTCCAGCACAAGCAAATAAATACTATACACTACAATACTGCATTGACAAAAAAAGTGAGGCTAAGCTATTAATCCCTTCCACAACCTGAATCTGAAGAAGAGTAATATAAGTTCTGCCTTTTACATCCATGGACTAAAATTTGAGAACAGGTATTTGTCATTCCCTCCTCTACAAAACGAGACTGAGGGCTCATTTAGCTACAATGGCTGGGTATAAGCTGAGCAACTATATTCTGTACCAGCAGCACACACTGGGACAGGAGCTCCAGGACCAACAAGGATGTGAAGTTGTAAATATCCCAGTGGTCTGTAGCCAACCCAATCCTCCTGCTACATCTGGACCTCACAGCGGACATGGAAGCAATCATCCATTAAACCTTCTTGAGTCTGAAGCCAAGTGTAATTACACTGTCTTGCAAAGCAGTCCCAAGCCCAGTGGGTATATCACAAAAAAAGTACGTGTTAACAAGTAGAGGAAAGAAAAATGTGGAATGGTTCTGGAAAAGGACTTTACTGGGCTTTGAAGCGGTATAGTCCTTTTAAATACATGCTGAGTGGAAGTACTATTTTCTTAAAAAAAAAAAAAGGAAGACTGACATAATTTATATAAGTATGTTCATCTGGAAGTAAAAAGAAAGATTCTGTTGTCTCTGTTCTGAATAAATAGCACAGTATCAGAAAAACTTCTACAAGTGCACTATCTTTACACAGATCAAAATCCTAAACTACCAGTTTTCTTCCATGCTGGGCAGTACTATGCAACCTGTATAACATTACCATATTGTTAACTATTTACACGATAGCAGCATTGAGCCTATCTGCTTCATTTCTGCACTGACATTAAATTGGAAATTTTTGTATTACCTTGTTTCTTACAAATTATCCATTGAAAGAGAAGCATTACAGTAATTCACAGAATTCACAAACTTAACTCCAGCATTCAGCAGGAGTCTTCCTTGCTCTAGCAGACAGCAGGTTTTTCCCATCAGCTGAGCTGGCAAACAAGGAATACGCTGAAGCTGAGTAGCATTCACTGATCAATTTTGACATAAGATGAAATTTAGTTTAGAAAAACTTTACTTGTTTGGTATGTTTCTTTCTTCCCTTTTCCCACCCAAGCAGAAAAAAGCAAGACACAAGTCTTCTGCCATACTAATGTATTCCATCTTTCAAAAAGAAAGACATGATTTTAATATTACTTAACAATATGTTAAAAAAGTAGCCAGTTAGGCTTCAGTGTTAATACAATTATACACTCTATAACAGATTTGATAGTGTGAGTACTGTTCTTTTTTAAATTTTCTCATTCTGCAAGTATTCTTACACAAGCTGGCTACAAGTCAGAAAAAAAAAATCAAAACACAAATAGCGTAACTTGTACACTCTTAAACAGTAGATTGTGAAAGAACTGAGGAAATACTTGTCCCATAAGAGCCTCTTTTTCATGAAGTCATGTCAGGAGAATTCTGGAGCAGATGAAAGCACAACTGACTAGGTCCATTCCTTTGTCAGGAGTCAGAATGACAAAACATAGCTAGATGCAGAAGTGACAGGAGCCACTGCAGATGATGCAAACTAGTATTTTGGCCTCCACCCAAGCCTAAGCAATTTAAAGTCTTTGAGGCCAAGGCATTCAGAAGGAGATGGAAAAGAGCTATTGTTCCAACTCCAACGGCATACAGCTACAATCAAGTAAGTCTCACTCACAGACTACAAGCACACAAGCTAACAAATTCAGGTAGAAAGTGGCAATTTTTCAGTCCGCAAGAATTATCAGGCCAAAGGGTTCAGTGCAGATCCACACAGCACTGGGGACAAGGCAAGGCAGCACTGGCTCAAGACCAGATAAGCTCTCAGCACAGCAGGACAGGTAAGTGGAGTTGTCGTTCATTGATTCCTGCAGGGTTCCCTCCCCATATTGTGTCATTTCAATGTGCAGCAAAGGTGGTTTTTTTCAAGCTAAAATTGGACCAGTTGATGGAAAGTCTCTGCCTTGTCTGTCTGGCAGAATCCAAGCAGAATCTGAAAAGAAAAAATTGATAAAGTGAAACCAATATACTTAAAATCAAACCACAGGTGTTATCCCTCTTTAGACAAGCAGCTCTCATTCAGAAAGACAAAACCTCTTAAAAAATCATACCTAAAAAAAACCCAAAACACTTGTCCATCACTCAAATATATCACAAACCAGTTACCTTAAACACTGTTGCATTATCATGAGTAAGTGAATGAAGTAGCAAAGAACACTGAATATTTAGCAGCACAGAAGCCAGCTGAATGTTAACTAGAAACAGAAATGACATTGCTGTATTTACCAAAAACTTTGTAAGATTAAGAATGAGTGATAGGTGATGTGTAAAGCAGAAGCACCAATGGCTTGGGACACCGCTGCTTCTCTTGTGAATACAGCGAAGTTATGTTGGAGACAAAGACCTAGGGAAAGGGGTCTGTTTGTAAATACAGCAGATAAGTAGCCCACATGCCTGGAAAAAGCACCTTTAGAACAAAAATCTACTTATTCGCTTTCACTGAACACAACTTACGGAAGAACTTTTGAAAAAGGTTGGCATATGCAGGCATTTCAGTAACAGTTAATTCATGCTGAAGAATTTTATCAAGGCAAGGTGTAACTTGTTTAGGCTAAAGGCTGCATGACAGCATCAAGGTAGTGCGTACCCCTCTCTGGAAGGCTATACAGCTTCTTTAACAACTGAAAGCCAAAAAAGGGGAGCAGACAGCAGGAGCAAAATAGAAAAGGTACAGTGGAAGGTTAGAAGAGCTAGACTTATTTTGTTCTTTCTATGCTAAAGTTAAAAGTAGCTTGCAAAATTAATTCTGAAGTCAGGGTGTAATTAAAGTATCCATCTATTACGCCACTACAAAGCAAGAAGGAAAGATGGCAAATTAACTATCAGTAAAAAGTATGAATTCAGTAGGCCTGTGCAGCTCATTGCCATGGAGGGTTACTAAAACAAGCAATGTTGCTAGCCTTCTAAGTATTATGTTAGAAATTATCAAGTAACATATGCATTAAAGGTGCCTTCACTGCATTAAGTAGCTGGTTTTCTCCCCAAGAACGGCACCTATCAGGGCTTTTCAGACAGGTATACATAAAAAAATTGGACAGTTACACACACTTGCTAACAGATGACAGTACAGAACTAGATTACACCAGTTACTGAACCAATTACAAAACAGTACAGTTAAAAGTGTTAATTCTTCATTTGGAATCACGTTTGACAAGTTTATCTCCAAATTTCAGCTGCACTTCTACAAATATAAGACACTACTTCATTCGTCCTATTTAGAGTAGGGAATTGGTGAAAAGAACTTTTTTATTTTATTTTTACAGATACTGCGAACTTGAATGAAACTAAGAATATTCCATGAAACCCATAACAAAGCCTTATGCTACACCAACACTAGCACTATCTAATATATGCCACATTTCACCTATAAAACCTACACTCTGATTTAAAAAAAAATCCTTTAATTTGCATCACTCAAAAATAATTGTTAAGAATAGAGTAACTCCGTAAATAATCACAGACATATGCATTTTGTATAGTAATAATAAGCAGCACAGAGAAGCAGTTGTACTCTGTCCTTTGCAATACCCAGACATACATTGCATCCCAGGCACACAGACTATGAAAACTATATAGATTTAGAAAAGAACTTGAAATCCATATTGAAAGCCCTTTCTTAAAAAACCCTACCCTTTAAACAAATGGCTTTAGTTGTTTCATGAAACACTACTGTTGATTCCTAAATTATTCAACTGCAGGAAACTGATTTGCTTGTAACACTTCAGATTTGACTATCGTGATGAAAGCCTTACTAGATGTATTCATGGGAAACTTGCACACCCAGCCACCATTAAAGAACACAAACTTGAGTAGATTTCAGTATTATGGAAGAACATGTGCTACATTATTTAAACATGAGCTGTCTGCTCATATTTGAGGAATTTAAACGTAACTAATGTGATGTGTAAATCCCTAAAGCAACCAAAATGCACAGAAAAGTGTTTCACAAGCACAGGTTCATATTATTCTTTTACTGCCACTGCACTAGCATAAACATCACCTCTTTATGATTTGCATAAGCTAATATCCCACAGTTATACCATCTCTACTTCATGTACAGCGTAAAATTCCAAACTAATAGCTCCTATAAACAAGGAAGAAAACTTCATGAACAAACCTTTTTGAAGTATCTGCTCTGGAATTTAAAACATAGTTTTATTTGTTCAACAATTAACACCTAACATAGATTTTAATTTTTTTTTTTTTTTAAACACTAATCAGTATTTGGTCAGTGTGGATAAAACAAATATTCATGCAAACTTTGCTTATAGAAAAAAATGGTAACTGAGGATATTCTGAAAGCATTGATGAGAACCTGGGGGACACGTAGATGATTCTGGCACTCATTTCTGTATTTGTGCTACTCAGCTACGATCTGTGCCCATAGATCTACAGCTTTGGTGATTGTTATAGTATTGAGAACGTCAGCTGTAACAGGATTTGCTATGTTACAACATAGTACAACACAGGCTTTTCTGCTAGGAGTTAGTTATTAAGTTGTGGGTTGGTGCGATTTTTTTTTTTATTTTTTTTTTAAAAACACAGCATATGGGAGGAAGCACAGCAGCTTTATACGTAGGGATTATGGCACTTTACCTTTTAAAATACTCCACTTCTCGCTCTGTTTCATCCATTTCCACGCTATCTAGATCAATGTCTTTGGGTAGAAACACATCATCTACAAAGGAAAAAGGATGACACTATGTTAGATTCCATGGGGAGGGAAGAAGGAGAAAGGAAGAAGCTTGAAGAAGCTGCATGAAATGTGTTTTTTGGAGAACTGCCTGAACTTTGTAGGCTATTGATTAGTCATGTTTAGGCTGAATTAATATAAACTTACAATTAAAAAGACACCTTAAAAACCCTATACTAGTACCTCTGCTCAGCCTTTAAGGAGTTACACTGGGAACAAGAGAGAGATGAATCAACAATAAATTTACTGATTGCATTGGTTGCAAAAGCTGCAATAAACCTGGACTACACATGAGAATGGTCAAATTGTACAATGAATCAGATAGCTAATGAACAGCATTCAACTGCCTGAAATTTCTTGGCCTTACTACAGAAAAGGCAGCTTTAGAAACATTTTAAAAATGGTATTTCTAAAGAAAAATACTTTAAGAATTCTGGGTTTGTAGAGCTGCTGTACTCCCCCTGGGACATGATCATCAGGCTGTGTCTGCAAGAGTCTGAAGTCATGCTGCCTACAATCAGGAATTTTTTTTAAGACTTTTTTTAACATAGTTTAATATGGCCTGAATTTAGGCCTCAGCTATAGCAACAAAGACTCTTTAAAGTCTGTTGGTATATTGTACTGTCTCAGTGTACGGTTCTCTTTTGTACTTAAAAAAAATGTTCAGGAAAGCATAAATTTTTGCAAAAACCAATTTGAGCATCTTCCTATACATATATACTCCAATCTCATTTCTGAAGCAGCTTCAGAACACATTCCAAAAAGCGTGAGACAAACTAACCAAAACCACCTAGTACACATCAGGACTCTAGAATCCTTGAGATTATGAGAACAAACAACTCTTTCCTAAAGGCATTCCTGGTAGTTTAAAAGGTTGCACATCTTTGCCATGCAATTTACTTCTGAAGAACCAGAAAGCCCTATAAACAGAGGGCTTCCCTATACCCCTACTTTTCTTCAGCCTCTTCATAACAAGGAGTTAAAATACTCTGCCAGAATGTATTTCTTCAAGAAACAGACATCACACCAAAAGCAGTAATGTTCACTGCCTTATCACTTCACTTTAAAACTCAGTTAAAAAAACCCAACAAACTTTGTTACCCTCTTTTCATGTTCTTTCAATTACACTAGTTCTATTTTTTTTTCCTTAGTTCATTTTTTGTGCCTTCGCTAATTTGGTACATCAACCCTATGTCTTTAAGAAATTACAACTAAGTGAAAAATTGTATATTGCAGTATCTTTCCTGTAGTTTTGAAGTCAGAACTACTCAAAGTAGTGATCCAGTCCCAACTCTTCAGAAAGCAGCACAATTATCTCTTTATAAATTCAGAAACAAGTCCTTATGTTTTTTCACATTTAAACATCAGTTTTCAGAAATTGTAACCCTTCTTGATTTAAGCAGCAGAAAACAATGGTGAGGAGCAGGGAGAAGGAGAAGATGCAGGAAGCTACCTGCATTCTCCTGTAGTAAACATCCTCCACCACCACCCCCCTTCAATAGCTTCTCTTTCAAATGTCTTCAAATGGTTTCTCCAGTCTTCTCTTTCTGCTCCTAATTCTAGAGTTTTGTCTTGCTCCATTGTCTGGAGTACATTCTTCTCAGTAAATTAAAAAAAGCCCAAACCTAAACACACAACACAGTATGCACAAGAACTAAGGTATCAGAGAAAAGGGTTCAATGCTGTATCGCTGCTTGATTGACATGGAATGGAAACACTGAACAGAAGAAGAGTTAAAAAGACAGACTGGTGGGCTGACTCAACCCAAGCATGAAACCATAAAACCGAAGTCGGGCTCTATACCGAGCACTTGCAACAACTAAGAATTTGGTTTACATTTTTGTAACAAAGCTTAATAACATAAGCATCCTGAAACAGTGGCAGAGTGGATTAAGGTCTCATATCTTGATGTGCTTACCAGACAGAACAGCAGCAGGAACTGCAATATTAAGTCATTCTGGTGAATGGACATTTAATCTATGCACCGTTACCACTCAGCTACCAGGTGATCCCAGGGGAATGACTGGGTGCTCTGAGCAGACAGATGTCCACACTGCAAAACTGCCATCCCAACTGGCAGTCCCAGCATGGACCAAGCATGTGCAGGAATAAACTGGTGCCCAAGAATGGCAGTTTAATTAGTGTGCTGACAAAGCCAACCAGCTAGCACTGCATGAGCTTCTCAGCTGCGGTATTAGCTGTCAGATGTTTTCAGGAACACAAAAAAATATGTTGGGAACAAAATTATGCAAGTGCAACTTGTTTGAGTCAACTCAATCTTCTATGGTTTTATTATTTCTACCAGATAAATTAAAAAATCTGTTTACTAGTACAAACTAATATTTATGTGGAGAAAACACTCAATATTATCGACTCATTAACATCCCACTGTAAGTTTTCACTCTGGCAAATAAAAAATGGTAAATTAGTTTTTGTATTTACTTACCTGTTACTGTAATTAATATACGAAAGGAATTATTTCCACTAAGAAAATGCATATTTATGCATAAGTGATCATTCTTTGGCTGCAAAATCCCCTTACTTTCCTTGCTCAAAGAGTAAGACCAACTTTAGACTATACTCTTAATGCTGTATGAGAAACAACCTTGCTTTTAAAGAAGTTCAAAATGGATTTCGGCATACTATTGAATTATTTTAAATATTTATTTTAAGCAAGATAGGCTTTACAGAAGAGACTGGTTTTCTTAACTGACAAAACCCACATAACAAAACCAGCAGCATATGCCAGTTTATTCATTCTATAAAGCATCCTACACCTCTCTACTAAAGCTCTATGCATCTCCTAATTGTTATCATTACAGTGACTTGAGTTTTCCTGACATCAGTTTTTCTGTTTCTCTAATCTACATTGGCAGGAATGACTGAAGATAAAGATTTCAAATTTCTGGACTTAAATGGCAACAATAAAAACCAACCTGAATTCTTCAACTTTCTTATACACTTACCAATGGAATTGTTGACTTTGTCCCCTTTTTTCTTCTTGTTTTTCTTGTTCTTGCCTTTTGGTTGAGGAGAATCTGCAAGTATTAGCTTATTATTTTGTTGCTGATCGCTTGGTGAAGGGGATTCACTTGTTACAGGTGCCTTCTCTTCCTTTACATGGTTTAACTGTTTTTTGTTGTTATTGTTTAATTTCTTTTCCTCTTTTTTAGGTTCTGCAAGTGTTGGGAGCTCTGCTGCTTTTGCTTTGGATTCTGTTTGGTTTCTGGTTTTAGTCTGAATTTCAGCTGCTTTGGGGGATTCAACAGGCTTTTTCACTTGTTCAGCACACGGTTTGTTTATCTGCTTTAGTTTCTGTTTGCTGTTTCCTTCTTTATGTTGATGCATAATATCAAGCAGAAAAGAGAGGGGCTCATGCTGCTTTACACTCCCCTCTTTCTGATAAAGCAGCTTTGAGTCTCTAGTGTTTACAGGATTGGACAGTTCACAGCCTGTCTCTGAAACCGGCCTCTGTTCTGTATGATTCACATGTCCTGACAGCGAACCTGAGGAGGTTTCTATCTTTTCTGATTGCTCAAGTGTACCATTCTGAATGTCTTCGGGTGCGTTTGGGACAGATTCCTTCACTGCCTGGCAGTTTCGAGTAAGCATGTCCACCTTCTGACAGTCTTTACTTGTTCGTTCTTTCTTCTTTTTCTTTACAGCCCGCAACTGCTGAAGTTCTTGAAGCCGTTGTAATTCTTGTTTCAGCCTCTCTTCTTCTTCTTCCTCACGCCGCCTCTGTTCCTCAAGCAACTGGTGATGCTCCCTCTCCCTGGCTTCTGCTTCAAGTCGAGCTTTTTCTTCAAGCTACAAAATAACAATAGGTTTATTGAAAGTGACAAATGTTTTGGAAATTATTACTACTTTTCTCTACATTATAAATCCTAGGTTGTTAACATACGAACATACTTAATCCAGAAGTCTGCACAGCAAGCAAATAGCTATTTATACAAAAGCTGCCCTTTAAAGTATATTGAAGTCCTTTCTATATTTCTAGGTTTCTGTAATGTATTTGACTGTTAATGCCAGCTGTTGATCTTCTCTTCGCTACTGCTAAGCCTAACTCCGTATCAAAGTTTTCTACAACCTGCTGAACAAAAACCTGCTGAAAACAAAACATTCAGCTTCATTCTTAACAACTGCATGTATTACTAAGGTAACTCAAGTTTGCATCACGTTGTATCATTTACCTGTTCTCTTGCTACAGTAGCAGAGTTGCTTTGTTTCAGTGTTCATGAACATTAGGAAAAGCAATCATTAAAAACATTTTACAGCAAAACACTAAGCACATAAAGTTACATTAAAAGTTGTCAAAAATAGTAAGCGTGGTAAAGTCTTCTGCTGTCAGCGATAAGTTCATTAACCACATGAAACAAAGACACAAGTGATTTTTTTCAGCCATTACTGCAAATGCCTAAAATTTTGCTGTGCAGCATTGATCTTGCATTATTAGCAAAAAATAAAGAAAATCATGAACTGAGAACAATCACATCCATTTATTTTCTTGCACATTTAGAACTGCCTGTATGGGATTACTTTTTCACAGTTATAGAAGTCATGCAAAATACCCTAGGAGAATCTTCCACTGCTTATGCTCCAACTGCATTGCAAGAGCAAAGTTAATTTTGCATTATGAATTTTGCAAATTGAATTTATTTGTAACTAACTCACTAAGCCCTCAAGTTGCTGAATAGTGCTACAACATGAACATAAAGAATATAACTTGTGAACATCAGGTCTTCCAAAACCATGGAAGCATTTAAAGAACACAGAATTAGTGCCAGCAAGGAAATCCACAAACAAGAAATATTTACAGTGCAGTCACACAACATGCTTATAAGCACTCAGAAACATTCAGCAACCAATCTCATTGAGCCTTGAACTTCATACCTAAGGCTGATACTCAAATTGCAGTAAGAAAAGTAGATTTCCTGCTTGTTCAACTTCTATATATATATTTTTCCTCTATTAACTCAGCAAATATTGTTTTCAAAAAATAATTTCACTGTTATACTTTGGAGTTTTTTTAGAAATGTTTTTGCCAATTTTCATTTGAAAGCAACTTGTAATCTTTTCTTCCCTGCCCCCTCTTTGCAGCTTGCCACTTCACTCCAGCTTGGGATAGCCCTTCATGTCATCATGTGGCCCAGCACTTAACCTCTTTCAATCAGGACAGCAAGGTGCCCAGTGCAATCATTCTAAAAATATAAATTCTCAACTTTTCCTCTCTCATAAAAGCACTGACCTTATGTCTCCTGGCTTCCTACAGAGATACTTTATCATAACCATTATCCCAGTACAGAAACACTAGTTTTCTAACTCTCTCCACACTTTTAAATATCAATTCTACAAAACAATCAAATTCTTAACATTTCTGACACTTAGAAATAGCTTTCTAAAGTGTGGAAAATTCCAATATAAAGCTGACTTGCAACAAAACACAAGACAATGACATTGTGAGGAATCTTCCCAGTCTACTATATAATTCCTCAGGCAGTATCCGAACAGGTAAGTCAGTTGTGTATATACAAACAGGCAGTGTACCACAAACTACAAAGAAAACAATTATACTATTATTATAAAGTCAGTATACAGTGGTATACTTACACAGAGCACACAGATTCAAAAACATAAGGTCTAGGATAAACATACTTTTATGTCTTACCTTTCTTTGCTTATGTCTGGCTCGCTTGGCTGCTCGAGAACTGCTTACTGGTTTGGTTTCAGAGCTGTTTATAAATTGTAGCAAGTCTTCCACCTTTCGATGGTCAACAACACTTTCCCTTTCAGAGATCTGATCTGGTTTCTTCGGCTGTTCCTCTTTCCTTTTTGTTAGACGTAAACGAAGCTTTTCTCGCATCTCTGCGTAATTTCTACTGGTTGGTGCAGCTGGAGGCTGAAGGACACAAGACAAAAGTTTAGTGAATAAATACAAAAATTTCACTGACCTAAGACCTTTGAGGTTTTGAAATTTTAGAAGCCTTCAAATAACTTCGAAAGTCCAAACCTGAATATCAGACTCCTTATTGTTTGTATGCACACCTGAAGTTGTATTTAACAGGCAACAGACCTGTCAGACTTGGTGCTAGCTTGTGAACTGTATTTTCCAACTGAAAGAATGACTGATCTTGTGGAGGAACGCACAAGTAAGATGACAAATACCTTTAAAAGCAAGAAGGAAGATTTCCATATTCTCTTGTGATCGGTATACCACATTAGAAAATCTGAAAGGAGCAGACATTTGCTGCTGTTTCCATCTTCTATGAAGTCTGTTTCAGAGTTTAGGCTACATGGGCCTCTGGGCTGTAACTGTGAAGGCTTGATGACCCTGCATGCCAGCGTACCTCCAGCAGAGTCGCATCAATAACTTGGTAACACTGCTGCAAGTTGAATCCTTGCGTCATGTTTCATATCTCTATTCCCATCTACTGCTCCTGCCTCTCAACTTCTCATTCCTCCTCCCCTCCTGCTGCCTTACCCTCTCCCTTCCTGCACCAGATCTGGTGCCCATCTGTTTGGAGCTACACCAGTTCAACTCATTAAACGAGCAAAACAAAGCCCATTAACTTAAAAATCCTGTAGCGTTCTGCCACTTCAGCAAAATGAATAACTTACTGTGCAATCAGATACCTATCAAAGACAGATCAATCATGGACATGGTGGGAACATGCAATGAGAAACGGGATCCCCTCCCTGCCCCTTCCAGCCACAGGGCAGGGGCTTTTAATTCACTTCAAACTCTAAGATGAAACTGCATCTGATCAAATAAAAGCTGTTTATTGGCCATGTATGCCAAATAGGAAAAAAAATGCCAGACGCTCAAATTCTACTAGTTAACTGATTATTAAACCAGACTATACACAGATTTATAAATGAGGCCAGCAGGAAAATGAAATTTTAAGTTAAGAAAAAATTTAATGTGGCAACTTAACAGCTTTTAGAATTTCATTCATGCAAATGAAAAGATATGATTTCAAGAATTCACTAGACATGTATGAAGTTCACTTCAGGATGCTTCAAACAAAGTGTTAAGCATTCAAATAAAGAACATAAGGGAAAAGATTTTATATAACCCACATGCTTTAGAAATCCATAATTTCTTCAAAACACCCTTTAAGTACTAATGCAAGTCAGTGCCTATCAAAATGCACCAGTAAATAAAATTGTCTGTAATACTGAAAACAGGGAAAATGCAGTTTGGGTTTTCCTTTGATAAAAGTATAATTTAAACTTACACTGCCTAAGTTCTACATAAGAATAGTTTATTTTTTAAAAAAGGAAAAAAAAGAAAAAAGAAAGTTCAAGTGAATACTTTGAGGATTGCTGTTTTTACAGATGGGAGAATGGCTCATAAATTGCCACAAACATTTAAAAAATATCCTATATTAAGTGTACTTTTACTCAAACTCATCACATTATTTATAATCACACTACTACAGATAAGTGCATGAATTTTGTAAAGTTATTAGAATGGCTCAATGCCCTTTTTTGCAGTTTCAGTCAAACATGGTATCTATTATCCAAGTCAGTTGCTTCCTAAATATTTTAGTCATTTTTATTGAATTGCTTTCAGCTGGAAAGGTTTGTTTCAGACCTTCATTTCGAAGAGGAAAATTACTTTCTAACCATGCTCCTTCTACTCTTTCCCTTGAGTGAGCTCCAGTGCCACTCCCTTAGTTGCAGTCTGATAAATCACATGCAATCAATGAGTAAGTGACAAAAAAGCAAATAAAAGCAATTTAAAATCCAACAACTTACTCCTCCATGGCCGAAGAACTCACAGTAACAGCAGTCACAGTATTTTCCTTCCTTCTGATTTGTGGATGTTGAGGTACTGGAGCTGTGCTCTGAACAGCTGTCTTCATCTTGGCTCTCCTCTCCATCATACTGTTGATGATCATACGTGTTACTGTTCTCACAGCGATGGCCCTCACAATCAGGATCACTATGTTAAATTAAGAAAAAGCTTATAAAAACTCTAGATTATACTAAATAAGGTATTTGAAAAGGAACATATACAGTTCTATGTACATCTACTGGGAACAATGACTCTCAAACTGGGAAATCAGCCACCAGTGATGCATCAAATCAAATCCTAAAGCCTTCATCTAGTAGCTTGCAAATGGAGATGCTCAAAACCAAACAACAAGATAAGATGATACAAGAGAAATTGATTTATAAAACCTCATTTAGTGACTCATTGAATGAGCAGCCTAGAGAATGAGTTTTGGAACTGTTCTTCCTGGCTTTAAACAGGTAAAATGGTTTCAGAAGTAGTGATTTACCTTTTTTAAATGGAACGGTTTTGAAACTACTGCCCATCTCATCACTTGTGAGTTGGAGAGAGCTGTGCAGTTGCAAAGTACTCAACTTATTTCTAAAATCCCCTGGTTTTAGATAGATTTGCAACCTCTTGACTTTAAGAAAAAATTCAGGGTCAGATAAAACCAAAATGTTCCCATTACCCTGTTTGCACCTTTATTTTCAAGGGGAAATACTAGCATGTCTCTTCAATAAGCACGTACATAGCAGTTTATTCCCTCCAGAGCTCTGCATAACTGTGTGCCCAACATATCTACTGTCTGGTTCTTCTAAAACTGATGTGATCTTGCTTCAAAAGTATTTAAAAGAAAATCCACTCATCTAGGATTAGTATTTCTTCATTCTTATGTTAGAAAGGTGAAAACAAGCCATAATCTGTCTTATCTGCAAAATATATGTGAATCTTTTTTCTAATCTTACTCCCCTCCACTCCCTACCAATAAGTTTCTCAAGAATTAGTTACCAGGACAGAATGAAAAATTGTTCAACTTCAGTATCTCGGTTATGGAAAAGGCATGCAGAACTGCTGAACAGGAAATACTGCCAGTCAGTGCAAACATTCTGACTAGTCAGTTTGAGCAGCCCTTGCATCACTGTTTCTTGTCTGTTGAGAGTCAGCATTACAGTGCCCAGCAGCACACTGGGATAGCACGCGCTAGGGGTAACAGATACAATTCCATAGAAATCAAGGCTTCGTTAGTTCTGTCGCTCAGTCACTAGACTGAAAGACTAGAGCATAAAGCACTTTTTCCCCATTATAGCACATTACTGATTCATATAGACTGCAATAATTGTTTCTAGGTTCTCTCCCAGTTCATTCCTTACGAACTAAAATTACTTTGTCATGTTAGCACCTGGAGATTGATGATAAAGTTGGATTTCTATTGCATTAAATACCCTATATTCAATTCTCTCTCTGCACTAGGTAAGACAGTTTCTTTCCAAAACTGCAAATAGTTTCTTGAGCAGGAAAGAACAATTACTTCTTTTGTAATATCATCAATAAAGCCTGTTGATAACAGAAATAAGGGCGTTTTTAGAAGCACTTCAGGTATGCAGTTAACTAACTCTGCCTAAATATCACATCATCTTTTGAAAACTACTGCAGTAGCCAGCAGACTACATGCATAGCAACCATGACCACAGCCCTGCAGGTCACAATACTTACAGTAATGACTCAACTGCTTTTCTGTTATGCCTGCACTCTTCAGACTTATCGAAGAGTTGGCACGATTGTCAGTCTGCTACAATACATAACGCTACCAGAAGACAATTCCTCCCAACCTCCAAGACCTTTGAAAACCTTCAGAAATCAGAACATCCTTCCACACTACAACCACTGTATAAATGGTGGGACTGATACCTAAGAAGTCTTAAGTGTAGTCAGGAAAATGTGTTACTATGTAGCAGGTTTCAAAACCTTTTTATAGTTTGAGCTAAATCTGTCTACAGACTCCTTAAGTTTTCACAGCTTTTCATTCCTGCTTGCCATGTAATGCTGAAATGACAGAAGACAGATACATTACACAACAGGTTTGTGTCTCAGCAGCAGCAATCACCACCAGCAAGACAGAGTAAGAAATAATAGAGCTTGACTTATTAATCCCAGGTGATATTTCTAAAAGTGAGAAAACATTTGTTTTTAAGCCTCTAAACTCAGGAACTAGATTCTGCAATGGAAATCATATTTGTAAAGTCTCACACCAAGTTACATACTAAGTATCTAAACTCAGTCTCATTTGCAGAACACACAGACAGCTCTTCTTTCACGCTACAACCATTGGCAAAGGAGAAGAGTTATCTGTATTTTAATTCCCCTTCTACTGTAAAAAAGAACAACAATAACAACAACAAACTTACCTGCAGACACTTGGTGGGGCACTTACAGAGCTGTCTGTGGTTGAAGTAGGAGGTGCAACTGTAGTAGGACAAAGACCTGAATGAGGATCCACAAATCCAGGGGCTGTTGCAGCAGCTTTGGGGAAAGAAGGAGCAGCAAGATTTGGAAGATGCGGTGTAGAGGCTGGAGACAGTGCAGCAGGAGACAGCGAAGGAAGGGATGCTAAACTGGTAGGACTATTTCGTGGTGCAACTGGTGCAGAATGTCTATGGTCCTCTTTATTAATATTGTGGAACACTTCACCTAAATTGGGGAAAAAAAGAAGCGACTTACAATTAAAAATAATTAATAAGTCTCCATTAACTACCCAAACAACCACACAAAGTGCTGGATGTTCTCAGATTCTGTAAAAAACAGCAGTATTTCAACGTCTTTCTATTACCAGTTCCAAAACCTAACATCAAGGTCTTTTACAAAGTTCTTTAATCCAGGAGGACAGAGACTGTAACTCAAGAGTAAGAAGAACAGCAATTAAAGAAAATCATCAAGATACATAATATTACTAAAATGAACACATACAAATCTTTATGGTTTGCTAAATGTACATGAGTCAGTTACTAAGCTGTACATGAATTACAAATCCTTACCTATCGACGAAGGTCTCTTGGATGATACTTTGAATTGGTTGCTGCTTGACTGCACTGTAGTTGCTGTGCAGGAGACAGAAGAAGTGGCAGAAGAGGTTGCCATGACAACTTTATTAGCTTCCATAAAGGCATCCTGGAAATTGTACAGACATTTCTTCTTTGCAGCATTTTTTTTCTCTTTGCTGTCAATAACTGTTGTTGCTTCATTGCTAGATGTAGTAGGAAGTGCTTCGGGTCTTATTTCTGAGAGCGCTGGTGCTAATATATCACTCCCTTCAATTGAAACACACATAGTTATTAAGAATCACAGAATTACAGAATTGTCTTTATGGCATTTAGAATTCAAGATTCAATAATTTAGATGCAGAGAAACAAGGATATGTTGTTAGTGTTGGCTTGGTAGGATTAGTGAAGCGATCCTCCTTTCCCCCTCCTTCCCCCGCAAATATAGCTGTAACAAAAAGTGCCAAGAAGTCTCAGAGCAGAAGTCACAAACCTTAAAGTTACAATTTTAAGAACACTACTGAATGTGTGTTAACAAGTAGCAAAGATGCTACAGATACTTTATACATTTATAATTTAAAAATTAAAATTGGACACCATTTTACATGCTAAGTATATAAACTTCAATATCTGAAGTCCAGGTTAGCCATGCAACAATTATAAGCAGGAACAACATATCCTTCTATCAATATAACATCATAAATCTTATCTTTACTTATTGGAAATTCCAGCTAACTACAGTAACACCTTTGTGACAGACCTTCCACACAAGCTCGCCACTAGTCATCTGTTGGAACAGCTACCCCTAACTACATTTGTAAATAGATGAGCTGTCCTACTGGGGAAGCTTTTAATGCCTCTCCCTTTTAAATATCCCTGTACTATCTTGACACAGGTTAGCAGCAGATCAGTCTGAAAAAAGCCAACACACAAAACCAAGCTTCCTTTTTCATACAAGTCAAATGAAATAAGAAAGGCATTTTAGTATTTGCTGTTATGTGAATAGAAGGATCTCTCTCTGTTGTTATTCCTCTTCTATTCTCTTTCACTGTAACCATTAGTATTTCCAAAGGCTTCCTGGCTTAAAGTAATCTTTTGCTTGATTTATGCCTCTGTCTTTCTGTATGACAATGCAGTTATCTCTGCACGTTTTAAGAAGTAGGATGTAATACCATGTTACCCATGCTCTTACAACCCTGTAGAAAAAGAGCATGCCTTTGTGGCAGAAAACCAAAAATTATTTAAGTTTCCCCTTAATTCCCATTTCTTTGCAACCCTAAACTTCTGAAGACAAAAATACCTCTACAATGACTGTAGGTAAAAAATAGCATGCTATTCTTTTGCCTTTAGCATCCTCTCCCCAATACATGAGAATTTATTTTTCAATTTTCAGCCCCACTGGAGTAGAAATGGCAGCAAATCTCTGCCAGAATCTCATCTTATAAAACCATGATGATGAAACCTACCATTCCTGGAAAAAAGTGCCACACTCCATTTCAAAACATAAGGCTTTTAACTAGTCAGTGTGAAGTAGTAACAAACCCTCACCAGGAATCGTATCAGGCAAAAATGTAGCAGGATTCCAGTTCTTGTCATTCATCATCTCTGATCCCCAAAGACTTATGAATTTAGAACTATTCCAATCTGGAGTGCTCCCAAAACAGCTTGGGTAAATATGATCTTGGAGAGATGCATTGAATACTTGATGCTTGTTTGTATGATTCTGAACTGGAGCTGGCGGTAATGCCTACAAAAATAAAGAGTATTTTCCTCATTAATATTCTGTTTGCTTACACAGTCACTCCAACAGCAATATTCAAATCATAGTGTTTCAATTGTGAAAAGCATTCTAAAAAGCATAATAACTATTTCCCAGAATGATAAAAAGACTGGTTTGTTGATTTTTAGTGCAGATAATACATTACATAGATTGTATGTACATGTATATATTTTATAATGACAAACATTGCTTTTAGATTCAGCTAACTGATAAATACAAAAAAGCGTTCTCTAAAAATATGTGGGTTAATATATATTGGTAGGGCCTCATTTTTAATTAAAAACAGTATTTGTATATACGTAGAACTTGTTAGGAATTACTACCTTTCAAAGCCCAAGCTGCCAAAACCAATCCTCTGTGACATGATAATCATTACCACATAAGACAACTGTGATAAAGGGATTACAAACACTTCAGGATTGAAAATAAGCATAGCAGAAAAAGAAATAAAACACTTGTTATTTGAAAACATTTTAAAATTGATTGTATTCTTCTGCTTTTTTAATCTCCAAGTATTAACAGGTTCCTGACTTAAAAGGGAAGGAATACACCCTTTTATTTTAGGAAGCAACTAGGAGGCAAAAAAAAAAGGGAACACGCAGTTTTTCTTGTTTTATAGAGGCAAGTTGTTCTGGCTCACCACATTTCTTCTGGCTGAAATTGTTTATTCACATTCTAGAAAGTAACTTTCTCCCACAGACCTTGTGCAATGCAAGCATTATATTCAATTACTGTCACGTTTAAAAAAGCCAGGGAAGAGTGAGTTAGTTCTATTTTTGCACTAGATTTGATGCAATGAAAAGCTACACAGGAAGTAGATATGGATATTAAAAATATCAGCTCAGTCCAATGACATTTCAGACATGGAAGTCTGAACACTCATGGGCAAACAAAACACTTACATACCCAGTCTCCTTTTTCTATATAGAAGGATTTTCATTGTCTGACTAATGGTGAAGGTGGGAGAGGCTGGAATACCCTGCATTAAAGAAAACTCATATACATGGGTACAAAGAAACACTTCACAGGGCAGAACAGCCTATCCATGATAGACCAACCCTGATCCAACAGGGCTTATTAGCTCATTTACCACCAGCTCTGCTACATTCAGCTGGCTCTTCAAAGGCAAAAGGTCCCTAAAGCTTCAGCTTCCACATATGTCTTTCCAGCTCCAGCACCACATAAATACATGGAGCCCAGCTGGTTCAGGTGCTGTGCCAGAGCTAATAGATCTGGCCTGCATTACAAAGCCACTTAGTGCTAGCAGCCTGCTACTCTGCGTGGGGCTTCTGGTGCAGCCTTGACAGTGTGCTGCAGATGTTCTGCTACACAAAGGTCTTCTGAAAGGAAAGACAGCAGAGATCAGGGATGGGCGCTTGAGTAGATGGATGGGAGCTTGAGTGGACTGCCATATGTAAAAAGAGCTCTGGAAGGATGGCAGAAAGTAGGGTACAACAGTTAAGGGTTTCAGAAGAATGGCAGTGGGCTGTTGAGAAATGGCAGGCTGGCACAGTGCAGTTACTGAACTGGTGCACTGCAACAGAGATAAGAAAGGGACACCAGCAAGACGAAAAAACAAAGTGGATGTTAAGAAGGACGGTAAGAGTAAGTAATACTCATCTTAGTGAACTAATCTACTCTTCTTGCAACCACAGGATCACTGGACCAGACCAAAGGGAGACGACAGGAATATGTACCTAATGACAAAGTCTTTGCCCCTTTCAGCAGCACCCACAGTTCAGCTGATTTAAATGGTATGTGAAGCAACACCACATTAATAGTAATTCTTGCTTTTGACTCATACTTCTGAAAAGCTGTCACCTGGTCCCAGTCCTTGTTCCACATCTTTCTCTTGCTTATTACAAGTTTTGGGTCAAAAGAATTTTGCAGAACCTGCAAAAAAGCAAGTTCTCTCAAAGCACAAAAACCCCCATCACAAATAGACTCCTATGCCTCAATTTTCGCAAAAAAAAAAAAAAAATTACCAGCATTTTGTACTAGAAACCTCAGGATATTATTTCCAAAATGGAATATTAAATTTTGACCTTTAATATATATGAAATGAAGATTTAATTAGTCCTATTACACTGACTAAAGTCCCATCACTGTTTCCACCATTCAATACTCATTTAACTCCATGTGCTTTCTAACCACAGTAAGAAAATTATCAGTCTTCCTGACAACAGCTACCCTTACCCCTGCTGTATGAACATTCCACCAGGTCTGAATCTGTCCTGTTCCCTACCCCTCTCTATTCCCTCCAAATGGACTACTATAAACAGACAATTTAAAGCAACTTTCGTGGTTTCATTGATACTCAGTCATGCCAGTTCATACAGGTGTAACAGTATTTTTCCTAGGGTGAGAATGCATCTATCTCCTTCGTCAGGCTTACCTTATTGTGTGTGAAGGGAGAAGCTGTATACAAAGTGGGATGGATAAGTGGACGAGGCAGATGAGGAATTGTATGCAATGGTATATGTCCATGGATGTGAGGATAAAGATGAAGTGCAGGATGTGCAGGTTTTTCAGGATTCATGAACTGGTGGCCGGCAGGCAGGCGTCCAGTTGCAAGTGCAGAGGCTGTTAGACCTGAGGCTTCTTGTTTGCAAACATGACATTCACAAGCATTTGGACCTTGGTCAGCCTGTAAGAAAATAAAAATTAAAAAAAAAAACAAAACAAAAAAACCCCAATAATAAAGTTCAATCTACTTGACAGACAGTAAAATCAGCTACTTCCCCCATCCTTTTTTCTTAGTAATCATTAATATTATTTCATTTTACATACATCAATTAACATTGTCAGAGCACCCACAAAATTCTTTCGTCTAATACCAATGAAAAAAACCTTGTAGTGAACTAAAAGCACTAGTGGAAGATCTTTATCTTGGTTAAGAAAAGAACGGCCTAAAAACTGGCAGCATTTCATACTATATAGACATTTAGTGTTCACAATCAGTGACAACAAGCGAGATACTGATGCAAATAATCAAGAACAGACAGGAATAGGAACCTTGACAGCATTTGATTATTACTAGGCAATTAATTACTCCAGTATGAAAATTCAAATTGGATTATTATTTTCCACAATTTTCCAAGCACATGGAAAAACAGTCTGTGTAGAAAGCAGTAATAAGGGTTGATGAGCTGATGAAGTTGGAAATAGTCCTGAGCTGCATCAGGCAGACCACTGCCAGCACGTCAAGGGAGGTGATCTTTCCACTCTGCTCAGCACTAGCGAGACACACCTGGAGTGCTGGGTCCAGTTCCAGGCTCCCCAGTACAACAGAGACGGACGTACTGCTGTGAGTCCAGTGAAGGACCACAAAGATGATTTAGGTCTTGGAGCATCTGTCATACAAGGAGAGGCTGAGACACCTAGGACTGTTTAGCCTCGAGACACAAGACTCAGGGGGATCTTATTAGTGTGCGTTCCCTGGCTGGGCAGGGAAGAGGAAGAGTAAAGAGGACAGAGCCAGACTCCTCTCAGTGGTATCCCATGAAAGGACAAAAGAAAACTGGCACAGACTGAAATACAGGAAATTCCACTTAAATCATTTGTGAGAGTGGTAGAACACTGGAACACGTTATCCACAGCAGTTCTGGAGCCTCCATCCTTGGGGATACTCAACACCCAACTGGACACAGTGCTGACCAACCTTCTCTAGATGACATTGCTTTGAGCAGGAGAGCTGGACTAAACTATCTGCAGATGTCCTTTCCAAACTCAACTGTTCTGTGATCGTGAGAAGCAGGCATTTCTCACAAAAAATTTCATAATCGCATCAACCATGAGAAATCCATGCCTTATTAGAACCTTCTACTGATCTCAAGGTATCACTAGTCTCTGTTGTCTCAAAAGGATTCAAGACTTCAGAAGAAAAACAGCCCAGGCAAGAGCAGCTCTATTTCCCTCTCTCAGCTCAGTACTTTTTCCTGCCACTGTCACCTGACATTTCACTGGAAGATAATTTTACAAGTAGTAATACCAGGAACACTTCCCAATTGCTACTTTTCCCAGCAACGTGGCAGTACGCATTTTTCCAAAAAGCAACATTAGCTAACTTAGCTTTCTAGAAAAGAATTGACAGGTGGTATTCTTCTTAAACACGCCTTCCTCTCAGAAACAAATAACTCTTCATTATCACAAAAAAGAATTACAGCCTTTGACAAAAGGTATATTTTAACTACCAAAGATTTCATAAACCAAATACAATTATTGAATTAATTAGGTGTATAAAGAAAAAATAACTTTCTCACAAAAAAAAATTGTATCATGAAGAGACCAATACTATTCTACTAACAAATGTAAATGGAAAAAAATGTCAAACAGTATGGCAAGATTCAAAATCCAATTCTGACAAACCTTTGGGTACTGAGTATGAAAAGGAATCCGAGAACAAATAAAGATACTGCATAAATGAACAACCCCAACACATAATGCCAAAAAAACAGAAATGCACATGACCTGTACCAGCGAAATCAGTCGCTTGAATGCAGTGTTACAAGGTAGATACTCAGCTCTGATTAAAAAATCAGGCTAAAAAAGGAAGACATTAAGAGTTCCTCAGAATAATTCTGAGAAAATTCTTTTTCCTCAAACAAAACAAAAAAAGAAGAAGGTTAAATCTGCCTTTTTATCTTGCATTTTTAGCTTGCTTCCCTAAGGCAAGCAGACTTACATAATCTCATTTGATTTTTCACAACAAATGCTGAATCTGTTCACCAGTTTCAAACTAGTTTGACAGCAGTCTCAGCCCATATAAGTATTATGCCATTGGTCAGTCAGAGTAAAACATGTCAGCATACTCGCTGAAAGAAAAGTAGCTTAATACTCTTAGTATGCTTAAAACATGAGAAAATACTTCCAGTGGAAGGCCTTACAAACATCCTAACGACAGGGGAATATCTAATGGGAGTTCCCACCTGACTGTCACCTAAAGTCTGAAAGGTGCCCCCTCCCATGTGGATTCTTTTATACAATAAGCAATAAAAGCGACTGGTAGGTTCCCTGTCAATGCAGCAATCCTGTGTTGTAGCTGCAGGATAACTCAGATTAAAAGCCACACAATCCCAAAGATAAGTCCATCGGATGCTTTGCTTTGGTGCTCAGGTTAAACCAAACACCTGCTGAGCAGATACTCTAGACATGGCTCTCTGGGTGGTCTGCTGACCTTACAGTAAAGAGCTTAATAACCTTAAACCATTAAAAAAAAATATTAAAAAGAGCCAAACACCCCAAGACCCATGCCGTAAGTCATGCAATGGATTTAACTGCACAGAGTTTCATCAGGGGAAGTTAGACTTCAGATATAATATTACAAAGTGCCCGTTAAGTAAGAATTCACATCATTTCCCCCCACCCCAATTAATTTCAAATAGCATTAATATTTAACAAAGGCCAAGCTGAAAAGTCAAAGTAGAAATGCTTTTTAGTTTCTGTAGGCAAGAATAAATTTTTTTCCCCTCTTACTGAAGCCACCTTCAATATAACTAACATATTTCAGGTTTTGACTGAAGGAAAATATTAGCCATGACAATATACAATCAGCTAAAAAATATTTTTGGTATCGTATCTACCTACTGAAAACTTAACGTATTAAAAGTTAAATATTTAATTGAAGATATAAATACCTTATCATTTGAGCATCCACATTTCAAAAACTAATTTACTAAAGGGGTTGCTTTTAGATTACTATACCTGCTGACTGGGGTAAGAAGGTGGTGGACTATCCATTTTTGCTTCATCTTTCCTTAATGCCCTTTTTCCTAAAGACATTTCCTCCTTTTGAGTCCCTGGTGGTTCACCACTGCTCTCCCCATCCGCTTCTTCATCATCTGCTTCTGAGGAACTGCTGCTAGTACTGCTCACCTGAGGAGACTGGACAACATTAACTCATTAACATCGGGGTGAAGGACAGGCCTTTCTCCAGTGAGCACATCCAACTGCCAGAAAAAGATATGCCATAAAAACGATAGTGTAAATGCTGTACCTCGTCTTTCAATGCCATGTTTTCACCTCCACCATTTAGCTCACTGTGAATTCCATTCATGTTGGCTACAACCTCTGCATCGTCGTAATTATTCAGTGGGTAGATATCAGCAAATTTTGCTGATAATGGTGCAACATCTTCATCATCACTACCACTGAGGGGAAAAGAGGCTTAGATAAATCACAGTGCTTAGTAACCTCAGTTATTGTGAAATTAGATAGAACACCAAAATGAAATCAAGTTGAGGGCATCCCTTGTATACATGTTCCAATTAGGAGTCAAAGGATTGTCTTTCAAGTTGTTTAACTGAACTTATTTTTTCAGGCAAGTAAAATCAAGCAACCTGCCATATAATCCTACTGAATACAGCAGTTGCATGCCTGAACAACAGACTGGATTGAAAATAAGATTCTGCTATTTCTGTGTAAAATATTTTTCCACCATTGTTTTCTGACCAAGAATCTATGGAATTAATAATGACAGGATATGGATGACCTTTAATTGGATGAAAAAAGCCTTATGCTGATGACTTCCTTTACAGAAAGTGTGAAGTGGAAAAAGTACAATATAAAATTAAAGTTTTTTCCATACATTAAATGTCAAACCAGTAAGTAGGGAACATTGAACACATCACCGTAACTCTTAAATTTCTCAATAGCAGTCAGCTCCTAGACAACTCCACATCTACGTGCTTTTCAGAATCTGCTCTAAAATACTTAATGGAAATATTTTCCACACAGAGAGCTAGTAAAAGAACATGCAAGTTTAATTACCCGCTCCAAGGAAGTGTTGCCAAGATTGGTTAGTTCATGTTTCTACAGCAATCCAGAGCTCCTAGAAGAGCTCCTAAAGTGTGCACATTATCATTTTGCATTCCATGAAATACTGCACCAAAATTTAATTACATGATGGCATCATTAAGCATATTTCAAATGTGCAATGAGGAACTAAAACACAGCAGATATGAGACATAAAATGGCCCTTTCCCAAGGAGCAGTGGTATTTCCCTAAAAATAGGCTTCTTACAATAAATAATACTTGGATTCAACTAAACTAGCTTCTGAAGAGACAAACTGAACAATTTTAGATATTTCAATGCCAGAACTAATGAGAGTTCACAGAAATCGCAAACCACACATTTAAGAATATGTAGCTAAACATACCGCCACACAATCTGTTTTAAAGCACTCCCCAAATGGGTTCAGAAACTAAAGTCCTGTTATGGAAGATTAAACCATTGACAGTAATAGATGCAAAGGTAAATGTTTAAAGCAAAGTGAACTTAATGAACTGATATTCATCAGAAACATCCCACAAATCTGAATCGTCCTTGTTCATTACACCATATCAACATGGAATGCTAACACCAGTTTCCTTGACTGTACTGACAACAGGTGTTTCATTAGTGTTCCCACCAGTACTAAAGTTGGGTTTTTTAAAAAATTCCTTTAGAATATCACATGACAGAGAAGACTGCTGGTTTGCTGTACCATAAACATGTACAGAAGCCAGCCTACCAAGCAGTTTTAATCCTTCAGTATTATGGAAGGGGCACAAGTCTACCATTAGACTAATGCCTCAAATCTGATGGTCATTGTGATCTGAATTAAAGAAAGAGGGTGGCACATACTTCTGATAGGGACAGTAATCTTTGATGCAAGACTCAAGTTAACACAACCTCAACAATCCCAAAAGCCTCCTAATAAAGGCTTTTTTGGCATGAAACTGATTCATATGAAATGACCAACCCTCAAAGAAAAGATCACCAATTTCCTTGCTCATTCTAAGAAAACAGGCCATTTTAAAATGAAGCTCTAAAGTAAATCAGTATCTGACGTCCTCGTTATCGCAAAGCAGGAAAGTACATACGACACACACTTCTAGCAATAGTGTTAAGTCAACATCTTCAAAAATTTTTACGAATTTTACAAGTTTGTTTGGGTTTTTGTTTTTTTGTTTTGTTTTGGTTTTTTTTAATCTATGTTTGCACAACATATAGCACTGGAATTATGGTCTGCTGAATACAGTACCATTATTAAAAAATTTTCTAAGGCAAAAAAAGCATTACAAAATGATAGTCAGCCAATGCAACTCACCTGCTTAAGTTCAATTCACTACAAAATTTTAAAACAAAGAAAAAGAACTTACAAAGTTGGTGCAGAACCATTATCTGCGAGGATCAGTCTGGGGTGTTGCTGAATGGTAATGGGCGAGCTGGAACCTGATCCTGAACTTGCTGAAGACATACTGGGTGGGCGGATCTCAGATAGATAATCCGGAGCAGAATCAATTTGTAGTGGTAACTGATTAATGTGGATATCATCCGTTATTGGAGAATCCATGATGCCACATGTTAAAATGTGTGAAAGGCTGCAGTCATCACAAGTACATCTGTTCAAGAATTAAGATTACAGATTTTTAGGATCTTGTTTAAGTAGCATTCATTTAAAGTAACTACACTCTTTGTTCCAATAATGTATTTCCTTTTTCCTTGAACAAGAAATTAGTGATATATTATGATTTCATATTAAAAAAAATCAGCTCACCTTCTTCTATAATTACAGTTGGGACAGTCAGGCATGCTCAAACGTGATGACAGCATGTGTCTCATTGTGTCTGTGAAGTTGTTCTCCCCAGCTAGTGCTTTCTTGTTATTAAGCTGAAGTAAATTATAAAAGGCAGTGTTTTAGTAGTGCAAGTTTTTCCATTAACAATTCAATGGCACATCATGATTAACAAATTACATAATTAAAAAGGGTTCTTTGGGCAAAATATTTTAAAAGCAGAATGGTTCAGAATAATTTCATGAAAGTGGTGTTTTAATCATGAGTTAAAAACCAAAGAAGTTCAAAGTCACAAACAACAAACATTTGACACTGAAACTCTTCAAAAAAGTATGTTTCTCCTATGAAATATTAAAGTGGCCAAGTCCATCTCCTTGACTCATTTGTACATGCATCTTGCATGGTATTTCTGCTGACAGACCCAGAACTTGAGCAGTTCTTGTCTTGCTTCATGGTATGCAGAAAAGGACACTGCTGACAAATGTAGAGAGAATGCAAACTCACCCTTAGCTTGCAAAAAAGAATTAGGACTAATTCTGTAGCCACAATGGGATAGATTCAAGGAATGAAATAGCTGCCCAAAAGAGGACTTGACTGCATTAGTGAAAAAATACAATCCAAATAACCTCCACCTGGCAGAGGCCTAAACCTGAAAGCACCTAATTTCATTAGAAACCTACAAATCTTAAGTTAAACAAGGATGCGCCTAAGCTTCCACTTCTATAGATGCCCAGACCTCATCATGACCAAAGCAGCCATGGGCTTAGAGCTCACTTAAGCCCAATTAGGATCAATGAAAAAGAGGATTCTTCCTCAAGTCCTCTGAGGAGCCCTGTATACCAGATGTTCTAAAGACATGGTTAACACAGGCTTATGTTCCTTATAGGAAAAAGTACTTACTGATGACTGCTTTGGGACATTGCTAATTTAAGCTTAGGTTTACCAAAATGTACTGTCATATGCTCTCTTTCTGTGGCTCATGACTAGCATTTCTTTATGCACAGTGGTACAGGAATGGAGAGGTTCCCCATCCAGTCTTGACTCTAGCCAAGTCACACTGTACTCTTATGGACAACATGATACATACTTGAACACTTCTAGGCTACAGAACAGAGTACTGTATCTTAAACAGCAGACAGTTTTATAATAAGGTAGGAACTTCTACTGGCCCCTCTCTGGCTATAGCTTAAAAAAAGGCAAGTAGTTCTGCTCAGCCTTTTCCCCACAAAACACATCTAGGAGCCATCTCCAGAATCCTAACAGATGCAATCATCTGCCCTGCTACCGTGGCTCACACTCACCAGCTCTGTACACATAAGTGAATTTGTTAAACTCTTGAACACAATATTCCCTACCATGTACATCAAGGCAGCTCCACACTCAATGTATTGGCTGTTTTGGATCCCACTCTAAGGCATCAAAAATTCCCCTTTTATTTTGTAAAGAACTTTAACACCTGATATTCAATCCTAAGACTATGGTGCTTAAGTTTTTACCTTGTAGTAACTGAGATGACATACTATTACATACTCTTCTTGAATCTTGCTTTTCTCTATTTTAGCTGACCAAATTTCATGCCTGGCATAGTTGCAGAATCAGATCACATAGGACTAGTAAGTACAATATACTACACTCATATGTTTGCATCGTACAAATATACATGAAGCATTAGCATAACTTAGTATGGTATAAAAAAAAATCCTACCTGCTCTTCAATAAAACGCCTCTGTTTAAAAAATTCCCAGTCTTCCTTTAGCATGCGTTGTTTTGTTTTCATTGCCATCTAAAACAGAATTTAAGGAAAACTCATTGATTTAATCATAGAAAACCTATGCTGTTGTCAATTGGTCTATCAGTTTCGTTAAACCTAGCCTGTCTATGCTATTTTGAAAGTCAATATGAAGTGTATTTTATTTGCTAATCATTTGATTTTAATCACTTAAACATAAGATTTTATATTCTTTTACACTATTTTTCAGTCAGATTATTCCACTGTTATTCCTTACGTTACTATTTCTTTTCATTAAGTATTTTCATAGCATTTTCAATAAAATGTAATTGGCATTAAATCCTCAACATCTCAGATCCACTAAAATTCATTAAAATCTAGAGATACAGGGCTTTCAGCAAGGCCTTAACACAGGCTGAAGTGCAAACTCTGATGTACCACATGTGGAACTAACCAGCCAGTCAAAGAGTCAAAAAATTAGAAGTAGTAACCTAGACTAACACTATTTACCGCTTTTATTCCTCAATGTATGTCATGCCCATGATTTATCTAAGGCTAGAAAAATATTTTATACAATTACTCATCCCTGAATCACATCACCATAAATGTACACAGAGCCTGTAACTTTTTGTACACAAATGATATTTTTCTGATTTAGTAAATAAATTCATTCTGACATAACACAAAAGCTTCCATGAATTTTAACACAGCAAAATGCAAGAACAAAGCTTCTCCTGTTGCACATTACAACATTTTAAGAGCACTACTTCATCTAGGTTATCTAACTATCTAGGTTATCTTTTACAGTTCTTTTTTTCGATTCACCAAATTAATAAAAATATCTACCACCTTATAGAATGTAACAAATTGCTTCATAAAGATATGTTAGCGAGCAAAGATCAGTAGGTTATACCACTAGCAATCTTTTTTTTTTCTTCAAAAGCATGCCTCCAGAAATTCATTCTTGATCAAAAGTTTAAAGTCTTACTATTAACCTAAGTGTATTATTGCTATTATCATTATTTAACTTGGGAAAATGAAATTCTAAGCTGGGGATTTGAAACAGTATTAAGTGGTACAGTTTTGCCTAATGAATTTCTGAAACAATCTGCATCACACAATTCTAATTACTACTGTGGATTTTGATTTCCCTTGCTCCAGTGAGGTTACATTAACACCAAAAAAATGAGTTTATCATGTGAATGTGTGTTTTTTTTAAAAAAAGAGTATGCATGGAATATTCTTGAACCATTGGTACCATTTCTTAGACACACTAAAAGGTACTGCAGAGCCTAGGGCCAACAACATTGGAAATTTCATCCTGGCTATACTATCAGCTTCTGAGAACCCTTGAGCTATATTTAAACACAGCAACACTAACTGGTTTAGGTGCTCTGCCACCTAGCTGAATCCTCACCATCAGAGACAGGCACCTACATTCACTATACATTATAAGAGAAGACTTCAATGCCAAAGAATGATGTTTAAAACAGCCAGTGCATTAACTGGGAGCTGCCTACTCAAGTCTGCCAAGAAACTGTCAAAGAAAGCAGCATGGTTTAAGTCTTGGTACTCTTCAGTATTAATGGGAACAGGGGCTGAAGCTAAAATTTTCCTACTTCCAACTTCACAGCCTTTCCAATACCCCATGTCTGCTAGTATCTTAAGTTATTAATTCCATAAATAATAGGAAATCACTTCTCTCCCCTCTTTCTTTTCCCCAGTGAATATTTATTTCAGCAGAGCAAAGCAGCTGCAATACAAACCACATGATTCATGCCTAAGAATTCTGCTAGGGAGTGGGAGATAAATTCAAATGCTATCAGAAAGGAAAATTTACACTTCAACCTTGCACATCTGCAATGAATATGGTACCACTGCTGTCCAATGGAGAAGAAAGGTCCACTACCACCCTCTTCCTTCCTCCCTGTTTATTTGACACTAAGAAGTATTTGAGATCCATCAGATGGAGACATGGTAAAGTGAGACAGGCAGGTGAACAAGTATTTTTCCATTCTGAAATAAATTTCATCATGAAAACAAAGCCAGCAGTTTGGTCAGAACTGACACATACCACTAGATCACCTGTGAGAACTCTGACATTCATACATACATCACAGGTTACTTGCTTCCAAATTTTAAACTCTGTATCACATGTGAATAGAACATTTGAGCATTCCAAATACCACCTGTAAATCTAATCTATGTTCCTAGCCTGTTTCACTAGAAATAATAAAATAATTCCTCTTATCACAAACTCTCAGCACTGAAAAATAGTGTTTAAATTATTTATACAGCCACCATAAAGATAAAAAACAATTATGCCTGTACAATACTGTTTTTTCTATTAAGTTGACCAGAACTGTAAAAAAAAAAAAAAAAAGTCACACACGAATATGTAAAGACAAGCAAGAAGCTCTCCCTGGGCTCTTGTGGAGCTGGGCAAAGGCATTCCTTTATTCCTTTCTTCTGTGGGAGCCAGCAGTAAAAAAAAGGTAACACTTTAACACAAAGTACATATGACTGTCTAGCCATTACTTATGGAAAAGATCCAGATATATTTAGGAAGCCCTGAGTTAAAAGTAGTCTAAATCTATGCAGCCTGTACCTCCAGATCCTGTTTTTCTTACCAAATTTAAGCTCTCCTGTTTTCCAGATACCCTAAACATCTTCCTCAGATTTTAACATGTGATACCAGTGCTGATATGAACAGATCCTTACTCTAAGTTTTCTTGCAGCACACACACGTGGTATTAAGTTATATGTCTGTGCATGACACAGCTGTCCTACACAGCCTTAAAGAAAAAAATAAAGTATATTTCTATTGCTTGCAAAAGCTATTCACTTTTTTCCCCAAGAACAAGTAACATAACATAACACAGTGGGAGGGTTCATTAATTACCTCTGCTGATGCCCTGTCTAAAATTTTGCACATAGTTCCACAGTAGATAAATGAGGACCATTCATAAGTCCTCTGTGATGGTCTGCATTCTAACCTTTGATATACTAGCAATAAAACCTCACAATTTTGATACGCCAAGAGGCAGCAAATAATGAACATGCATTCACTGTTAAGATCCACAGTTTCCATAGTAGCCAGGCTTTCTGATTTCTACCTTGTGGACAAAAATATCACTGCAAATTCAGGTAAGATGGTCATACTGAATGATGTATTTTTGATCAAAAGAGTATAACCACAGGTTATCACCAACATGGGTTTTAAGGCACAATTGTGAAAATGTTCTTTCTACATATAAATACCAATATCTCCTTCAAAATTTGATCATTTAAGTTTTAGAATTGTTTCCCCTACACACACCCCTTGGAGGTTTTCTTGATCATTAGGAAATAAGAAGTCATCATATTAAGTTTCCCCAAATGGGAGAAGGGTTTCCGTTTGCATCAGGATACAGGCTTCACTAGGCAGATTAAAAAAAGTGCTGTAAGATAGTACTTGTGGCAATGGCATGGTCACTAGATAGAGAGAAATACAGGAAAATCAGTTAAGAGTTGATTTTGAAGTGGTGCAGACCAACCAGTCAGAAGTCTCATATGAATGTGACTCCACAGAAATTCCAACTTTAGGAAAAGTAAGTGAATAATGAGAAGTGAATTGGGCTCTGTTTCTTACTGGGGAGGCAGTATCAGACAGCCACAATACCCTGACACCATGAGGAAAATGACTTCTAGTAGCACAAAATGTGAGATGATGAAATTTTACTGAGCTGCAATCAAATATTTAGTTGCATAAAAGCAGCCAGACCAAGAGAAAACTTCGTAACTGATAGCTTACAGATACAAACCCCAAATATAGAACAATCTCTAAAAATAAAATTAGTTACGTCCTGTCTCCATCTTGAAAGTAATGGAATTAACGGTAAAGTTCACTTAAATCTTCATCACAGGGAACAGCTTCTGAAGGACAGTTACAGTGTACTGTAAGACTTTAAAATGTTTGTTATCTATAGGAATAACATAGCATTACTAAATCTCAAATTGGATCTCCATATTCCTAATGCTCATAAAACTTCAAAATACAAGAAAAGTTCTATAAAATTCTGTATCTTCAGTTATTTCAAGACACATTCTTTCTTGTAGTATACTTAAGATTGAACTAAACAGTATCCAAAGCCTTATCCTGAGCTGTTTTAAAAAAATTCAAGTTCTTTAAACATGAGAAAAAGCACACGAGCAATTCTGGGAAAGTATAAACAACCACTTGCAAAATAAACAGCTATTTTTCTGAAAATTAAGCTCTTGACAATGTAGAAGTCAGTACAGCAAAGTGATTATTTTCTGAAATGTAGAACAACCTTAGAAGAATCAGCTATCAGAACATATACTTAATAAAAAAAGGATAACTTCAGAGGTCTCAAATATTTCTATAGTGAGAGTCTGGAGTTCTGATTTTGACAGCTGCACAAAGGTCATCACATTACGCAACATGCAACAGTTTTTAATTTCATTTAGTGCAATTATTATTTTAGAAACTTAGCGGGTTTTATGGGGTGGGTTTTTCCTTTTTTTCTTTTTCCTAGTGACATCTACAAATGGAAGTTTCAGGTTACTGTGCTATGGGTAATTTACAGGCTAAAGTAATTAAAAAATGTTCAAAGACCATCTCTAAACAATGGCACAACAATCTGCTTCAATAATTTGAAGATGTTTCTGTACAATCGCCATTACATATTTGTATGTTAGCGTTCTTTTCTATTCTGAAAGACTGACATCAATGAAAAAAGTTACTTTCTGTTGCTTCAAAGCTCTGGATGAAAATACCAAAGAAAGTCTTCACTGGAGGCACAGTCTTGCATGGGCTGCTCCCTACATAATCAGTCTTGAGACTGTTTACATGATTCTTACCTGTTCATCAACATAGTCATCTATTCTTTTCTGGCATTCAAGCCATGCTTCAGCAACTTGACCCATTTCCTGTTCCAGCTGATGATACCTTTGTAGCAAGGTACTATACATATCTTCACTACAGGAATCGTGTGTTGTTCCAAGCCTAAAAATTCAAATAGCACTTGTTATAGAAGAGACATTTCACTGGAGAAAAGAAAAAAAAAATATCACACTTAAGTTCTGCCAGCCAAAAAAGCGTTGTTAAAGTGCAGTTATTGATACACCTAGGCCCACATAGCTGCTTGTATCCCAAAGTTTAGTATTTTTAGTCATTTTTCAAAAAATATCCAACAACTGCTTGTTCCAACGTTCTGTAACCAACAATAGCAAGAATGTGGGAAGTGCAACATTTCTAGAGCCTCTTTCCCACGAGCAACCAGATGTCAAACCTACTGAGCCGTATTTATTCAAATTTTGTTGCTTGATATATTTATCCTTCCAAATTCTATGGACTAAATATACATGTTGACTATTTACTGAAGAGATATATAGTAAAAATAAAGCCAGAAGCTTGTTAATCAGAACTCTCATGATCAATGCTAAAAAGATTACTAGACGAGTTGGAGTTCCAGCTGGGAAAAGTGCTGTAGAATGAGGCAAGTGAGATAATTTGGTTGCATGCAGTTATGTACTATCACTTGAGCAGCATCAAGTCCAAAACGTGGTTATGCCGTACACTGATGACTGCCTCTGTAAGGAGCCCCAGAAACAGGAAACAGATTTACCTCCCTTTCTACTACTACATTTTTGTACAGCAAATTCCTTTAAAAAAAAAAATAATCTATTAGACTGCATCATCACAACAATTCTTAAGTAAATAAGCAAACTCCCAAAATCTTGACTTCAGAAATAAATAAAAAGACAAAATTCTATTCAATAATGTGTGTTTAAAGCACACTGAATTGTAGTGACCTGTAAATCGACACAAACTGAAGCTTTTCAACATTTCTCCTACTCAGTAATTAAGGGGAAACTGGTTGGTAGTTAATTAGGCACAGAGGTTGTGTGGCAAGTCAAAGCCAGTGCCAAAAAACAAAATTCAAGCACCTCAAAACTTGATATTTAAGCCCAGTTCCAGCATTTCAGGGAGGTTTGTTAGAGATTTCCACTGCAACAGGATGCTAACGCAACCCAAGAACTACATAGTCCTACCCATCACCTGGCAAAGAACTGAGCCCTTAATTTTCATGTGGCAATTAAGTATAATGAAGAGCTGAGCAAACAGATAACTCAGTAAGCATTAAGTCACAGCTGTTAGCATGACTTTGCCAATAAATTCAAGTTTGTTTTATTTTGTTGTTTTTGCCTGGAACCTGCAACACAACATTGCGTAAGCAATTCTGCACATTCTGCTTGGTAGAGTACAAAAAGCAGTTTAAAGGGATACGGTGACTTTAGGATACAACACTTCCTTACTATCAGTGCAAACACTATCAATTCCTGTTACTAGATCACAATTCACTACTCTTCTTGAAGCTTGTGTTTCTGGTATTATGCAGTTACGTGAAATTCTGATCCCTACTGTACATAAGTCAAGAATCTGTTCTCCTAACTGCTGCTGAATAGTACTATTCTTTCAAACACTAGTTGTGCATAAAATCTTTTTTAAATACATTCTCAAGCTAGAAGCGAAAGAACTTCATTTTTAAAAATTTAGATTACCAATGCAACAGCATTTACACTTTCCGTTTTTATTGTGACTCTTGATTAGAGGTTAACATGCTACTAGTAAATACACTTTCACCCCCTCAAAGCAAGTATAAAGCAACAATCTAGGTAGTATTTCAGTCCTGTAAACAGAGGTGGAATATATTCCTGGACTGCAGCAAAATAAGGTAATAAAAACATCACACATACATAAAATTTAACAAGAATTGCTTACTTTACGGTAACTGAATCTTCCAAGGCATACCTGTTGACATAAATCCTACTGTATGCCTGTGTATCTTGATCAAGAACCCAGAATTTTTTGTCCAGCAGCATTTAACTGAAGCTCTACGTACACCCTGAACATTGTCCCACCCCATACAGGGAAAGCAAAGAGGACAGAAAAACTCCAGGACAGAAAAGCCCCAAGTATCAGTTGTTACTTCATTACCAAACACGAATAAAGCAGCCCGTTGAATGTAGGAGGCATATCGGTGGTTGCATGTAATCAAAAGCATCTAAACCCAAGAAAGGTATTTAACCTCTAAGAAAACTTTAATATAGACAACCTTCATCAAGAAGTACTACTCACTCACCCATGAAAGGACTGGATTTCCTTAAATACTGAAGATACAGCCTTATGAAATGCTGTGTCTGATCTAGAAGCCCTGCTGATTAATTAGCTCTTGATAAGCATATGGACAGCTCTTACAGCTAGTCTGCCGATTGTACAACTGAGTGTGCCTCCTAGACAAACCAGAGGTGTTGACTAGGTAGCAGAACAAGATATAATACATTAAGACCCTGGTAGTTTACCCTGAGTAGATGACCAGTCCTGTGAAATACTGACACAGTTGATCTTGTATCAGCTAGTAACCTTCAACCCCACAAGACTGCTCCATTTAAACCTCTCTAAGTGAACATCTTTTCTAGTCTGACATCTGATAAACATCCATGGAACGAATCACAACACACCAACTATATATTTTGAAAAAGCCAGAGATATAAAAAAGATTTAGTGATGGAAATAAGGGTGAACTCCCAAAATCTAAGTGAAGCTGAGATGCCAAGATGCCATTTCACATTTCTTCTTCAGGAAGAGAAAACAATGAGGCCAATGCTCTTTTGTAAAGAGACTGGCAACACCTTCTCTAATGCATGCAAATAAATGATTCTCTCCTGACCAAATGATCAGGGGACTAGGCTCATCCTTGCTTCTCCATGTGAGGCTTCTCTGATTGGAACATTCCTCCACCAATTCCTACTGTAAGGCAGATTATCCTCCAGAAAATTTTCTCAGGGAAGGCTACATAATTCTCTTACTTCAAGACCCAAAGAACTCAGCAGTAAAATCCTGGGAGTCCATGAAAACAGGCATAATCTATGTTTACCAAAGAAAAACAAGACATACACTATATAAACTAGAAACCATGGAACAGGAAGCTTGTGCTGAACCTCTCCTTTCAAAAAAAGCTCATGTGAATCAATCTAGGCAAAACCATAGTTTCTGTGAAACACCCTTAAAGCCATCTAGTGAGCACAGATGTACTGGAAAAGAAATTCCTGCAGGAAGAGATTCTAACTTCATCGTATTCAAGCCTTGAACTTAGCTGTCACTACAATGAAGTTCTGCAGAGAAACACCTTCTGTTGCTCAGACTTTAATTGCAGTAGCACTTGAGAACAACAGGTAAATGCAAACAATCCAATGCTTTTGTTAAGAAATGACCATAAGCTTCACTAAGACCATTCTCAGCTCTGCAGATGAAGGCAATGTAAACAGTCTTCATATAGCCAGGACTGGTGGAGGAAGAGATGCAGAGAAGCCTTGTCAGAAAGCATGGAGATGACCGAGGGATACAGTATCAGTGGTACTGGGAAGTCAAACACAGATCACTGGAAAACTATGTGACTGCACAACATGCTATTTAACATAGGAACAGAATTACGTGTCTGGAGAGGAAAAAAAAAAAACAAAAAGGAAAGAAAAAAAAGGCTTTCAGTACCAACCAATTAGACAAGTTATTCTGAGAGACCTTGGACTTCTTGCTGAGCCTGGTGACAATTAAGCTTTCTTCCTTTTTCTTACTTTCCTTTCTAGTATCTACTAGCAAAAGGACAACTCATCAGAAATTTCTTTATTCACTGTGAGCAACATATATTGTGACAGACTTAATCAAACTGCTCTTGTATCATGAAAAAATACCCAAGACAATACCTTTAAAAAACATGTACATAGAGCATAAACGTCTCTTCATCAGAAACTAGATTGAGAGGTCAACACGAACCATCCATGACTGTACTTTAAAAATGTTTGGACATAGGAAAAAGAATAGAATTTCTATGAATTAATACCTCTTCCCTAAAAAACCCAAACACTTTGCAGGTACACAAATCACAAGAAGAGCAGCCTTGCCAACAAAATATACATTCTAAAGCCCCAGGAAATACAATATGCCATCAGACCTACAAAAATATAGCAAGGGGTTTTGTTTCTTTTGCTTTTGCCAGTGAAAAGACTGCTTAAAATGCCAAATTAAGCTATTTGTGCACTGTGGGAAGCATGAAGGTATTGAGGCTTTAATTCAGTTGTAGAGCTGTAAAGACAGTAGCAACACCTTATGACAAGTGAAAACAGTACTATTCAGTCATACCATCAGCAGTTTCATAGGATGCTGTCATTTTACTAGGTAACTTACAAGCAAGCAGATTAGGGTAGTAATTCTTCTGACAAGCAAGTTATGACAGCAGCTTGCTCAATCAACAATACTGTCTTCAAGACAGATCAACAAGGATTTTTACCTATGAAATTGTAGAAGCAGCAGAGAGGTGTTTTTGTTGGTTTGGTTTTTTGTTTTGTTTTGTTTTTAAACGCTGTGGTTGCAAACATGGGTTTTCATTTCTCCTTTAAATTACAAAAGAAAATTTAAACTCTACCTTAGCTGTGACACCAACGTTGGCAAGCTATTCTGCAAGAGTGGCTCAGAAAATACCAAATTTTCAAACAGATGCTTATTGTGCAATTCCCATGTCACCTGAAATTTCTTCAAATGTTCATTTTCCTGTAACAAAAACAACAACCAGAAATAAGGCAGGGTTAGGGGCTGGGGGGTGGGGGGAGTGGGGGTGGAATTTCTGTCCAAGGCAAGAATTTTTTTGAAAATCTAATTTCCAACCTACATGCTCGTTTATTCAGCTCATATCTTACTCAGTTTTAATATCCAGAAACTCAGACTGTAACTAATTCTTTAAGGACTTAAATAACCATAGCTTCATTCCTTGTTTTTCTAAGTTGTCATGGATTAGGAAGGAAAAAAAAAAGAAAAAAGAAAAATCAGACTATGCTGTTGAATGCTTCCATTCATTTCTGCACTGAAAGATGTATTTTACGACCTGAACCAGTTGCTCTCAAGGTTTTCTTGTGAAACAACTTGTCTTTCTCTGATTATTTTTCAGTTCTTTGAACTTATCTAGTAACAGGCACATATATGATGGCAAGCTATAATCTTTATTCAAAACTGACATAAATCAACTGAACAGTTCTCTCCAAGTACAGCTTCAAAAAATGAAGTTTTCTAAATAGACAAGAGACCAACAGCTTACTTCCCTAGTAAGCAGAATATTTTTCTATTTGAGGATAACACACAATTGTATGTAATTTCAAGGCCTAAAACTTAAATCTATTATTATCAAAACATAAGAATCAAAGACAACTATACTATTTTTTCAAGTCAGTAAGTTTTCCCACAGCCAGCCAGCAGTATGCTGGTTTTCTATAGCAGGACTCCCTCACACAGCAAAATTAAATACAAGCATTCTGGCTATTAGATCGGCAAGCAAGCCTTATGCACTATAACCTCAAGTACCCAGAAATATCAGAATACTCTGGAATTTCAAAGTTTTGTTAAGCATAGTGGGTTAAAAAACAAATACATATTTATATCAGACCTAAACATGAGACTATCAGTATTCAAAAAAAGAATCGTTTGGAGTTTTTTTATTATTTAAGAAGGGTGGGTGGTGTTTGTTCTTTGCCCCCCCCCCCGGCCCGAGTTGCACAAGACACATGTACCCTTTCACTTTGAATATTATGTCTTCAAAATATTTAAAATTTCTATAAATTGCTAATAATTTCTCGAGGGTCAACACCGAGAAAGGTTGTTTTCCTAAGTAATTTCCATATTATTCTGTGAACAAAACAGTCAATAGTTATCTATAAAATTTGTTATATCAGATTGTGCAGAGTACGATATTTCTCACAAAGAAATACCAGGTGATTTTTCCTTTCTAGTCTGCTAGACTGTGTACTTGAGGGCTCTTCTGTACTGACCACAGTCTTTCCAGTTTGCTCTCAGTATAATCTGTCATTCCCTGGTGGGGCACAAGGCTTTAGTTCCTGCTCTTGAACTTCACTAGTTAGCTGGATTCCTTTGAAAGGAAAGATAACTGTTCATAATTTCAATGAGAAATTAGCTCCTCACAGGTGGAGGTTCAAGGCATTATATGCCTTTTTACAGCATGCTACATGCAAAGGTTTTACCTTTAAAAGGAAGGCTGCTCTGAGTTTAGAGATCTTGACTGCCTTTTACATATTTCAGCTGGAAAGATTCCTTCTTCCATAGTGCACTGGTATCTTGAGAAAAACCAACCATGCACACTGAAAAGACTAGTGACTCTGCTACCTGTACTGAAAGCTGTGACATACTACTCCGTTTAATAAAAAGGTTATTTAATAAATCTAAGAAATATTTGACAAGAGACAGTATCCTACATTCTCAGATTTCAGTTTCTGAATGTCACAGCTTAGTAGAAAGAAATTTTTAGTACTTACTGCGCTGCAGAAGGAAAAGGACAAGAAAAATCTGGGATACTTTGTTTTTTCTTATGCTTCGTTTTTTAAGAGAATAGGAATTTTATTTTACTTTTAATTTTGTCAGAAGGGGTAGATTAGGGAGTTCAAGCATCTTCTGTCTCTTCATGGCCATTATCTCAATATCTCATACCTGCTAAGTTTTCATGACTACTAGTTCACAATAATAACCAGGGGAAAAAAATATAAAAATATTATTTTCTGGTACTAATGTGTTCATTATTGGCAGATCTACTTTGAGAAAACTAACATTTGTACTGTAATCCATCTGCTTTTCAGCTGAACAAATTTCTAAATTCCAATGCAAATCAACCTGAAGAGCAATGTTCTCTCCAGCACCTTGTTAGAGACTTAATGACTATTAAAAGCAGCCAATAAACAGGAGACAGCAGTGACCTCACACCTGTATCTAAGTGATAAAGCTGGGGAAGACAATACAGACAATAGGAAATACAGAGCACTGACAACAGAAGAAAGCATCAGATATGTTCAAGTTTCTTAATAAAAACATCTTCCTGCTTTACCAATTCAATTTTACTAACAGTCCTACCTCAGTTATGACACTCTGCTTACCCTCCATTTTATCTCCTTCTCCCCTGTGGCCACCATAGTCTTGTTACTGCCTATTCTTTTCCTCTCTTTATATACCTAGACAGTCACTTTCAGCTAATAGGCAATAAACCCCAAATTTACCAGTTTATCCACTTCTTGGTTTTTTTTGCTTGCGCAAAGTTTACACAAGAAAAGGGATGTACAGGATAAGGACATTAACAAGGGATGTACAGGAAAGAATTATTAACAAAACAAGATTAATAACCTTCTCAGCCCTTAAACAAGTATAATTACAGAGTTTATTTACCGTATTAGTCAGTCATGATGGACAGTTACTCAAGAAGAGATTTTTAAGGCTATTGCTTATTTTCTACCTGACAATATAATCCCAAGTCTAACATCACAATCAGTTGACAAAACAAGCATTTAAGAAAGAACAAGAACTTTAGAAATAATAACATAGCAGATTAATTCTGAGTAAGGAGATCATCTTTTCAAGTAGCCATTCTTGCTTATAAGGGAAAAGAATAACTGAACATTGAAACAATCTAAGTTAGTGCTCCACCTGAGAGTTTGTGTCCTTTAAACATAGCTGTCAAGAAACCATTAAAGATTAACAGAGAAGTGTTTCACATTTTCAAAGGCATTATCTAAAATTTTGTAGATCTGCTTAAAGATTAGTTTCAGACTAAGTGCCACAAACAGCATTCTGCCTTTTTCTTCACAAACAAAAGATAATTTCATCAATTCACGGTAAGAGATGCCTAATCTACATTTCTGAAGAATTAAATTTGCGTTTGCAGAACCTCCCCGTCTCCAACCATGCATACACAAAAAACCTTACATCTTACAAACTACAGAAGATACCTGAAAGAGCCCAGAACAGCTCTGCTAGCATTACCCCTAGAAAGTAGAAGCATATAGGTTATTTTTTCAGTCTTACCAGAGTAACTAGAAAGGCGCTGATTGTACATGCTGCCTGACAGAGTGCACTGTATTCCTCAAGTAGGAGTGAGATGAACTGATGTGCCTGTGGTGGCCCTTGTATTGCTAATGTTGATGCAACTTTAGATCCCAGTGACAAGTGTCTGAGCAGACGAACCTTCATTTCAAGCACATATTCTCTAGCTTGCTGTTCCAACCGTTGGTAAAGCTGATATGGATCTCTTTCACAAAGCCTGTATTTTTAGAATATTTTTGACAAAAAAAAATAATGCATGTAATAAACAATTTTCACTTTCCTAAAAATATTTACCAGTTACCATCATCGTCATCAAAAAGAAATAATGGCTAGGGTTTACAGAACTACCTCAAATCTGGGAGAACACAGCCCAGTTCCCTACTTTTACATTGTGGAACTGAGCTCCTGTGTAGCTTTAGGACTAGGATGCTTGCACACCTGAGGAACAAATTAATTTAGGACCTCGGTATTGCACTTCAACTTGTGAGCTAAAAAACCTTTACTCAATTTGCATACAACCCTACAGACATACTCTTCAGACAAGCTTCTTCACAACTTCTCCATGTTCTTACATACAGATCTAATAAGTGTCCCAGCTGGAACAGCCAGACCTAGGCCTGATTAATATCCTGTAGAAGGACAGGCATTTACTTCAAGCCGTTGAAGGAGCTTGACTTGTTAAGGCAGCCAGAACATACCTAAACACATACCAACCAGACTGGACTTCGTGACTGCTTTGGGGGACCCTTCTGCTGTTGAGCTGAACTGAAAGAAGGCATTTCATACAATTACCAAGCTTTTAAGACACTCAGCCATGAAACTCGTCTTGCCTTCATTGAGAGTTTCTTACCCCAAGTTGTGAATCTTCTGTACAAGAAGATTTTTTGCACCTTTTATTACAGCTGTGCCCACTGCATAGCAGAGTTGTGGGATTCACAGGGCCACAAAGAACATCCTTCAAGGAACATGACTTAGGGCACTCTACTGTGGTAGCACCTAACTGCAATCATTACAAGTGACTGGTGGGGTTTTGGGGGTTTTTTCTTTGTTTGTTTGTTTGGTTTTTTACCCTAGAATAGGTACCAGAATTTGGGACTCATCTGTCCCACGGAAGCACACTAACACTGAAGCTCCAGAACCATGTTGCCCTCCCTGCACTCTATTCAGCCACTCTATACCTGCAAGACTTGTCACTGTAACACACAGCTTCAAAGAGGGTCAGGGCTTCCTGCCAAGGACAGCCTACAGCTGGCTAGGTCTGATACTCTCCTGGAAGCGAGACATGGGTTTGAACCACCTCACACAGAAAAAAACTGAACACGATGGCTGCTTTGAAGCACTTTAGACTGAAATTGTACTATTTAAAGTCCTGTGCATGGAGTTTAAGCACTTGCCTCAGGTTTTTTACAGCACAGGGAGGTAGGGAAGAAGAAAGGGATTAGAGAAGTACTTAAGAGTTAGATGTATAAGTATGCTGCTGCCTACTACCTGCTCTTCCCTCATCACTCACAAAATAGAGTACTATCACTTTGCCATAAAGTCCCCCAACATACAATAGGGACAGCACCTGGCACCACTACTTATTTTCAAGCAAGACCACCAGACAGTCTGTTTCTTGCCAGCTGTGTCTAACAGAGCTGAGCATGAAATCAGGAATTTCTGCCTTTTAAACATAGATTTACTTGGCCACAGCATGATCTTTGGCATGCTACCTACATGGTTTGTTTGGGTTTTTTTATTTTGTTTGGCTTTGTTTGTTTTGGTTTTACACTTTCAATACCTACATTGACTAGCTTTGATAAAAAATTTTGCATGACACTAGCATCATGGACTGGACACACTGGTGTCTGCTCAAACACAATATCCTAATTTTATTTCATTCTTTGGAGACCACAAGGGACTTGGAAATTTAAGGTTTCCTTCTTTGAGAAACTGTTTTTGCCTTTGTATTTTAACAATCTCTCTCAAAAGTGAAAAACAGTTCTAGAGAAATCAAAGCTCATAAGGTACACAGTATTTGTTCCAATTTCCAAAATTTTTCCATTAAAGAGAAACTGCATAAAAATCAACCACCATTTTAGCTGTGATTCACTTTTAATTACCTACACACTATGCAACATTTAAGCATCTTTGATTTCAAAACCTATGTTGCATGTTTTGATCACTTAAACTGTGACTAATAGGGAGACATACCATATACTCTACATTTACACAACTCATGTTCAAAACCAAACACTCAGTTTTTACATAACAGAAGTGCAATAAGCTTATTTAATTATCTATTAAGGCTGATTCAGTAGTATAGTTATGTAAAGAGCAATGCTAGATGACTACAATCTTTCAAAAGTTTCCTTACCTTGCTAGAATTTAGCTTCAACTAGAAACTCCAAAAAAGAACTAGTTTGTCAGACTAGTCAGGCCTTAGTATATCAAGTATGTACAGAACCAAGGAGAGTAACTATTCCTTGACCACATACTTAGACAGAAACTGAGATGAACCTCCTGGAGCACTTTAAGGACAGCCAGACTATTCTCCAAAGGAAAAAATCCACAACTTAGGATCTCATTAAGCACATCTTTAACTTCACACCTAGAAAAGCTACAATTTCAACTTCTGAAATGAGAAAGAAGTTCTTGGAATCTGCCTCATCTAGTGATCAATAGCCAATATTACTTTTTTTTTTTTTAAAAAAAAAGTCTCTTCTAGCTGCTACAGCTACAGTAAGATGCAAGCACTACAACAACTCAGGTTAGTTCAACAAGGTAAGATTTTCATGTGGGGCAATTCAAACTAAACAGTGTCTTATTAATAATGATCATCTCAAGGTCTTTTGAAGAATAAGATTTTGGGACCCTTCCAAAATTATACATTAATATTCCTATTGCAAACAGCATATTAATTTAATAGCTTCCCATGCATTCAACCTAGCATTTAAAAATCCTGCATGAAATGGAATTGACTGGTCTGAATTTTTCATTGTAGTGGAGAGGCAATCATTCCAAGCAACCAGACTTACAGATGGTAAATAACATTCTATTAAAAAGCAATATGCCAAACTACTTAAAAACTAACTTTAAAAATCCTCTTAGCAATTAATAGTTATTTTTCAAAATGCTGTACCTATCCACCAGCTCTTTCATTCCTTCTTTATCTGGTACCAAAGATTGGTCTTGGTCATCTGCCAAAGGGGTCCCAGCTTGGCGATATATACACCGAACCATGTATCTTACTTCTGACCAGTAATTTTGAAGCTGCTGAGGTTCACGTTCAGGCTCTGCTGAATTTTCTCTGCAAATAATGACAAAAATAATGACTCTCTATTTGTATATCGCATAGGTGTACTGATTCCTACTATTCTGAAGATGTCCTTCAGGAAAAACAACATGCATCTGAAAATGCCTAAAATAAAGTACATGCCTAAAATAAAGTATAAAATTGGAAAAAAGCTGCCATCCGTAAGTTACTGTTCTTGTCAGATAGCCTGTTTAAAGAGTTTAAGCATACACCAACAAATAAGCTACAACACTGCCAACAGTCTGACTACAGGCACCACGCTGTTGAGTCTGAATTCAGTTCTTACCTGCGCTCATTACAGGCCTCACAGTTGCATGCTATGTCTGAAGGTGAGGAATTGCTAAGATCTGCAGCAGGCACCGTCTGTGCAGCAACAGTTATTCTTCCTCCTCCTACAGATTCCTGCTGTGATCCACTGTTTCCAAGAGGCATGTGCAAAAGGAAATCTTGGCTCTGAAAAGAAAAAACACAGGTAGCCTTCAGTTTGTAAGGTAGAAGTCTGAAATGTTAATAAGCAGGCAAATAGTAATGCAGCAATTCTTAGTGCTCAATGTGTTTTGGTAGGACACTGAACCAGGCACAAAGAATTTACCTTCAAAAAGCGTAATAAATGCAAGATACGGACTGAGAAAACCAATGATATAAATATAGTTTCATTTCTAATAACCAAAGCATGTTGGTTACAATTACCACCTTTATGTACTCCAGCATAAACAATGAACTAAGCTAAAGGAAGGCTTGCATCATCCATGATTAATCATAAACTAGTAAATCTCTTCAGTCTCTATTTGACAGTATGTTTGACTTTTGAAGTTCAACAATCCCTTCTAGCAAAAAGCATAAAATCTCCTTGTTTATAACAGCCAGACATACTACTTCATACTAATGGATGTCAGAAAGCTGCTGTCATTGGGAATGGATGCTATCTCCTGTGTACAGTGCTGCTCAGTACTAGCAGATGACACAAACCTCTCTCCCAAGGCAGCTGGTATTCTGGTCTCCAGTTTCTCTTCCTTCTCTGTGCTCCAGCACCAGTACACACCATGCTTCCTTCCTGCACCCTCCCCAGGTTGCCACCACCTTACTGTGGCACCAGAGATCTCTCCCATGTCAGTAACATGACTGAAGGGCTTGTTTTGTGCTTCACCCCAGATTCTGGAGCAGGAAGCAGACACAGGTCAAAACAAACCTGTGTGCATTTGCTGCCAACAGCAAGACCATCTATTGGGGATGGTGCTGAGGCAAACAAAGGTAGCAATGAGAGCAACAGCAACCTGAATACAGGAGCATCTATAGCAAACCACTTATACTCTGGCTTGCAGTGACTGATAACAGATTTTTTTTTTTAACTCATTTTGGTTTTTTTCCCCAGCTGGTTTCTCTAATTTGACTAGCCACCTAATCCATTTAGTAGCTATTTTAAGTCAAGCTTCCCAACTTGGAAAATCCTTTTGCTGTTTTGCTTTTAAAAATTCCTCTAACTAAGAAAACAGTTGCCAAATTAAAAAAAAAAATACTGTCAATTTTTATTTTACCTGGAGTATCTGCAACTTACAAAACATTTAGGAAGCAAATCCTCCCTTCCTTGCACTTGTAGGACACTTAATTTTCTTTACTAGTTCATTAAACAGAGCTTAAATATGTCAAAAATTTTGACTCAACTGAATAATAATGTGCTTCAGTCTTGCTGTGCTTTGAACTATCTAGGATGTGTTTACCATCAGACTACCAGTATAATTTCCTTACATGTAATCTTTTTTGACTAATTTTACTAACCCTTGTTAATAGCAAGAATATCAGTAAACACTAGTTGTATACAAGTGATATACTCTTAAAAAACTATGTTAAATGTGCTTTTAACATAAGTTTAACAACATATGCTATACAAAGACAATCTTTCTTCACACTGATTTGTTTACTGAAATAAAAATCTGTATGTGCCTATGGGCATGTGCACAGTCTGTTAGCTCTCTACAAGAAGATGTCAGCTGGAATCTATGATGCTTCCAATTATTGGAAGTGTGTGGCTTCCCAGATGAGTTGTGAAGATTTGGTTCTGCAGTACAGCATCACATTTTACTTCTAATGGTGTTTTGCTGGACCTGTCAATGAACTTTTTGTATCTTTCTGCTACACTGAGCACAGCTCTTAAGTGAGGTTGAATTCTCATTTGAAAATATATTTTAACACCTAATTTAGAAAAATCACAACTTGAAATATTAGCACCATGTATTAAATCAGTGTTTGCAGTGCTACAACAAAGAATAAGAAATTGTTACGTGCATACTATGTAGAGTTGTGCTTCTTTATTAAAAAAATACAGGAAAGAAAAGATGATAAAGCTCAGACACATGCAGGAAGGTGGCAGTGCAAGTACAGTGACTCAGGAACACCACTGAAAGAACAAGGAAAATTCAGACAGTTTACCTCACAAAGCAGGCGAAAGTACACATGAGCAGACAGAGAATAGAAAAGAAGTATAATGATTAAAGTTGCATTGGTACGAGTAGAAGAAGCAGAATTTTAAGTAAAGGGGAAAAGGACAACGTATGAGATCCAATAAACTGAAAGGGTAAAAAACCAGCAAGAAACAAATCCAAGCCTTGCTCTACTCAAAAATATAAAACTCAGAATCAGAATTCCCCATTTTTGGAACAACTTGCCTGTTCAGCTTAGCTCATAGGAAAACCAACTCAAAATCTCCTAAAATATTTTCTAAGCATTTACAGCTTCAGTGGTTCCAAAGCACTAAGTAGCATTCAGCCCATCATAACAACGTATCTTCTTAGTCTACTGAACTGAAGTACTTCGACTTACCACAAGAGATTGCTCTATTGTAGCATGCCTCTCCTCCTTTTCGACTGTTCGTCGACAGTCTGGACACACCCACAGTGGAAGATGCAGCATATTGTTTGCTTTTGGAGATGTGGAAAGTGCTGTTTTGCTAGAATTTTTTATTCCGCTCTCTGAAAGCGAAGTATCTTTTCGTTCACTTCTACAAAGAAGACAATGCTCGCCAGTTGTATATGGTGCCCTTTGGCCCAAGCCAAAGGTAAATGGTGTCTAGAAATAAATGTTTTGATAGATAATTGGTTATTCACAGAATACATACCAGAAAAACCTATTCTGAGATTGAAAAAAAAAAAAAAAAAACGAAAACATATTTTAACAGTCATCATTAAACGGTGAATATTTGGAGTGTCCCAAGATCAAACACAGCAGTGTTAATAACCATGTGGCAAACAATTTTGATTATGAATACACTCCCGTTTAAAAAGTAATGTTTTCAGTGAGCATGGACTACAGCCTTCCTCTCTAAAATAATTCGGCCTAGATGCAATAATCTAGAAAGTAAAATAAAAAAGGGATAGTACAATTCCTTTTACTGTTGTCATTCTTAGAGATAAAAGGAAAATAACTGCTCTTTGAAGTTCTGCATCACCTCCTCTTTCAATACTGACTGAAACAAAGATACTTTCAGTTAAGCTTGTTACAAAATAAAAGCTTAATTCAGTTTTAACAAACACAATCAGTTAGGTCTTAAAATCCACTGTCAGCTATTGAATAAAGTAGACTTGGTAACTTAGGAGGACAGAGGCAGTTCAAAACTTAGTTTCTCTTCAAAGATACTCCTGTGCATGAAGCTATGGTTCCGCCATGAGATTCTGATGAAGACTGATACTCAAAAACATGTCAAGCAGAACAAGTGAAACAGAACCCAACTTTATAAAACATAAGCAAAGTTATTAATGAATAGAACAAAACATCTTGCAATGGCGGAATCAGATTTGTCCATTTATATTATGGCTACTAGCTCTGCCTTAATTAGCAAGATCTATGTAAGCCTCAAAATAGTGAAATTCTTTCTCAAAGGAAAGGCAAAACTTAAATAAGTTATTGAACCATTCCTCTTAGATACTGCTCCAACCCCAATACCAACAAAAATACTACTTTAAAGATCCTGTAGGGCTGAACTGCACAAGCACAGGTGAAAAGTTCTTTAGGGCAAAGGCCTAGTTGAAGCTATAGCACAATTCAATAACTCTCTTGTCTTCACAGCAACAACAAATCAATTCCCTATTGCTGACATCTGAAGAAAAACAGCACAGCATTACAAACTCTGATTTTCATGTTCTTTGCATTTATAAAACTGACAGACTCAGCAACATGGAAAGAAAAACTGAGAATTCTAGACATCAAAAAAGACACACCGAATTCATCTCCACAAGTATCTTCTCCTTCAGAAGTTCATGAGAAATTTAACAGTTTTAGTAAGAACAGCTAATCTCTTTACTCACTGATGCCACTTCAAGAATTCCCACCTAAGCACTGAGGCAAGAAAAAGAACACAATTTCTCCAGGTATCTACTGCAGGTTTTCAGAAAACATTCTCAGGACACAAGACTCACTCTGCCTCCTGAAAGGTGGGAACCATCCCCTTATTGGCTCTACAAGTATGAACAGATTCCTCAAGTTAGACATTCCTCTTGGCTGACCTGTGCTCAACTACAGATCTTATTAATGCCTAAAAAACCTGCAACCAGGAGGCCATGGCTGCTCATCTCCTTAGCCCTGAAAGTTTCCTTGTTAAAATAAAATTTTTTTGAAGCCAGATTAAGTCTCTGTTGGAATGATGACATCGTTATAGCTATTGCAGGTAAACCCTTATGAACATCATCTGCAGTCCATCTTGCGACAAGTAGGAAAAGCAGAGGACAAAAACGTAAAAGTTCAGAAGTTAAGACAACCTGACACTTACTCTTTTGCAAAGGTAAGGGTCATGGCAAACATATCCCAGCCATGGTGCAAATACTTCTAGAGGTTAAGACTTGTGTGTGTAATTTACTTAAAGTTGCATCATAATCATTAAAAAAGCAATGGCAAATACAGCAGGAACAATAATCTTAATTCTGGCCACTTCACAGACTCAGTAAAACGCTAACAATCTCCCAGTTGGGCCCATATTTACAACAAATATGAAGTTCAAATGAAAGCACTTGGTTCCTACAACACAATGCAACTCAACTGCTAAGAATGAACATTTCTGAGCAGTTTATTTCTAACAAAATTGACAGTTGGAACCTTGACAAAATCTAGACCATAAGTATCTCAGATTCCCCTTATGGCTCTGTCATACTAAAATGAAGCTATGAATTGCAGTTTCTTATTTATTTAAAAGATGATGAATGCAGTGACTGTTCATGTGACCATTTCAACAGAAGCAATAAACTCTTCCTGGATTAGATGAGCTTGGAATTAGGTCACACATATATCTGTATGCGTCTTCTGTATAATCAGAGCAAAGTGTACATTTTGAGAAAAGCAAGATATTTTTCCACTAGTCAAGCTTCAAAAAAATGTGTGATGCATCTCTGCAAGAAAACACCCAGTCTCACTTTCTCTCTGAAACATGTTCAGATGTAACATTCATAAATGAAGCTGGAAGTAGGACAAGCTGGAACAGAAATAACTGCATCTCTGCTACGTATTTCGGTTTATTTCCAAGAATAACTTGTTACCATAAAACTGCACTTTTTTTTTTTTTTTACATCCATGTCCAATTTCAAGATTATAACAATAACATTTTACTTTAGAAATAGTAGCTTTCACTGCTTTTTAAAGCTTGAATAGTGAAGTCATCAGAAACTGACTTCAGTTAGCCAAGTTCCAATCTCAAACAGAAGTCCTTTTGGAGAGTTTTCTCTAGTACATTTAATACTGTGTAATACCTTCTCCCGTTAACAAATAATTCTGCTATCATATACACCCCCCAAAATTTGGCTGCACATACCTGAGAAACACCTGTGAACTCTGATCCAACAGAACTGTCTGTAAACTGTGTACCATTTAGCGAAACCTGGAAAAAATTAATAGTACATCGGTTATAATAGTTGGGTTTAATGCTAAAAGAGCATTAAAAAAAATTAAACAACAAAACCCTCCCTTGCATCTGAGGGTTGAAAAAACAGCTTTTGAAACTTGAATGATTGTTTGACTACAGAGATGGAAAGTGCCTTTTCTTTTGTAATAAAAGTTATACAGATGCAAAAGTTTACAATTTATGTATTTTAAAAACTTTTGCACTATAGCTGATTTATTAGCAACTCTGAGATGAAAGAACTGATGCAGGGAAAAAAAAGCAAGTTATAAGCTACATGACATTTCTCCTTCTGTATTTGATTGTTTGCATTTAGCTTTTAAACTTCTATTGTGAATCGAGACAATTACCAAAGATTCTTGCCTTTTGAAAGTCGAATACAATACTGCTTAGAAAAATATGCAGTGTTAACCAGGAAGACTCTTCCACAGCAAGCCTCCAACTGGCATTCAGCTATTCTGCCACAGCAGCCTTCCTCCTGCCCCAGGTTATAATTCATACAGAAACCTCTCAGAGGTCTCCTCTATACCTTGTTTCTCCACAAGTGTTACAGAGACTACATCAGATATCAATGAAGTGCCTTTCACAATCCCCAAGTGTTTTCACACAGCGTTATTTGAGGACACTAAGACAAGAGTAAAGTTAAGACAGCATACAAATTCAAGTCAGTGACAATGAAGAGTCCTAGATCACAATGACTTGAAGAAAAGGCATTTGACTAAAAAAAACAAAAGGGGGGGGAATAAAGTCAGTCAATTATTTTATTCTTTATTTTCCCTCCTCTTGAGCACTGGTTTATCTCTTGAATTTCAGATATAATTTACCTCATGCCTCTGTTCCACCTTTCACATGTTTTTGCTAACCTCTTTTTGCTCTCCAGTTTTCTACCTACTATTGCCTGCCATTAATATTTCTAAGACCCCTCTAAAGACCACAATAAAAACCAGTCTGTTTAACATAGGAACCTCCACATCTTGTGTGTTAGTTTTACAGAGTTCAGAAAATATTTTTACCCTGCTACCAAACCGGAAACTCAAACTGGAGCCTCCTCCAGTACAAAGGAGCATCCTTGAGTTTTACACAGGCACAGAATTACTGACTGCTCAGTTTACAGAGCCAGGGAGATTATTGCAAAGTCATTGTCTTCAGCCAGATTTTTCCAAGGCAAAGTAGAGGATAAAACACAATCTTCAAGTAATTGCTAGAAAAGATACAGATAAGAAGCTACATAACTTCACTTACATACCCTAATGCTAACATTCAAGAGTAGGTATTTAAGAAAACATGCTCACATGCAAGTCAGGCATCTCAGATCTAAAATCATGGGAGCAAAAATGCTGATGTGGAACAACTTCCCTATTTTTATTCAGCTACTTTCCAAAAAGTGGTAAAAAGAAAAGGTCTTCTGAATTAAAGAAATCGTCTTCACCAAGAAAAGAAAACCTCCAGTACTGGAGGTCCCCTGGTTATTGACATGCATGTGCATTCAAGGAAAAAAGAAACCAGTAAGAAAGTTTAGAATGAAATTGTTATCTGCAGCTCAAAAAAAAAATTTCAGGGGGAAAAATTCAAAAAAGACAAGTTTATCCAAAAACATTATCTATTAATTAAGGGAGTACATTTACCTTCTTTACATTCAAGACAGTGAAAACAAGAAATGCATGAGCCATCACATTTAAACATGCAGATGTTGAATGACCAAGCTGAAGGCAGTCAGAAATGTTACAAAAGCAAAACCAAAAACAGTGGGAGGTTTCTGTTATCCACCAAATGTCACAGGATGCCAAGACAAAATACTGAACATCAGGAGTGATGGCTTCATGGAATGAGTTGTCATGCTACTAAAAAAAGAAAAGGCATCTCTTGATCCTAAGCACTGTGCAGAACTGGGTTCAAAATCTTAGTGTAAACCCCCCAGAATTTAGTGGTGACCTAAATATCTGCAGGAGGAACAAACACCAAGGAATTTAAAGAAAGGAATTAGAGAAATAGGAAGAAACTTAAAGGGAATAATCAAGAATTGTCCGTAGGCAATTAGATTTAAGACATTGTATGTGATGCTTAGAGCAAATATAAAAATCACAAAGAGGACTTGAGTGGGGGTGAATAATGACATGACAGGCAAGGGTAGGAGATGACTAAATAGCATATTAGAGAAAACATTAAAAGAATCTTGAAGACGTTGTCCAAATGGGGCTCAAACAATAGCAAGCTAAAAACAGAGAGAAAAAAAATACGAGACAGTCTTACAAATAATTTAAGGAAGTGAGGAAAAAAAGTATAAAAACTACAACTAAATCCTTTTTCAAGGTACATGAGGAGCAAGGAGCAGTAGGTAGCCTGTCAGGATCTCCAAGTCTAAACTAAGCAAACAAATAAATGCATTAAAAAAATGCTCAAACAAGCAAAGGTCGTGTTAGAAACACCAGATTTATTTTTCACATCTTCACGTTCACTATGGAGGAGTTTAAAGATATTCTCCCAGTGAAAGGCTTCTTTATGGAAGATGCATTAGAGGATCTGTTTCAAAGCAAAACACTGCTAGAAAAAAGTGTGGAGCAAATGGTCAACTCAAAAATCAGCAAAGAGCGGATGACATTCAGCCAAGAGTCCTGAAGAAGCTCAAGGACATTATAGTTGCAGTAATGATTTCAGTATGTTAATACTTGCTTTATGCTTCACTGTTACTAGAGTAGAATAAAATGATTTTTTTTTATATATTTATTTTTTAAGCTTTCAAAGGAGATCTAGGAAACTGCATTTATCTAAAGTCTGTAGCAAGAAAGTGCCCAAGATGACAAAGTTAACTAATAAAACTAAATTCTTCATGTTACTAAAGAGACTGGAGAATGGCAGAAGGACCTTACAAGATCCAGTTACTGGGCCATATGTTGACAGATATAACTCTGTGTGCAGAGATTTAAAGTAGAAGTGACAAGCTAGAGAGCTGTCACTTCTGGACAACCCTAACTTTTTTTTTTTTTTTAATTAAAGAAAACTTATTTTTACAGTCCTGAGTATCCTTTTTAATGATTTTAAAGTTTTATGTTTTAAAAAAACTATTTCACAAAAATTAGTGCCAGAAAGAAGGCTGACATGAATCAGGAACGTGGGACTCTCTGCATGCACTCTTCATCATAATGGAAAGGGGGGTTGGGGCACGGAATCTTTCTGTTCTTTCTATAAATGTTATTTACAATGGAAAAGATATATGGAAATACTGTTTTTCTTGCAAGCTGCTGTCACACTAACTCACCCTCTCTAAAATGTTAATTTTCTGGAGAATAAGGCATACACCACCTTAGCACAGTATAATTTGTACCAGAAAGTACAAAGAAAGTGAAAATCACAGCTTAAACAATACTCCTTGATTTCACCTGAATGACCTTGAAAAAGCAGTTGAGCAATTAGAACATAAGCACTCAAAGACTGCCATGATTTGCTCTAACAGCCTGTCACTATCAAAATCAGACCTTCAGTGGGCTGAGTGACATATTTACTAGACAACACACCCCCATCTTTCTTGCAGTTGAAGCCTGGTGAAGTCACACAAACATCATTAAAGTGAGAGTGATGCAACGTCTCAGGAGAGCTCAGGTAAAGAAAAGCACAGGAGGAATATTTAAATTTGGCTCATCATCACTAAACCCTAAACAAGTTCAACAGAAATGTGATGCTCAAAAAATATGCAGGATTTAATCAAATTTCTCATGGGGGAAAACAGCTAGAAAATATTGCACTTATTTTCTCAGGCGCATTAAGAAATATACAGATTAGGAAAAAAAATGTTACCAAGAGACGATAAAGGCTACACTTTATTCTACAAGGTCCTAATATAACAAAGGTATTCCATACCACTTGAATTAATTCCCTTTTTTTCTACATAGGTGTCATGAAATCAGCCCAAGAGTGGGGAAAGAAATGCACCACCACATTAGGAAGATGAAAAATTAAGTTTGTTAAAACATTTGAAACAACACATTTTCTGTAAGTGTCTGAGTAACACTAAAGGAAGTACTGCCCTTAACCCTTGCTAGGCCCCCAAAACCCATCAGGATGTTTTGTCTATGCTACTTGCTCTCCTGCCTACACTTTTTATGCCAAAACCCATTTGCCACAGCTGGTCTGTGCTAAGCCTTCTCCGGCACTTCCAGTCACCGAGCACACTATGACATTGCTCTGCAGCTTCACATAGCAGCTCTGCCTCGCTTCCCACCGCTGTCACCCAACGCCGTTTGGGAGGCAGCAGTCAAGTCGCACTCGCTGGTGAAGACCTCCCTCCCCACCGCCCGAGTGAAGCTCTGACTTGGGTGCTCTCCAGTCGCAGGCTGAGCTGTTCCTCTCCTCTCCCAGGCACAGCTAAATTGGTCACAGAACTGCTGCTGGCAGATGAGTGACACTTACAGAATCCTAAGTGATTTTCAGATATGAAGAAAGATTTCTTTATGCCTTCAGTTCAAGATATAGGAAACTATCCAATAAATGAAAATTTAGGATCCTTTCTCCCTAATGCCAACCGATTTAAGGATAAGCCATTCTGGAAGTCAAACACACGGATGAGGGCTTCAACAATAGGTAGCAAAATCTGATGCAGGACATCTCTGGACAGGTTAAGATATGGAAAGACACACAGGAGGAGAATTATTTTACACATGCACCACAGTTCTCTTCTCCATTCATCTAGTACCAAGCACCGTCAGACAGGACAGCATGCTGGCCAGACCTCTAGCACAGCAAGGTTTTGGGGGTTGTTTGCTTTAAACACTGCTCCTGAACGTTGTCAGTAGTGACCGTAGTCTCTACGGTAACAGTAGCCTCTATAGAAGGTATATTACAGCACTGAAGAGATATTATAATGTAAAAACCAGCAGTAAACTATCAACACCTACCCCTTCCTTAATCCTTTTTTAAATCCACATTATACCTAGTTAACATCTGGTATAGCCCAGTTTTTCAGAGGAAGAGCAAACTGAAACAGATCTACTTGGCAGTGCCATCACTCTTGCCTATATGATTTCATCTATTTCAACATTCTGGTTATTTTTCATCTGCTATGCTTTAAGAAATCCATGAACATTTTTGAAAGCATTGGAAGTACCCATCCAAAAGACTAAGAAAAATACTGTCTGGTTTCTCACAGAAAAGGTTGTCTTTGCTACACTCTGGACAGACCAGTTCCGTGCACCACATGAAAGTGAGAACAAGCTCATCCACCAAAATACCGTAAAGCCCTGCAAGATATCAACTACTGCAAAACCGAAGCAAAACAAAGCAAAATAAAGCATATGCCTAATAAAGCAGAACACTACCTGCACTACAAAAAACAGTGTACTCCATTTTTTCATGAAAGTAGTTGTTAAGGGTGGTATAACAGTGAAAGAAACGGTCCAGGAAGGTCTTGGAATTAGATGAATATCACTCAGAACTATATTCAGGACTCCTCTCGAAGAGGATGACCACATTACTACTGCAGCTATTTGTATATTTATGGTCAATATTGACACGGCCAAGAAATGTAGAAGTGTCCTCTGACACAGGGTGCAGTCAGTCTGCACCTCTGTCTGCTGCAGTCAGTGAGGGGCTGGCCCAAGGTGACTAATGGTCCCTGTCCATGGTCATGAAAGTCTGACGCCAAAGTAGCAGGTGAACAGGACATTTTTCTCACAGAAGGCAAGATAGAAGTCTAAAGATTTTCTTTTTTTCATTGTTAAATAACCCTCCAAAGTACTAGGGGTTTTGCAGTAAGAGGACATGCCCTTTTAAAAAAGCATACTGAAATGGTATTTTAAAAAAGGTTAAATAAGAGTTTTCTTCCTAGCACTGGAGTATGAAGAATGCAAAATTAACATGCCCAACAACAGTCAGGAAAATGATCAGTAATATGCAACACACTTCCAGTTTCGCTGGCACAGCAACACTCAAGAAACTCAAGCAGCTATCAGAGTTTATTATTATTATTTCAGAGAAAAAAAAATTCTTTTGACATCAGTTACACAAAATACAATTCCATAAAGCTTTTAAGCAGTAGCTTGGAAATTGGTAAATGACTGGCAACAGTGAAAAGTTCAGAGGTTCCTACTTCCAAACATAGTCATGGTTTAATGTGATGCAACAGTGAAACACACCTTTGGTTTCGGGGGGACAGGTTGTATATCAATAAAGACCACCAAATAGTTGTAACTATAACAATAGAAGATTAACAAACTACCATAGTATCCCTCCCTGATTTAGAAGCAGGAGTGTTTTGCTTAAGAAATTGACATTATAAACACCTAAATTTTTAATGTGATAATCACACATCTCAATGACACTGAACAGAATGCAGTTATACTTACTAACACACAATTGCTTGCCAGGGAGTCTCGGTATTATAGGAGAGAGACTGACAGAAAAAGTGATTATTGATTAGCTGCAAACGTCACCAATGGGGAAAGCTGTGAAGGTTTCCTACACAAAAAGATTCTTGTTTTTACTAAGGATGCTGAAGTACCAAATAGAAACCAGAGAAAGCAAAGATGAGGTGATAATAATTAAAATTCAAATATCCACATTAAGGCAGCCAACATGTGATCTGGCCAATTGATTAATTTTGCGGACTGTTAATCCATTTTACCAAGCATGCTATTCTGGGCATTAATACTCACAAACAGTTAAGTTATCCTTTTCCAGCCCAGCCTGCATTATTCTCGTGTAGTCCACATTCTTGAGATTGGAAGACTGTTCAATGAAGAAAAATATATCCATAAACAGGTCAGTGATGCATGAAGTCAGTCCCTTGGTACTCCTTTAAAACGCTACTGGACTACACACCATTTCAGAGAACCTTTAAATCTTTACGTCAGTTATCAGGTATATACAAAAATGAAGGCTACAGAAGAACAAGCATTCCAAAGAGTGTCACAAGGCTTTTGTGACTCTCTGGATACAAAATCTGAATATTACACTCAAATATAAATAAACTACCTTTTAAGTCTGAAATAATTAAGTAGCAGGAGAAAGAGAAGTTGCCAGAAGTTGAACAACAGCCAAGAGTAAAGCGTTAGTGAGAAACCTGGCAGAGGCTCCAGATGGCAGAAAGCACTGCACATCAATACAGCTAACGTGTCGACTCAACCCTTACTTATGCTGGTATCTAATACACAGCACGTTTATGTTCAATAGCTATCGTACTTCACAGAAATCATTAACATCATACCAGAGAGCTCAGTCAAATATGTAACCTTACCAAACTGTTCTGAATTAGAAATAAGCCAAAACTCCACTCGACAGCCAAGGAGCTAAGCATGACGTGACTGCACACCCCCCTCATGGTCACAGAGGACATTTGTGGAAGCAGATTTGCTACAGAACACCATCTTAGCTGTGAGATATATCAACTAGCTATGATAACCAACAGCGTGTTACTAAAACTGATTTATGTACGATCTTGTGTATATACATTTGGACAGGGCAAGTTGGAAATATTGTGACTGTAAAGTACACCAGCCCATTTTGTCATGCTCCCTCCATCGTGATTAGCCAGCGGGAATTATGTACTCAAGGGCTAACCAACGGAAATAACCTATGAAGGGGGAAGGGAGACAATGCTGGCAGCAGGAAAAGATAATTCATCTAACTTGAGAATTCGCACTCGTTTTGTTTGTAAAGACAAGCAAAAGATCGGAAAATGCCAAGCAGATAGCACCAGTGTTGCACTCAATTACAAACCCAAATACTTGTTTGAGGAGCTAACAAGGCTGCTGTCAAGCAGGTCACTTATTTAGGCCTCCAAAAGGTGAAGTATGATATTACTTCATATTAGGAACAACATATTAAGATAAATCTATTAAAAGTTTTTAAGATATAATTCGCAATAGACAGTCATCATATTAATTCAAAATTAGGTACTCACTATCCAAGCACCTCCACAGAAAATTCTTACGAGCAAAATGTTTCTATTCCTTTTGATTTGTGGTACTGCTAAAATAGTTTGTGAGATCCCAGGTAAATCCCTCTTTAGCCAATGTAACAAATAGGTTTCTTGTTTGTAATTTTCCTCATTATTCATATACAGTCGACATTACAAGACTTCAATAATTTTAGTGACACTTCTATTGCAATTTCAATCTTTTCAATGTAATAACATTGACTTCCAGTGTTTTCTTTATTAAGTAAAATCACATAATTACAGAATTTGACTAACTTGCAAGACAGGTTCTCTGAAGGCTTTCCGTCTTCAACAAGTCATATTATTAAAACTTATCACTTGGATTTAAGTAAACACAACACGGTATTTCCACAGCTTAGTAAAAGCTATTCCTAAAATAAATTGTTGATGTCAAACGAGCTGACAAGCTGAGGGTGGGAAGGCTTAATCTAGAAAGCTCAATCTACCTTGCATATAGATAACAAAGCAAGTTTACTATGAATGACTCAAAACCCCAACAAAATTATTCCTCTCCCCACACCCCCAAGATCCCAAACCTGATTTGCTTCTTCTCCAGCAGTGAAATCCCTTAGGACCTTTGCTACTAAGTCAAAACATCACAGGAGTTTTCAACAGAAACTGAGATTATTTCAAAGGAAATACTTTTTCCAGTTGAAGCCTTTATAGATGTTCAATCTAGGGAGAGGAATTATAAAAAGTATAAGTAGCATAAGTAGCAGGCATATACGGGACTTGTTCAAAAAGACCAATACTTTCTGATTTAGCAGAAGTTTTGAGTTAAGAGTGAGGTTGGGAGGCTCTTGGAGAGGCTGTCCCCGTCTCACCCATTTTGGGAGATACCCTAAAACAGAACAAGATGACAAGCCTCTACTACCCCCTGCTAAAACTCAAGTTTAAGGTACTTGGCCAACAAGACCTTGTGTCAAAGAATTTTTATAAAATGTAACTATTTACAGGCTCATCACAGGGGCAGGGGGAGGAGGAGGGTAAGTCACCTGTACACAGCCCTGTTTTTCAACACAAGGCATAATATTAGTACTTGGAGAAAGTTAAAGGCATTTTTTCCCCCCATGGTTTGGCAAAGTTCTGGTCATGCACTGTTAGCATCATCCGGATCAAATACATAGATAACTTTAACAAGTCAGTGCAAAAAGTATACGTAATCAAGGGTTTGTTTTGTTTTCAGTATGACCAGACACACACAAAAGCCTCAAAAACAGAGCTGGGAGGAAGGAAATCAGACAGCACTGAACAATGCAGAATAGGAAGAAAACCAGTCTTCCTTCTACTTGTAGTTCTTTAAGGACTCAGGTCGTCTGAATATAGGTAAAAGCAACACTTTTGGTAGATTTACACGGAACCGATTATTTACCTATTGCATCTTTTTTTCCTTTGGGTCCTCAGAGCCAAGATATAACAATTCTACTCTAGCACAGTAATCAGAATAGACTGAAGTCTAAACAGCTACTTAAATGCACAAACCACAAACCCATCAAACCTTGACTGTCAAAAAGCTATACTCAGAAACACATCCATCTTAAATAAAATAAGCTACTCTGCAAATAAAGGTGCCTGAAACTATCTTGGGAAAGTTTTTTTCAGTAGTACCTCAAAAAGACAATTTTGAAGTAGTACTTTCAAAAGAACGCAGATACTGTTATTCTGTAATGAGTTTTAAGGGAGCAACATCTATATTCTGTGCCCTTCCTCTCACGCATTCTTCAATAGCACACTCAATTTTTCTTTTAGCTGAATCAATCTAAAACACACCCTTCAGGAAATGAGCATCTGTTAGGAATAAGAAGTTCACAGGTTATAGTGCCACAATATGAAAATGTTAGCACACACAAAAAAAGCTATGATCTCTGCAGGAACTAGGAAGCATTCACAAACCAAAATTAAAAAGATGAAACTCCGATCTGTATCCCATTATAAGACAGAATGATCTACAATCGCTTAACTTTTTAACTGGAAGTTAAAGCAAGGTTATACTCAAAGAAGAGGTTTTTCATCTATTTTGTTTTATTACACAAGGACAAATTACTTCCTTGGACATTAATTTGAATGATGCAGTCTTAAACTATTCATTCCATGAAACTTACAGATGAGTATATTCATTCCTACCTCAACCACTGCAATAAAATCCACCACCTCCACCTTTTTTTAAAAGAAGTCTGATGTGACAACTAATCACTATCAAATAATACCCTAAGAAAAAAAAAACAAAAAACCAACCACGACACACAGTTGCTTTGTAGAATGAAGTGTCCAGACCCTACCAGAAGTCCTGCTGTGCTCTGTAGACACTCTAAGTTGAATTCCACCACTAAAAACAAAGCTACATAAGCTGTACTTAAGAAAAATATTAAGCACCGCCTGGCACATGATCTCATGAAGTTTGTATTGACAAAGGCCAAAGACCTTCCTGAATTAATTCCTGTTTGGGTGCCTTTTCCAGAAGATACGATCTAGTGTAATCCCTATTCAAAGATTGCAAGTAGCAAATAAATGATCTAAACCAGAATTCATCTGGGCTCAGAATCAATTAGCAAATTTCATTATATTTGTTTACTCTCCATCATCACTTTTCTTCTGTTATGTATTCAGACACTTCTATCTGATGAGCCATTTATTCCTTACCTTCTGAGAAACTGGAAAGAGCTAGAAAACAGGTCCTTGGAACTCAGGAACACAGACAATTAGCATGACCCTTTCTACTAGGTAGCCATAAGAACTGGTGGCACTGAGGAAGAAGTCCCTGCCAGATACAAAATAACCTCCCTACTCCTGGGTTTGGTTGTGAATAGATTTAAGGATCAGGCTAGTCTGTCTTCTTTATACAAAATAGTGCAGCTAGGCACAGGCCATCAGCACAGCCACCCCCAAGGTCAGCCTGTCTATCTAGCTAAGTCACAGGAAATTTGGCAACACTTGCATGAATACTGTTTGTTTGTAGCATATAACAAATACTGGTTTTCCTTAATCATCTGAGAGCTCTTATTATCCCTTTCCAAGTCATTATATCCTCTGGAAGCTTTACCAATAAAATCTCACATTTTCTTCCAAGTCAACACAAAAAGATCAACAGCATTAGCAGAATTCCCTGTAACCAGGACAAAAAGCTGGAATCACCTAGGAACAAAAATACTTCTATTGCATTCAGAAGTGAACAAGCTGAAGTCACCCTTACTTTTTCAAAAGCAGTAAACACTAGATGCAGTGCTACCCCAACCCTGAAGATAAAACTCCCCAGCCGTCCCCATAGCCCTGCATAAGTTCATTCTCAAGGAAGATGTATGCTTCCAAGCAACAGTTATTAATGCGATAGTGAACCTGCACCGACCGAAGTCTCTGGTGGTTAATGGTTAATTGCCTTCCAGTGGAGAAGGATCAATACAGGAGAAAGCAACAGATCCCTGATGCCATGAAAAGTGCCTATGCTTGCAAGTCCCATCTTGTCATTTTATCTTCCTTTCAACCTAAAACCATCTGTCTCATCTTACAAAAAACTTAAAGTATCAGAATCACAATTTATACCATGCTTAAAACTATAAACACATACTAGAAAAATAAGTATCATCTACAACACTGAAATTCAAACTGTATTGCAATAAATGAAAGATATTGCTCTTGGGGGGGGGGGTTGGAAATAGAAGCCTAAAGCTACACTTTTATCCAACTGTCAAACTTCACTTTGTAAACTACAAGCATCACTGTTTGTACAAATGGGCAGCCCTCAGCTGATGAGCCATCTCCCCATAGCATCACAAATAGAGAAAAAATTCACTTCCAGAATAAAACAAAACATTAGTTTTGGTCATTAAGAATTAATAATTTTTTTAAAAATATGTATCTGTATTTAACCTTAAGGGAGGGAGGAAGGTAAAACAGGATTTATCATAGAAATATTACAGCTTTCTCAGCATACTAAAACAATGACCCTTTAGCAAAGAAATGGTGAAGACAAAAAGAATCAAAGCCGTACGTTTTGAAGTAAAAAAATGAAATACAAATCAGAAGGCTTCAAACTATGACATAAGCTTGTGCTCATCTTTTTTGTAATTATATCTTCATTCTTCTCAAAGAAAAATGTTTTTAAACAGAACAAAGCCCAACAAACTACAATAAGTATGAGGCTTTCAGCTCTTAAATTGTGTGTAACCAAGAAACTACAGCATGCCTATACTTGCGCAACCAATTACTTGGCTAAATAAGACCATTTATTCAGATTAAAGCCAGCAGCAATTAATATCCTTATCTTCTTTGTATTTTGCATTGCATTGATCTGAAGTACTGCACATAAACTGAAAAATACGTTATTAGAAATTGGTTATTTTTTAAGAAGTATCACTGTGCACATGCATATTAAATGATCTGTACTAATAACTCTGTAACTTCTTCCTTTCATCTTATTCAAATAATTATTCATATTTTACATTTCCAACTGTCACAATTTTTCAATTCCCAGCTCCAAATCAAGAAATTTCACATCTTAAGGGAACATTAAAAAAAGTCAGAGACACTGATAAGTGTCTTGTGCTGTATTTGCAACCAAATATCCTTTCTGAGATTAATTCTCTACCAAGATTTGGAAGCTAATGGGGAGGATTTGGTTATACCAAGGGCTTATGCCCATCCCCAAGACTGTGACAAGGAAACACGATGCCAGGATGCACCACACTGTCTTCAAGAGACACTCGAAAGTATTAGTACTGCTTCACAGCCCTCTGGAGGAGACCTCATTTGGTCATCCACCTTCAAGAAATGACTAACTGGAATAGACACGGTGACAGCCAAAGGGGGTCATCAGCAAGAGGCCTGGTTCATTTAGCTTAGCAAAGCAATGAAGTTCTCTCTGCAAATGCACTGGGGGTGGGCGGAAGACAAGAATTAAACTGAGGACAGGAAAAGCAGAGTAAAATGTCCTGGAATACATTCAAACTGAAGTAAAAGACTATCAGTCACAGTATGAACGATGTGAAGCAGAACTAAAGATAGGGACAGTGAAGATCTATTTCAAATGAAGTTGAATCAGTTAATGAAAGCCATTTTATAGTATTTCTACAGATAGGCAGTATGAAAAAAACTGCCCAGATCCCTTCACATTTTTATCACCATTCACATGAAAAAACTTTGCAGTTGCCCAAATATATTTGCAACTCAACTGTAATGCATGAACTGCTGTCATGGTTTAACCCCAGCCAGCAACTAATCACTATGCAGCTGCTCACTCACTTCCCCCCCCACCCAGTGGGATGGGGGAGAGAATCAGGAAAAAAAATTAAAACTCATGGGTTGAGATAAAAACAGTTTAATAGGACAGAAAGAAAGAAAATTATAATAAATAGCAATAATGACAACACTAATATAAAAGAATTGGAACACACAGAACAAGTGATGCACAATGCAATTGCTCACCACTCACTGACCGATGCCCAGTTAGTTCCTGAGCAGCGATCCATCCCCCCACCCTGCCAACTCCCCCCAGTTTATATACTGGGCATGACATCACATGGTATGGAATACCCCTTTGGCCAGTTGGGGTCAGCTGTCCTGGCTGTGTCCCCTCCCAACTTCTTGTGCCCCTCCAGCCTTCTTGCTGGCTGGGCATCAGAAGCTGAAAAATCCTTGGCTTCGTCTAAACACTGCTTAGCAACAACTAAAAACATCAGCGTGCTATCAACATTATTCTTATACTAAATCCAAAACATAACACTATACCAGCTACTAGAAGGAAAATTAACTCTATCCCAGCCAAAACCAGAACAGCTGCCTTTGTCTTCTGGGTGGTTTTTAAAATTCTATTTGCAGCAGAGGAGATGAAGGGAAATTTGCCTCGAGTAGTTTTTAAGGCTCTTGCATACCTTTTAACACTGCAATTAAAATAAAAAGCAGAAAAAATTAGTATTTTAAGTTTTGTTTAAAGGTATGGACAAGCAAACTTGAAAACCTGAAACCAAATTAAAATCAAATGTAATATTAAGCCATAAGGGGAGGAGGAGGAAATCATGTCTTTTACTGGTTGAAGTATAGTAATTAATTATATTTAAAGAGTTTTCTGCACAGCATTAAATGCTATTCCCTAGTTGACAAGTGAAATGGCAGCAGGTATACAAAATAATAGAACTAATTTGAGCGTGGACAAGCTCAGACTTGAGTGAAAAAACACTTGGGTCTGTAATACCCAGATGTGCAGCCACCAAGAACCCAGACTCTCCAGGGGAAAAAGGGAGGGAAAGAGATTTTGTTTTAATTACACGCATCACAAATTCTTTAGGAGCACATATCCCACATGCAATGCTTCCCTTCTTTGTAGCCAAATATGACACAGCAGAACAGAGCCAATCCACCTCCTACCAGGATTCTGCCTTTCCTGTACTAGAAAAATATTCAACGTTTTCCCAGCAATTATGCAGCCACATGTGCTAAAAAAATACCAAAAGCTAATAATGATGATTCAAACATTTCTCTTCCCCAGTACAATGGCCAAAAGTGTTCTGAGCAGGTAGTTAAAACACCCCAAAATTCTCTCAACTAGTCCTGACAGGTAACAACCATGCATATACATTTTTTTCCTAGTAGAGAGTTGTTAGAGATTTAATCTGTTGTTTATACTTCAATCCTGAAGAGAAATATGTAAAATTAACAGGATTATGCACAAAAACAACAACAACAAAAAAAGTGCCAGCACTTTCCCTATGAACAGTAAGAAACATTCACCCAAAGGCAAGTTTAAGTGCGTAAGAACATTTAGGAATTAATTACTTGAATATGTAGCTTCAATGATACAACTGTAGATGCTCTATTCCAGGAATTATGTTACAAGAAAATGACCTCACCTGGTAAGCGGTAAAGGGTTAAACACACTCACTCTTGACAGCAAAATCTCCTATTAAGTCAAGCCATGCACCGGAGAGGGTATTTTCAGAAGGATCCACCAAATACAATTTCTAAAACTAGCCATGTTGTTCCCATAACAGAGAAACAGAACTGTCAGGCAAATTGCAGACACTGTACTTGGACACGACACAGACAATACAAGGCAGAGAAATAATTCTCCAGTTCCAAGCCCCTTCAATTCTGCAAAAATCAGCATCAATAAGAAGCAGAGTCCTAGTTTAATAGCTAAACTTAAGAGCAATCAGCAAAATTACTGGAGAAGATGCAGCAAGTAAGCTTTAACATCAGAACTGCATTGAGGTTATCTTTCTAAGAAATCACTACAAAGTTAATAAAACCACAAGTTAAGCTAATATTCATAGCAGATGACCTCAGTCCTTGCACTTCATTATCCCTAAACGGCCCAGCTCTACATGTCCACCGTACACGCACACATCACATCATGTATTAAATTCCTTATAGCCACATGAAATACACTACTGAAACATAACACATGGTGTGCTTCAACTACCACTATGGGAGGAGGGACCAGAAATTTACTGAATTAACTCAGGAAATATGTAAAGCTTGAAGTCCTTTGACCCAAGCATCTGATTTACTGCTGCAACTTAAGAAGCAGAGAAGCAAAAGGCAGGGGTGCTAATAGCAGGAAGCCAACCATGATCACAACATACATAACCGGAACAAAAAAGGAAAAGTGGCATCTCCAAAACTCTCATCTCAAATGTTCCCTGACCCAAAGACACAAGGGCTATATCCAGATAGCAAGCCAAATCTAAGTCCTGGACTGGATTTGTCGCAACAGTTGCTTAGATTTCCTATTCTGAGGAAGATCACAAGAAAAACATACAGAGTGCACTAAATCCTCCATTACAGATTGTCTTAGTGGTTTCAGGGGGTTGGGTGTAAGGTTTGGTGGTTTGTTTGGGGTTTGGGTTTTTTGGTTTTGGGTTGTTTTTTTTTTTAGGGGGGGGGGAGTAGGGGGACAGGGAGGGCATTAAGGAGAAGCAGGAGGCAGCTGAGCTGAGACACTGTGATTGCGATGTCTTTAAAGCAATCTATGAAGAGACTGCCAAAGCCAAAGGCAGCTAAACAGTTGTATCAGAAAAAGCTGTAGAGAACAAGCTGTCTGCCAGCCATACCTAGGGCTGCATACTGCTCCAGTTGTTCTCTGCCTCCTTTGGATCCAAGAAAGCAAAAGCAGTTGTCTGAAGCAACTCTTAAGAGGAGCAGAAATCACATATATCAGGCCTAACCAACAAGCAGATGTGTACCAACTTGAACATGAACAGAAAGCTGTTCAATGTTCATTCATCACACCAACTACTGCTCGTGGCTGCTTATACGCATGGGTGCTAGTTATATTGCTAAAAATAACCAAGAATGAATAAGAAGCTCCCTATCAGCCCTCCATATCCTAACACTGTCAGGAGCAAACTCATCCAGCAGACAACCCCATGTGTTTGAAAATGCCATCAGAGAACAGCATTGGCTTCTCTGATCACATGAAGAGGTTCCACATGCTGGTAGGTGAGAATGTAGATGATTTCAAGGAATTAACACACAAAAGAAGCTCTTCCTGCTTGTTAAATTGAGTGAAGAATATTTTATGCTAGGATCACAAGCAAAGCATCAAGAGTCCAAAGATGATGTACCAGGGCAACCTGAACAAAAGCCTAAAATAAGAACAAGTAATTATTCACACAAAGTTCATAAGAAACAAGCAACCAATCCATCAGTCTTAGAAGTACACATACTAATGTATGAAGCATAAGAAAAGGAGCTAGAATTCTTTGAACATGATCAAGACTATGACCTACTCCATAAGAGTCCACTCCCAGCTGGAATACTAACAGAAAGAGGATACACTCAGTTCATAGAAAAAACAAACAAACCAACCAACCAAAACAAACAAATCCAAGTGCCCAGGGGTGTTATGCCCTGTATCTAAAGGATGTAAGCATCACAAATGCAGAGAGAGGTATCTTGGAAGTCTACAAATAATAAAAGGAGGAAAGCCCATGAATGCTATCAAGCTGCAAGCTTACTACAGAGCATCAAAAACAGTGGACAGACAGATGATCCCTTTTCTGAGCAGGTGGAAGAGTGAAGAAAAGCACAGGACTTTTTGTTACAAGGAGGTACTAGGAACCTAGGCACCTACTGGGAATGGAACATAGCAGAACTCCAGTGAGAGTTCAAGGAACTTGCTTTTTTAAAATATCAAAAGCAACCAGAGACTTTTCCTTTAGCCATAGCCAGCAAGAAAGAAGTGGTTGACAGTAAACAATGAGAGACAGTTTTGTTGGAAGTGAAGTGTCAAGTCAATGGTTACTGAAGAGGGAAAGGAAGGAAGAACAGCAAGAGACATATTTAACATTACAAAATAAGAGCTTGCAGAAGGCAAGTCTAAGGCAAGGAAGAGCTAATTCTCAAATGACACAATAGATACAAACAAATTCAAGAAAACCAAACACAGCAAGAGGATAGAAAACACTGCAAGACAATAATGACTCAGAAAAAGCCCACAGAAAGGGAATAACAAGCATAACAATGGCAAGAGAATACAGGGGACAAATCAAAAAGGCTAAAGGCAAAAAATGAAATAATTCTCACAAAACAGCTTGAGGCTACTAAGAAATCATTCTATCAGCACTCTACCACTACTAACAGAATTTGTCCATTACTGAATGAAGAGGGAAAACAGATTAATGAAGTCCTCACTAAACAGATCAACTACAAGCAGGTGACTAGCACAATTACTACAAATAAATGGGTAAAATACCCACCCAGAGTCAGCCTATTATTGGAAATACCCATACTTACATTTTTTTCCCAAGTTGGCTAGATCTGATAACATTCAAGCAAGTTGCTCAGGAAATCCTCTGAGCCATCTCAAAATCAATAATCCTATCTTTGAAAACTCATGGAAGATGCCTGAGATATCAGAAGCTTAGAAAAAGGTGAATTACACAAACCCTTTCTTTAAAGCAAATAAACAACCTCACCCCTCAAAAACAAACAAATAAAACCCAAAAACTGAGGGAGAGAAAAGGGATGGTGAAGGGCAGGAACACTTGAGGAATAATATTGGCTTGTCTTCAGTTCCCAGGAAAGCTAGTCAAATATATTCAAACAAGCACTTAGATGATACAGAGAGGAGGAACGGCCACCTTGGTTTTGTCAAAAACAAGCCACGTCAAACCAGTACAACTTTCTTCCATGACAGAGTTACACAGGGGAGAAAGAATAAATGTCATGATTTATGCGATTAATGTTTGTGACAGTCTTAATTACTGCGAATTTCTCATGGCCAAACTAAAAAGCAAGATCTTGATAGAACTACCATGAATATCCAAATAGGCATAGGTGACTATATGCAAAAGAGAAGTCAACAAGGTCAGACTGTTGGGAAAAGCTAATGCTACCTTGAGATGTATAGCTTATGTGACACATGACATAATCCTTCCACCTAATACTGCTCCAATAAGTCTCAGAGGGACAACTGCAACTCACCCTGAACACAGGTCTTCAAGCCAGACAGGAACAGCTGGAGAAAAGCCACAAGAGAACAGCTACCGGACACAGACAATATTACCTGCCAGGAAAGGCTGAAAGAACTGGGGACACCAAGCTTACAGATCAGAATACTGAGGGGATAAAGAGTCAGTTAGTTCTCTGTATCCACAGCAGACAGAAAAAGCAATAAAATGTTTGAATTGCAGCAAGGAAGATTTCTATGCAATAGAAAATGAATAGCAAAGTATTTAAAGACAAAGATAGGCTGCTTGGTGAGGTCGTGGAATCCCCATCAACTATCGTCATTTTAAGAGCAGGTTAGACAAACAAGTCACAAAAATATAATCAGTGCTGTCTCCACCAGCCAGAAGACAGACAAATGAATGAGAGAAAAACAAGGATGGAATGAAACTTGAAGTCAAGATTTTATAGCACTGATAAGAGATTCTGGAATATTACATTCAGCTCTGGCATCAAACTTAAGGAGATAGTTAAAAAAGTGCAGAAGGAACCAAAGAACTACCTGAGAGCCAGCGCACATGCTTAGACTAATTGAGAGTCTAATGAGTTTTGATTATGAAAAAGGAAGTTGAGGGGTAATTCTGTTACAGTAAACAAGTACCTTCACAAGAATAAAACATCAGATTCTAATGTGCTCTTTCACAAGAAAAATCCCCAAACCCCTACCCAAGAACCATGGCCTATTCAGCAAGGATACCTTTGTAACAGAATGAAATTAAAAACAGGTGTTTCAATAAGATTGTAGTAAAGCATTTTTGCACAGAGTAGGCAGCTATTCTAAATTAGCAGCAAGTCCGGCTACTTGGCTAGCATGAGATTTAAAAGGTAAAGCAAGCATAGTTAAATTAGAATGGTTATGAGCAATGCTCTAAAAGATGGTTACTTGAATTTATGCCTGCTTCCTAGAGTGCAATTACCAAAAAAAAAACCCTCACCAAACAACAAACCCCACCCAAAAAAACCCCAAACGAACCCCACCCCAAGCCCCCTCCAAACCAAAAAAATCCCCAAACAACAACAAAAAAATCAACCTTAAAGAAAATGAGTTGTATTTTTTCAGACAAATCATCCACCTTTTAATATGTACCAAAGTAGATAATTACCAATACTGTTGTCCATTAATATTTTAAAAGAAGATAAAAAGCTCTATAACCAGTAGAGTCTACCTAAGACAATTCACAAAAGGAAAAAAAAAAAGGGGGCCACAAAGCTCAACTTCCCTGGTAGCTACCCAGCTTGTGATACACAGCTGTGCTCACACTGCCTGCCTGCTCAGTGCCTGCTCACCAGTCACCCAAATGCATGCTCTCTCATCAATGTGCAACCAGTAAAAGTGTGATTAATAAGATAAAAAAAAAGACAGCCTAATTAGAGGGATAAATCCACACAGTAGCAGTGGGACACACAGCCATCCTTTATGCCTTTCCCACCACTATTTTCTAGCATTATAGTGGAGTTCTAAGCCTATCCAATGTCATTTCCTTTCAAGTAGGCCAACTAGACGAGGATGTCTACCACAAAGAGGGCTGGCTTTCCAGAAAGAGGAGCTACAGTCATCCTCCCTGTTCACTAGTGCCAATCAAATTTTGCTTAAGAGGAAAGGAAGAATCACAACAACATATTGGAGGAGCAGATGAAACAGGTGCCAGAAAGACAACATCTTCCAGTGATCCTCTCATGGTTTAATGAGAGGGATTCGTGCTCCACTAAACCCCAGTAAACCCCACTAAGCAGACACACCTACAAAAGAAAGATGTAACACCTCCCTGACCAGGTACTAACACTTATTAATAGATTATTCCTATACTTATCCAAAGTCCCTCATGTCACAGACAGGCCCCTTACAAAATATCCATTGCAGTGAAAAAGATTAAGACAAGGACACTAAAAATTTTCTAGTCATAATTACAAAGCCTTAAAAGCATCAGTTAAGGCAGACACTATTGCACCAACTTTTTTTGCTGATCATGAGTTAATACAAACAGTAAAAAAAAAAAACACCTTTGCATGTAACTTCAAAAAGTTAAATTACTCAAGCAAACTACACAAAAGAATATATTTGTGGCAGAAGTGTTACAGATAGGACAATGCAAGCAAATAAAACAGTGAAGACTAACTTCCTGCTACAAAAAAAAAAAAAGGAAATACGTGAGTCACAAAGAAACCATAGAAAATTATTTTCTCATCAGAAGAATTCATCCCTAATTTGGGAAAACAATTAAAATGTAAAAATACAATTATTTGGGAATGATTTTTTAATATTAGGGCAATACTTCAAGTATCCTCATATAACAACATTGTACACTACGTATCAGCCATTTTGCCAAGCCAAGACTTCATGGAAAAAGCTAATGATAGGGATGTCTACTTTCTCAGGACTATCATATATATTAACAGGGTTGGTAGTAACTTTAACAGATTTTTTAGTGTCTTCAGTATAAGGAAGGCCTAACACTGGTTAGGATCCTCTAGGCTTCAACAGAAAACAGACACAGACTACCACAGACTTTTTCAGCTTAGCTGTCAAATTATCAGAAATCTCTTATTGACTGAGAGGATGAGTCAATCTCACTAACAGGTAACATCATTAGGTGCAAGCTGCTGACTTCAAAGTTTGTTTCAGAACTGGCTTCACATTTACACAAATATTCATTCCTATGTCCTTAGTCAAAAGCCACAAAGGCAAGCACGCATTCAGACTTCTATCTGAAAGCTCTGCTTGTACTTAAGGAATAAATTCTTACAGGCCATTACTAGTAATGTTTTAACAAAGTCCTGGGGACCAGAACAATCCCCTAAACCTCACACAATCACTAGATTTTTCACCTCACTAAAAATGAAAACATAGGCTCAGAATGACTTTAAATATCAACAAAAGAATATTCCTCTTCATTTTTATTAGGAAAACATAAGATACAGCCATCAAGTTAAAAAAAAAAAACATGCAACAAGCAGTCTAAATAATATTCAAAGTGTGCATGATTAAGTGTCATGATTTCCCCGTAATTCTGAAAACCAGTAAGCTAGGTTGCCAACAACAGCACTTCCGAAAACATTAAATAGTAATTAATTTTTAACTTAGTTACTATGCAATGGTCCTCAGTACAAAGTTCCTCCTCCTCCTCCATAAGGTTTCAGATTTATAGCTAGTAGAGGATACTGTACAAGTATGGTAGCCTGTTTTCAGGACAGAAGAAATCATTATAATTTTTTTCCATTGAAAACAGACAAATTTTTTTTTAAAGCAATGTATATCTGAAAATTATGGAAGTTTAATTTCATCCACTTTCATTCCTGTGGTTCAGACTCTTCACCAGTTATGACGCTGACAAAAAAACCCAGTCAGCTTCAGGCTGCTGCTGCAAGCTGTCTCAAATCACAGCAGACACCAGTACAATTCCCCGCAGACTCCCTGAAAAGAAGCAGAGAATGACAGTATAGTGGAGATGAATCTTGGGAGTAGCCAGGAAAAAGAAGTAAAGATAAAATAAAGATTATCACACAGATAAAACTGCAAAGTTTCTTCTGACAGCAGAAGAATGTTCTATCTCTTGGTGAGTGACAAAATAAAGCCTTAATGCATCTGAAGCCTATTCCAGTGAAGATTTGGGTTTCAACTACACATATATAGCCACATAGGTAAGTTATGGCCATTAAAATAACGTGGTGAAAAACTTCTAGTGAACCTCAGCTAAACCACTAACTTGCCATCTGTTGTGGCAGCAGCTTACTGAAGATAAGCAGCCTGGAAGCATTACAGCAATTAAGAAATCTTTTGGTCATTAACTCCACACCAATTAAACACTAAAGGCTGGCAAAACTGTACTGTGGCTCAGAACTGCTTTTTAAGGCAAACTCTTCTGCTCCTGATGACTGGTTTCACTATGAGACCCAGTGTGGCAAAGAACCTTTACACACTTACTCGGGCACTTCTTTGTCTATCAGCAGCCCTAACATATATTCTTTGGACTCTTCTAATCCAAAAAAATGTACATGCACACATACAAAGTATTTACTTCATGCCTACACTTACATAGCAACATTATTAATCCACATTCAAAAATGCCATGTTTTAAAAAGCTTGGATACATGCACACACATGTATGAGCATGCATACACACATTCTCACTCACGCATCTGTCCATGAAAGTGTCTCTGGGCTTGCATCAATATTAGTGTTATCCAAATTCAGAGCCTCACATCCATCTCTGTGAAATACTCCCTACAACAAGTTTGAAATAGTCAACTATTGGGTTTAATATGGTTCCAGAATTTGAAAGAGGTTCCATAACTTCTTGTAATAATCACAAACTAACCGAAGTCTGCCTATGCAAACACCTTACCTCAAGGTATTTTAAATCACACTTAGTTTGTTGCACCTAGATCAATGGAAAAAAACAGTTAATATTTGAAAATAGCTGAACTACCCTTGTGTACAATTCAGTAGTAGCACCACCTTCCTAGCTTTGGAAGAATTCTGCTTTGAGAGTTACTACTTCTGCACATGGGGGGGGAAACCACAACCAAAAACAAAACAGAAAAAAAAAATCCCAACCAGAAAACAAGCTTTGGCTTTCAAAAAAATAATCATCTTAGTTTAAAAGCAAAATTACTTTAGTCCCAAAATACAGAAGTTTGCAGTGCCCTGTTAGTGCACTGACTCCAAACCCCATCAACATACAGCTGTTTGCACTAGTTCTCTCTTTGAAAAAAGCCTCAAAGAGAAGAAGCGGGTGGCAGAGTGCATTCAAGTCTGGCACCCCTGCCTAAAGCCACTTCTTTTGTTTGTAAGGAGCTGTCATTGATGCAGTCTGACAGCACAAAGCTTAAAGCAGAACAGGAGTCAAGGTAGAGCCTTACAGCACTTTGCAGAACATCACATGTACATTACATTTAATATAGTTCCCAACAAATCTCAGCACTACAATGAGATACACCCTAATAAAGAAATACATAGATTTTAGAGAGTCATGACTTGCATTAACAGGCTTCTTCCAGGAGCAGGATTCAATTGACAGCCTTCTTTTCTTTCCCTCACCTTACAATGCTGATATAATTAAGTTTTTTAGATGTCACTAATGACAGGCACTAAAAACCTATAAGGACATGACCAAAACTTATTCATCAAGTTAAAAAAAAAGTTATATAATGTCATCCTCAGTTAATATGTTCAAGAGTCTTTCTTTCATGAACTCACTTGCCCATTTCAAAAGGCTAAGAATATTTCATGTAACATCAATAATGCTTGCTCTTTTACAGCTCCTTCTCTCCTCATCCACACTAACTCATCTCCTACATCATCCAGGAGGAAAGAAAAAGCCACTGTAGTTTCATTCTATCCTTCCAAAGACCTCATCCTCATTCGCTAACCGCAGACTTCTCTTAACTTACCAGATCTGTAATTGCCACCTGTTTCTTCTGACAGATGGGGAGAATAAAAGTATACCAAAAAAGACCAGTCCCTGAGAAAGCAGTATTTTGCTACGCACAAAGTACGTCCAGGTGCTGTTTCAGGGCTTTGTTCAGATATTGGTCTACTTGGTAAATATCCATGTTTATAGCTCTTAAATAGTTGCTGGCGGTACAGAAAGAATGCTGAACACTAACTTGGAGTTATTTATGCACCAGCTCTGGCAGAAGCTAGACAGCCATGCTAGCACACAGCTGCGCTAAGTCCACCTGAGAGGCAGATTACTACCATGAATCCAGATCATATATTAGCTTAGAGGACCAATTTTAGATGAAAGCTGGTTCAGGAGATGGGTGGTCCTAACACAACATGCCATATGCATGTTGCCCCCTTCCCAATAGCTTTCTGAGTGTTATAACTAAATGAGATTCCCATTACTGTAAACCTCCTTCAGCTTCTGATGCTGTAGAGGAACATGCCTACAACTCTACCCTTTACTCTCCAATACCCTCTTCGGGGAATAATTTCAGCGGTTACTTCTGCTGTGCTTGCAGATTTCCTTAAGGAGGTGAGTGAGACCTTAAGGGGAGGGAAAAAGAGAACTACACCAAAACACCTCTCTCAATTATTTCACTGGTGTCCACAGAAGTCTAACTACTAAAAGCCCTAGCATAGACTAAGTTACCAGTGTTTACATTCCTAATTCAGAAAACTGCAGATAGTTATGGGCACATGGAGCCCTTTACATTTTCACAGGACAACTACTGGATTAAATTACTATAGCTAACATATCAATCATATATTTAATAAACAGAGATCAATCACTAGAGTTTTATATGCTAGTGATGCGTGTATTTATATACAATCTTTAGGAAGCTTACTTCTTCAGCATATTCACAGATTCGGGACATAAACCCACCACTGCCCAGTTCTCTACACGTTTGGTTTTGCTTTAACTTAAGCAGAGAAGTTGTTATTTCCAAAAAGAGCAACAACTGACTTACGGATCAAAGTGAGCAATGCTGACATTGCAATGCAAGCCATGACTAAACTAACACTTTTGATAGCGTAGGCATAGATAATATCTAGAAGAATAGAGACGGGCATCTGAAAATTTAGATCTAGAACACTGAAGTCCCCTGGGCTGCCAGCCGGACACTTCTATCCAGCATGCTACCTTTCCCTGGAGAAGACAAGGAACAGCTATTTAGAGCAGCAAACACTGCCCCAACAGCTGATCACATCCTCCATCTGTTCGCAGCTCAACACAGACCACTGAACTGCTGCCAAAGCAGTTTAAAAAAAAAAAAAAAAATCCAGCAGCTTTTTCTAGGAGCAACTCCCATCCATGCACACTCCCAAAAACTAGTCCTTGCTGCCTATTGCAGTGCAAAGCTCCTGGCCCCTCCTGCACCACCAGCAATTCACCTCCCACAGCCACCTTCTAAGACAAGTAGAAAACAAGACCAGAAGAGAAGCCCTAAAGTCCAGATGACATGGATGACAAGTCTTCTCTAGATCAAGGGAGTCCAAAGCTCTGGACTTCAAAATAATCACTTTTCTAACCCTGTAAAAACTTAGTTATTTACCTGGATGATTGTGGTCTCATGTTTTTGAAGTTCCTTCAGAAGCAGACACTGGACAAAGCTACTACAAACCAGTTCAACAGATCAATGTGTTAAAGAAGGACTACTGTAAAGATCTACTGTGCATGAGGACGTAACTTTGTGATGTTCCACCATAAGTAACACTACAGACGCATCTGCAATCTTCTAGGCCTGAGAAGACACTATGCATCGCAATATTTCATGGAAGCGCCCAGAGCTTTTCTTCTGAGAAATGCACAGCAGAGTCAATCTTCTGTTTCCTCCCTATAAATGAGCAAAGTTCATCTTAACCCTTCTGAGCTCCAACTTTAAAAAAAAAAAAAAGGGAAGAAGCCATAACTGAATAGGCAAGTAGAGGCTAAGCATGGCCTCCCTACAGAGATTTTTCATACTATCCAACTTTGGGGACCCAGCTTGTACCAAAGTCCCTCAAGGCTTCCTCTAATAAAGAATGGAGAGAGATGGCCACTCTACAGAGTGATGCAGAACAGGAGTGCCTCCCTCTCAGACACCCGAGTGTGTTCTATCATTACTAGGAATTTTGAGATGGGGAGAACTACACTTGTGGCTTGTGCAACAGATTGCAAGATGATTATTTAAGAACATGGTTAAAGTTCACACACCAAGAAAGTTTTTTCCTCCAGCACTATCACCAGCCTAACATGAACAACTTCAGTTCAACAGCCTCAAACAGGCTTGCAGGCGACCCCATTGATTTTTTCCCTTAAAATCCACTTCATAAAGCAGTGCTCAGACTAACTTCTGCACCACTAAAGCAGCTGTACATTCTATTTAAGAAAATAAATAGAAAAGATATAAAAAAGAAAATATATACTTCAGAAAAATTACTATGTTGCTCAGACCTATCTTTAATACTATTTCTAGTGTGTTTCCTCACACGGCTAGGAGATGAAGGTCACTTATGTCACAGGCTGCCTTGAATTTTTACAATATAAAATCAAGTAATTCTTATGTCAAAAAAATAATGGTATATTTGTTTTATTGCCTTCTCAGACAAGCCTCAATTTGGGTAGTTCCCATAATAACATTAAGAGTGGCATCATAAATGTCATTTCCCAGTTGAACTCTTCATTTTCAGCACAAGAAATCTGGAACTTGTAGATTAAGATATTAATGGAGAAAGAGAACTGAACTGCAGCATTCTTTTATCCACTTAACTCGAATTTTTCCTTCTGTTTAATTATCCTAGAAAATTTCACATATGGAATATGCTTTCTCAAAGCAGACCAGTCCAAAGCTACCTCAGTCACTATTAAAATAAAAAAGTTAACACAAGAAAGGAAAATGTAGGAACTGTTTTCATTACCTTAATAAAAGAGGATATATGACCTCCTTTCCCACCAGTGAAGGAGTCCCCACAAATATTAAATCTTCTTTGATTACCCAGATCTATATAAACCTGGAACACTGCCTAGCACATCCATGAAGCCTTGTACATCCTAAGCAAAGCAAGTTTATTTTCTGGTTATTTCTCCTAATAACTTTTCCACAACACATCTTCAGCAGACCTGTATTTAATAAGGACCACCCTCGCTACACATACATCAGGGACTAAACATTAGTCTTGTAGGCACCAAACACCATCAAATTGAATTTCTACATCCACTCAGCTCTCCTTGCCATGCAAGGAGAAGAGAGTAAGCCTGGATCCCTTCCTTGCACAGACTGTAAAGGAGAAAGGATCTGAGGGGTCCCCTCAAGATGGGATACCGCTGCAAAAGGATAAATGCCATAACCAAGAAAAGAACGTGATATTAAATACCTAAATGAAGCTTCAGATACTGTTTGGGATCAATTGCAGGACAAGAACCCTGAATATTCTCATCAATATGCATGTATTTCAGAACTAACTTTTCATATTAATCTAGATCCAAATTAAATCAACAAGGTTTTGTTTCACAGTCAGGAAACAAAAGTCTGGAGAGGAAGGGATTCACTACGTTTTCTCGAGTAAAAGATTTCTCTCTCTCAATCTCTCTCAACCATTTTGCAACCAATACAGCAAGGGGGGGGGGGGGAAACACACACAAAAAAACAAACTTCACCTTCACACCCAGAATTAAATGTCTCATAACAAAGCCATAGGAGGATACTTAGCTAGTACAGATCAGACACCGCTGAACCAGATGCCATTTTTTTGGCCACACTTCCCACATGTTTCATTTAACAATTCACAACCGATTATTCTTGTTATCAATTGACCATGATATAGCAGGTGCAGGAGGTGGGGGAGAAACAGAGCGCTCGGAGATTCAATCTACGTCAAGGTCATGAGTACACACAGGCACACACTTCCCAGGAGCAGTATTACAAGATCTGAACAAACCACTAATATGTGCGCCTGTGGTCTCAGATCTATTAGCTGAAAAATGCCTTAACTGATCATAGGAAGAAGCTAAGAAAGAGCTATTAATGTGAATGTTATGCAACCATTAAGCTTGTTTTAAAGTTTGAAATGTTCTAGTTAGATTCATTTAAGTCACACTAGATTCTCTTTTTAAATTAGGAAGGTAACTCAACCACACCACCTAAACCGAATCCTGGTAGTTTCATCCCATTCTGTTACAACTCCTTTTATTAAAAAAAAACCAACAAAAAAAACCAAGCAGAGCATAAGCTTTTCAGGGCAGGGATTGCATGTCTATTTTAAAAAAGAGAGAGAGAGAGAACTGCATTTTGTCAGAGGAACAAATGTGCTACCAGACTGTCAAAAAGACTTATTTTTCATCGAGTAAGCATTATGAGCGTTTAGAGAACTACCTGCTTCCTCAGCCTGAACAGTAGAGGTTACAATACTATTTTATTTATTGAAATTTATCTAGTTTACCTGAGCCTTGACAAAAATTGGCCAGAATAAGTTTGCTTTTGGAGAGGAGGAGGCCCTACATAAAAGTACAAAAGCTAGCTATTTGCTGAACTTCTGAGTTCCTGACAAAGCTCCTCTTTTGTATACTATTTCTTTTGAATGTTTGAATCATGGGGGTTGTGGGGGGGGAGAAAAGGGAAAATCTCAAACAACAAATCAAGCACAGATATCAGTAAAATGCAATTAACTACAAAGCTGTGGAAAAAAATGGGTCTAGAAGATGGCAATGTATGGTCTGCTATGTATAGAATCTCTATTTTAAAAGCAGTATCTCATAATAAAGGAACAGTCCAGTCAAATGTTTTATGAAAACTCTAAAACAGACAGCTCTCAAATGTAAAAAGATTTAATACATTACTACCCTTGACAGACAAACAATACTTTGAAAAATGCAAGAGAATTATAAAACGGCTACTAAATTATTCCCCTTAATAACACAAGACCAGTCAGGCCTATAACAAAAACTACTACTGTGGCTGATCAGCCACTGACATACAACTCTTCACTCTGAAGTACCTGAACAGCCTATTTTACTACAGTATATCTACAAGTTATGCAGTGGTTGATAAAGATAATCAATGCATCTCACAGCATCAATAATCCAGCTGTCAGTGAAAAATTTATAGGATCAAATTATGAAGGCCTGATGCAATGCATTACTGAATTTTAAAAAAAAAAACAACAACAGAAAGCAAGATCTATTTCTTTAAATATATACATTAAACTTCAAAATATTTATTTTATTTTCTGGTTACAAATTACTGTTATTTATAGGATACTTGACTCTTCACAACATTGCTGTAAATAGTTCTGTAAGGAAAAAAATACAACTCCTAGGGAAGTCCTCCAACAGCACCACACAACTAAATGACTTTGTTTCCAATTCCAGTTAAAGTTGACACAGTTACAGGTTTCCAAAACTGAGATACTGAAACACTGCCAAAGCATCCTTAATTTCACTAGGATTCTAAAACATCTGACAGTGCTAGAGAGGATGAATTTGGATGCTACAAAGCATGTGCATGGGGCAACATAGCTTCCAGGAAGATTCCATTAGGAGTTGCCCACTTGCATCCCAGAACAAGACTTAGCATGTACTCTAATGCAGAATTTAGCCTACAGTCTTAAAAAAACCTCCAGATAAGATGTACAAAAACCTCAATTAAAATGTATTTGTTAGCTCTAACAGGCTTAGCTAGAATTTCAATACTGGCACATGTGCTTTTAGTTTCAAGCATAAATATATCCAATTTAAAACTCTGTTCAACCTGTTTTATAAAGCATGTTGAAAGTATACCTCATTCTGAACAACTATTGACACACAAGAAGACAGAGCACACAGGGGATCATTCCTTAAACATCTTGTTTCACTCTATATTTTAGAGAAATTTTGGAAGAAGCATCTAATAGAACATTAGCAGAAGGACGTGCCCACCACATCCAGAATGGATACCCTAAAACCAGGGGAGTGAGGAAAGACAGAAACAGAAAGCACGTTAAGAAGTAGAAAACATTATGCCGTGCAGCAAATATGAAATTCTGGGGTTTTTTATATTTTATATACTTACAGAGATTAAACATTCAAGTTTGTCCAGCAGAGACCTGGCTGATGATTTCTCTTACCCACTAATGGGAACTTCACAATTTTCTGTGTAAGATGAAAGTAAAGCAACTCAGTTTACTACTTTACAGCTATTAGTTGTTGCTTACTCTCCATCCAGCCAAAATAAATATTGCACCTAATTTAGAAGCGATCAGTCATGTAAAATACACAGTTTTCTTTCTCAACTTCATCCAGAAACAACATATGCTAGTCTTTCACTCAAAGAACGAAGTCTTGTTTTGACCATGTACCCTTAACTAGCACATTATTAACCATTAAGGAAAATGCATTTGCATGCAAGTAATAGTCATGTAATGATGCTTTAAGATTTCATCTTTGAAACAAGATTGTCAGTTAACTTTTAAGTAGTGGCAACTTTCAGATGTCACCACCGTTGGAAAGGTATCGAAAATGTCAAGAAAAAGGTCACTGAAACCAGCATGGAAGAAGTAACACCAACTTTAAAGGAGTATTATAGAGTATAAGCATTTACCTTTCAGAAACTGAGCACAGGGGTTTATCTATCCTCAAAATCTAGTTCTAATATGCTTACTGTTTGATTAACTAAGGTCTGTGTTGCTGGTTTATTCTAGCTTAACTAACTGATCTATTTAACCAACTTCTTAATTCCCTGTTTGTCCGTCAGTCTTCAGAACCACTTGTACCACACTGTTAAGTGAAATGGAAACATTTGACAAATTGCATACACATCTAAGAGCACAGGCAGAAAAGATCAATTAAGACAAAGTTACAAATGCATTCAAAATAACATGTTGTGCATACTTATAAGAGTTTGAATAATATACCAGTACATGTAATATACAGAAGTATTTTCCCAGAAATTTAGTGCTGAAATACTGTATTTAATTTTGATGATATTACTTATACTTTCCAAGTGAAGACTCCTGAAGACTGAGAAATTTTATTAGCAACTACCTGGTCTGAAAGAAAGAAGAAACATGAAGTAGGAAGACTAGCAGTGATGTTGCCCTTTTAAGATGCATTTCAGAAAAAGATCTGATACAGAGCGATTAGGTTAGAACCAAAGTCCTGGACTAGACATAACCACAAGATACAAACAGATCAAAGTATCAGCGATAGCAGAGCCTTCACTATTTGAATCACATCAATGTCCCATTCTGCTGGGACATTCCCACTCCACTACTTTTTCTTATTTCCCTTATCATTATCATGTTTATTCCAACAATACCTAGGAACCTGTGCCTGTAAGAGCTTGCAATTTAGAGATGTAAAACAAAACAAGATGCATCTTCCTGCTAGAGGTTTAGTGATGACTTGTAAAGTTACAAATAAAAACTCGCACACCTCTTTGCCATTATGAACATCATTCTTCCGGATATCTAAATCACACAAGGGCTACTGTCCCAAAAGGAAATTATTCCTGAAATAAGTGTCAGATTAGAACAGACATACAGAAATGGTTAGTCTAAAGCACTGTGGATTTGGGGTAACCAAGCATGAGTGTGCAGAAAGACAAGTTTCAAGGAGGGGGGAAGTTAATCTACAATCATCAAATTGCTTGCTGACCTAGCAAAATAGATGGCACAAAATTACACGGAAAACAAAAAAAAACACATTTGTTACATCATGGTATTTCAGATACTCTACATCACAAAAGCCACTTCTTCTATTTCCCCCTCACATATACAACAAGTTTATGAGAGCAAGAGAGGAAATGGACCAGGCTGTATGACATACACATGAAAGTCTGAAGATGCTGTCAGCAGGAAATGCTTTTGTAAATATGATACCTAAACGCAAGCTTTGTGTAGATAACAAAAAAATTGGAGTAACCTTTATGAGAGAAAGGAACATAAACTTAGTCTTTTGTCACTTGAGCCAGCAGGATACCTTTCTAAAGGCCCAATAATCCCTGAGCAGTTTTTCTTGAAAAAAAAAAAAAAAAAGACCAATTAAACCACACAATCTGCTCCCAATAAATTTCACCGTATTATGAAATAACGTAACAGATCTAAATTATTCCGAGGCACGAGTGCAAACCACAGCCCAAGCTAGAATGAACCTCCTGTGCTTAACGAAGTTGTCCGCTGCAAAAAGGGCTCCAACATCCGTGGAGAGAAACATACACAAAGGTATATTTTTGCTTTTTCAAGGCCCGCCCACCTATTTCTTACAGCTCCTCCATTAAGGTGGGGCCCCAGCCCGAAGACCCCGGAGGATGGGGACCCCGGAGCTGGCTCCTGCCGGGATTTCAGGAGAAACCCCAGGACGACACGGCCCCGAGCAGCCTGCGCTGCCCTTCCCCCACAAAGGGTGGGGGAGCCGGGGACACTGCCCAGCCCCACCGCCCCGCCGGGCAGGGCAGCGCCGCGGCCCCCCGCCGCTTCGAGGGGCCCAGCTCTCCCTTCCCCCGCCCCGCGGAGGCCCCGGGGCCCGCACCCGACCAAAAGGGCAGGAGGAGAGGGCGGATGGCGCGGCGGCAGCCCCCCGCCGCCCTCCCCGGTTGCCAGCACCGCCCGCCCGCCCGGGTGGGTGGGTGTGTGCCGGGCCCGCCGCAGCGGGATGTCACCGCCGCCCGCCTCAGCCCCCCCCCCCCCCGCCGCCACCGCCGCCACCTCCCGCCTCACCTCTCCGTGTCCCGCCGCGGCCCCGCCGCCGCCCAGGGCTCCGTTGCCGGCGGCCGTCGCCGGCGCTGTCAGCAGGCCGCCCACCGCGCTCGGCGAGGCGGCGGCCGCCTGGGTCGCAGCCCGCAGTGGGGCCGCTCCCGCCGCCGCCCCGGCCTTGCCCAGGCCGCCGGCGCCTCCGCCGCCGCTGGGTCCCGGCCCGCCGGTGCTGCTGAGGCCGCCGCCCCGCTTGTTCTTCCGGCGCTTGGCTCCGCGCTTGGCGTCGGCCGGACTCATCGTGCCTGACACCCGGGCAAGGGAGGAGGGAGCGGGGCGGGGGAGGGGGGGGAAGGAGGAGGAGGAGGAGGAAGAGGAGGAGAAGGAGGGGAAGGGGCGCGGGGCCGCGGCGAGCGCCCGGGAGCGGAGGGGACGGGCAGGGCCGGGGCACGGGCCACCCCGGGCGCCGAGGAGCGGAGCGCACCGACTGTCACGGCAACGGGGACTCCCTCGGCCCCAGCGCCGCTGACCAGAGTTACCGTCCAATATGGCGGACACAAGGGGAAAGTGATCCCCCTTTACGTCGGGGGGCTCCCCCTTGCGCTGACGGGAACCCGCCCCGCGCGGCACGCTGGGACGCGTAGTTCCCGCGCCGCGCCACAGCCCGCGGCTGAAGGGGGACGGCGGACTACAGCTCCCGGCGTGCACCGCGAGGCCCGCCTGGGCGCGGCCGGTGAGCTCATCCGTCCCCGCGGTGCCCGCCGGGAGCTGTAGTCCCCCCCGCCGCCGTTAGCCCCGCCGGCCGACGTTGCCACCCCGGTCAAGGAACTACACCGCCGCCCAGGAGCCGGCGAGCACCACGTGACGCGCGCCCCCGCGCCTTAAAGGGGCCGCAGCTCCCGGGCGCTCCCGCTGGGGGTCGAGGCGCCACGGGCCGCCTTTTCCCTCAGAGCGGCGGGTGGGCTGCGGCCCCTTCCGCGGAAGGGGCCGCAGCCCACCCGCCGCTCTGAGAAAACCCAGCCCTTCCATGCGGGCCTGCTTTGGCGTCGCGCGTCGCTCTGCATGACTGGCTTTGTGCCCACACACGCCCCCCCGCACACCCCCCAGCACCCCACGAACCCCGCTTTCCTCAAATCCCGGGCAAGGCGGGCTGAAAATGGAGGTTGCACCTCTCGGGCTGGTGGCTGAGGGCCCTTGAAGCGCCCCGAGGCCTTTGGCTGTGAGGCCGGTGGGCCTCAGCCACAGGGTTCCTCACGCCGGAGGTACCAGCCTCCAGGTTAGGCCGAAGGAGGCTAACGGTAGCCTAACGGCCACCAGCCATGGCAGCCAGGCTACTCTTCCGACCGTCGTCACCTGCTAGCGGATTATAAACCGCAGTCGCCGTCGTTTCCCCGGGTTGTTCTCTGCAATCGCACGTGAGGGCCCAGGAAAGATGAAGTACCGTAGCGGTGGGCTTTGATGTGACTGGGCGGCCTGATGTAAAAATAACAGATACGAGCACGTTAAACCTGGTGATAACTTAGGGCGGGATGAAATCTTACTGCAGTGTTAAAATTGTGATGGCGTTGCGCGGTAGCGATGGTGGGTCAGAGTATAGTTCAGGGGCACCAGCGTTATTTGCCTTTCATTCACCGATGACCATACACACTTAAAAGGTCACAAGAAAGACAGCTCAGGAGTTTGGGGAGAGAAATGGAAGAACATGCTAATTTTGGCACGTCCTGATGAACGGTTGGCAGCTCCAGTAGAAGCTACCATCCATGCTGAAGCTGTTCCAGGCTTAGTTTGCCTCGGTACACATGGAGGAGCTTTGCAAGTACACGCAGGCAGCTGTGAAACCAGGAAAACATGTTTGTTCGTTCTGTGGTCTAGTAAATGGTGAGTTTTCGGGGGCTGGGCCCTAGACTTCATAAACGCATTCAATGCTCAGCACGCACAGCGCTGCATAAACAGCAAATAGCAGTGGCAAGAGTAGGGGCTGTACAAAACTCATGTGATTGTATGCAGCCTTTTGCCACAAACAAATAAATTCTAGGCCTTGTAGCATAAATTCGAAGTTGACTTCATATGACATCTCTTCTTAATATATGGCACTAATTTCAAAGCTAACATCTTTCACTTGAAATGGTGACACATCTTGTTTCAGTCTTATATAGGGCCGTCTTTATCTTCCTTTCAGAATTATATTTTCACTTGGCCCCTGTTCATTTAACACCACGCTTCTGAAAGAAAGATTACAGCTCTGTCAGTCTCTCTATCCCCTATGTATTACAGATAAAAAGCATTATTACAGGAAACTATTATAGTAAAATCACTCAACTGTACAGGAGCTAAAGTAATACTACTTAGTCTGACATCACGGCATTTAATTCCCATACTCTCATTATAGAAACATAAGTGTTTTCCTTTTACACTTCAGAAAATAAGGGCCATCCAGTGATTTTTTTTAAATCCAGTTTTCAATATTAAAGAACATTCACAGTGCAGGACGGTAAGTTTTTATAAACTGTGCAGGTCAGGGTCTTTTTTTAAACCTGCAAGTAAATACTAGTGCTCAGGGAAATGAAGTACTTTTATGGTTTTGAACTGAACTCAGCTACCACACCTTGTTTTTAACTTACAATTAGCTTCTGAGCCAGTAGGTTGTTTTGGAAGTGAACTTGCCACTTTGGTGGTGGATTTGAACGTTTGTATGAACCAGGGCAAAAGGGAGAGGAAATTAATTTGACTGCTGTGAAGACCTACAACTAAGTTTCTTGCCCTTACTTGAATCAAATTACTTAAAACATTCCAGCTCATCCCTAAGAAAATAAACTCAGTCATTTGAACAAACTAACTTTAATTTACCTCATTGTTAATTTAAAGCATGGCATTGCACTTCAAAATCCTTTAGGGAGGGAAATTATTTGTACTCTGAAAATTTTTCACATTTTCCAGGAATGACATTTATAAAAACTCACTGCCTAAACAGTGCAGACCATTGCAGTGCTTTCCCATGCTCTTCCTTTGAACCAGCCCCAGTTTCAGCAGCATTGTAGTTTTCTCTGTGAGCCATAAAGTCAATAAAAGGCCATATGGAGAGTTGTGCAGATCACAGTTACCTTTGAGTTCTGCCTTCAAGATGCAAAGGTGGCTGGGAAAACTCAATATGTTTTTACTGCCTCGCTGTGTGCTGGTCTCCCGTTGCACACAAAATGATGTAAGGAATCTACACACTGAACTGTTGTTGTAACTTCAAGTAAAAAACATGAGATCTGCTAATCGTTACTGTTCTTTAAATAATAGTCTCTGTGCCAGGGAGGTTAAAAGTTATGGTTTCTTTAGTTTCAAGGGGTTCTTAATTACACATTTAGTTCTTAATTCTGCAAGTGTACTTGGTGACATTAGTAATAGACTGAAGTCAAAGGAGCAACTCACATGCAAGGTGGCCCCAAGAAGAGTTTAAAGCTGGCCTTCTGTTCCCCACCATTCTGTAATTACCCAGATTCACAGAACTACTGTTTTATTTACATTTCCAAAACTTACTTTGAGGTCCTGGTTTTCTCTCCATTTTTCCCATACTGCTACAGTTTTACTGAAGATCCAGGGTTTTTCACTAACGTTAACATTACAGAACTCAAGCAATTTGTCAATGTAACTATTCTGCAACTAGCACTAATTCATCTTTGCTATCCAACAAGCTGTCATTTTAATAGCAAGTTCATTTTTCTGAAAGGCTTCTCTACAGGAGAGTGAACAGGCACGTGTGTGGGCATGGGGAAGGATGTATTTACGCATAAGTGAAAACACTTTGAAAATATTGAGCCCAGACATTTCATCTCATGGGAGTGTTGACAGGGGCTGTGGCATTAGAGGTCCACATTGTTCATCTCCAGAGTTCCTGGATGGCCTTCGTGGAGTCCCAGGCACTGCCTCCTTTTCAAAGAAAGAAAACATTCTCAGGATAAGGTTATCGATTTATTGGCTTTGGTTGAGAGAGGTTTTGTTGCTTGGTGGGACTAAACTGAAGAATGATGCAAGCAACGTCATTCTTCTAGCAAGGCTTTCTGTAAAGCAAAGGACTGCAGTTTTTCCTTTAGATGGCCAAATTCAGTTTCACCTAATCTCCTCTGGAATTTGTTTCACAGCCAGATGCCTCAGCCTAAAAAACTTTATCTAATGCTGAAGAGGTTTAGAGCAAAATAAAAATAATCTCACATGTTGTATAATAAAATTTGATTTCAGGAGCTTTATGACCTCTTTGGCTTTATGGTTATTGGCTTTTTTCTAGACAATCTTTGCTGGTCCTTAAACAATGTGTTCTTTAAAGCCATAAGCACAGAGGTCTTGCAGAAAGTCAGACTTGCTCCAGAGCATCCGCCATGGAGAAAAATATCCCAGGGAAACCTTGACTTGGTACTTGCTGTAGCTGAGAAGATGTGTGATTCCTAGGTCCTTGTTCACAGTGCCAGTGCTGAAAGACTCCTGTGTTGTGCTGAAGTTATAAACAATAAATGCAGAAGCAGAAAAGCAAGAAAACTATTTTTTTTCCTTCCGAATACCTCAATAAATAAACTGAATGATGATCTGTTTCTTACAATGGGAATGCTAGAACATGTATGTCTACTGAACTGATCTTAATTCAGCAACTATTTTCCCAATATTCCTTTGATTCTCAACCTTTTCCCCCCTCAGAGTAAACTCTTTCAGCCTATTCTGAAGAATGTCTTTTGAAACATAACCTGCATTTTATAAAGCATTGCTTAAATCTGGCCACTGAAATACAGGTTATGTCATGTAATTTTGCTCTCTGCGAGCTGACATTTTACATAATGAAATATGGTACCTTTTTGCATTAAAAAGCCCCATTGCTGTCCGTTGTTGCCTATTGAAACACTTACAAAAAAACATTTTGCACATCAGTACTAAGACTGCAGATAAGACGCTGTACTGGTTCTAGTTTTTCCTAACAAGAGCATGAGATATACCTGTACGTAGGCAATGGTGTACCTGCAGGTTGCTGGCACACAGCAGGAGGATGTCCTACCACCAATACCAGCCGCAGTTCAAAATGAAGCAGAGCAGCTCGGACAAGGCTGCTTTCAGATGCTTTCAAACCCTTGAAATGAAGTGTATGTGGAATGAAGTTTAGTCTCTCAGCGGGAGTTTTGGAAGAAAATCCAATTTCCACCTTTCAGCAGAGGTGTTAACTTACACATTGAGAGCTTTGCTGGTGTGCTGGGGGAGCGAAGAGGATATTTCCATAGCGTGATCATCTCTATTCACAGAGTCCCTGCGCAGTAGGAAAATACAGCAACAGCCTCCTTGCTCACAGTTTCCAGTCCTGCCTGCCCAGCCAGCTCGGTGCCTCGAGGAGCCCAGGCTCTCTGCTCCCTCTGAAGGCCACGATCACCAGGGACGTTCACCTTCTCTGCCTTTTTCTTCCATCATTATTGCCAGTAACCCTTAAAATTAAGCACTGGCAGCCATTCGCTTAGAGGACTCCCAGCATTTTGGGTTGGTTCTGCCCTTCAGGTCAGAATTATTCTAGTAGAGTTTCTCCCTTTTCCAGCTACTGCTGTATAACAAGGCTTGGGGCTCTTTCGACCTTTTCATTTCACCTTTTAGAAGATGCTAAATCCACCCATCAGTTTTAATCCAGAGTATGACAGCTGAAAGATCAGAACCTGCCTCCCGGCAGCCATTAGCACCTACAAGCACGCATCCAATTTCATTGCAAGTTGTGCCAATAAAAGCATGTTCTGCTTTTGCACTTGTTGAACTGGAGCTTTTTAACATTACCAAAATTAACAATGCAGCTTGTGAATCTTTCTTACTGTTTATCTTTCTGCTTCTTTGGTTTTAAAATTTATCACCACGGGGGAAAAAAAGAATATCTCATCGCTCTTCTGTCAGCTGCTTCCTCAAAATATCGCAAATAATTTATTTTTCCCTATCACTGAGTTGTGGTTGTAGTAGCAGATCTCTTCATAACATGAGGATGCTCCACAGAGCTCATGGATCACCCAGGTTTCCACCCTATGTCTGAGAAACCCAGCAGAGAAAAGGGATAAAAATTTCCAGTTTCCCTCTGCTTGTCTCTGAGCAATCAGGTTGATGAATTTTAATTGCCATTTGTAGAGCAGTTGGACCCAGAGTAACAGTGAGGCATTTTATGGGCTCATGCCACCCTTCTTTGATGGCAGGAGAGAGGGAGTCCTGGGTGGGAACATCTCTCCACCAGCATGACACTGGGGAATTAGCAGCAGTCACAGACAGCATCTTTTGTCCTTCCTGGTTGAACAGAAAGAAGTGGAGAACTTTAAGCCTAGAAAAGCCCAATTTACCTGACCACCATCAACAACATTCTTAAAATTTCACTTAGTATTGGGATGCTCCCAAATCAGTTGCTGGATGGCAACGTGTTTTCCAATAGATCTCTGGTCCCAACCTTAAAAATACTGAGTAATGGAGTACAGGTGGTTATGGAAAAAGTTCAACTGTGGAGGCAAATTACCGTCCCTGTTAAAATGTTAGTAACTCTCCCGCAGCCCAGACTTTGCTGGATACAGCCTTGCCTGGCAGAGGGAAATGGCAGTGTTAGTGGTGCCAAGGCCAGGCGGGCTGGACTAGCCACGCCTGGAGCGTTGCCGTCTTCAGGAAGCCCAGTGTCATTTCATGCATCTGGAACATGTTCCTTCTTCATCGCACGTTTTGACAGCTTCCCTGCCTACTGAATGAGGAGCGTGTGGGTGCTCCCCTGGGAATGACTGCCCAGGAGGAGGGTAGGGATGACAGCAAAGTGAGGGCACTGCCCGTCCTTTATTAGGGGTGGGTGGAGAGTGAGCTGGAAAAGCAATACGTGGATCAAATCCAAGCAATAATGATTCAGTGCTGGCAGTAATTGTAATTCGGCTTGGCAAGGAGCAGGGCACGTAGATCTCATGGTGGGGCAGAAGGGCCAGGAGTCATGTTCTGCATGTGGGAAGGCTAAGGGGAGCAAACACGGGGCACTCACTTTGAGGAAGTTTTGAAGCCATGGCAGGGCACTGGTTTTTATGGCACTGGTTTTTATGGTGCCTTGCTCAAACAGACTAGCAGGAACACTGATGAAGCTGATAATCCTGTGTGTTTCAGGTTCTTGATCTCTGCCTCTCTCCTCCCCAGGTCTTCTGCAGTGTGCCAGTCCCTGTTTCTGTCCCCACCCTGAGCAGAATCTGAGAGAGAAGAGGTCCGTCAAGAGCCTCTAGCTCCTTTACAGGAGTGGATTCAAACCCCCATGAGCCTGTCATCTTTGCACCTTAGGCTGTGGTGCAGACACCTACCACCAAACCATGATGCTTTAGCTACACGACACAGTGGAGGACAAGGCACCAAAACTAAGTTTTGCTCCTTTGGCTTCTGACACAAGGTTAATCTGAACCATCTGACACCAGTGCAGTAGACACATCCCATGTTTGGAGTAAGGTTTTTGGCTGCCGAAGAACATATCAGTTTAAGCACTAAAAAAGAAGTAAACTAGAAAAACTAATTTCTATTAGCTGTTTCTAGCAGTAGTGTGCAAAGGAAACCAAACCATATGCTACCACCTTGTCTCAGTGACCTGCTTAAGAATTTTTTTAATCCACCAATCACTTTCAGTCCCATTTGACACAGGCAGAGATCCCCCAGATATGCCATCCTACAAGTTTTAGGTGGACATTAACTTTTACATCCCCAGGGTAGCCCCACAAAGGGAAAAACACTTTCAGTCTCTTATCTGTAACAAGAGGCAAGAACCTGCTAGCCAGTCAGCCCATGTGTAACTGCAAGCACGGCATAAAAGATGCTGCTGCTTGCCTGGCCAGGCAGAGAGGAAATGAGAGATCCAGGAGGGGAAGGGAAGGAATGTAGAGATGCAGGGTCCAACCCCATGGGAAACTTCATTTCCACTGCTCATAGAGCAGCACATTTCAGTGAAGATCAAGATTCAGAGGTGGCCTGGCTGAGACGCCTCCAAGCCTGGGGCAGTGGGGGCTAGTGTTTGGTCCAAGATCAAAGACACCAAAACCAGCTGTGAAATTCCAGTCCAGACTGAATTCCATGCCACAATAAGCATCTGTACTTCAACTTAAATATTTAGTTTGCTTGGTGAGATTATTGGAACTGACTGGCCTTGCCCCTGGATTGTCGAATCATTTCCATCCTGTCTCCTAAAGTCCAAACCAGGTCTTTTAATCCTCAGAAAACTTGAGCAGTTAATATAATGATGTGATCAAAAAAGATGCTGAGCACCAGAAACCTCATAGCAGGAAGTATAAATATATCTGAGTCTTGGCTGCAGGTCCTTTAAGAGCTACCTGTTATTCTAACCGATTCACATCATTTGCACAGTAGGGCTTTTTGCCGGATTGATAAGAAGTTCACTGTAAACAACCATTTCATGGTATTTATATGAATATAGGGTGTCATAATTCTGAGCTTCTCTCATCCCTATGAGAGAAAATATTCAAGGAAGTTACCCAAAGGGCAAGTCACATTTGGATATGGCTGGCATCACTCCAAGAGTGTGTGATTGCCAGAGAAAGGGAATTTACTTGACGAAGAATGAGAATATAGCATTATTTACCAGCTAAGAACTGATCCTGCAGGGAGCAGAACATTGTCTGCCTTGGTATCAGAGGAGACTGAGGCCGCTCCACATCTCAGCCTCAGATTTAATAAACACTGACGTGTTTGCACGGTATGTGCTGGCAAGAGGCATTTCTGTAAGTGCAAGGAGGCAGTTTGTGCATTAGCAAGGCCGGCAGAGACATTTTCTGAGCCACTTCAGTATCAGAGTTGTCAAGTGCAACAGCAATATCAAAAGCTTCAGCAGAGATGGGCTTGTTAATGTACGCTGTTTCTGGGCACAAACCATTAGCAGAAGGCTACAGTTGCTGGGTTTCAGGGCTTTTGCTCGTCTGAGTTCATCTATCTATCTATGTATCTGTTTATTTACTTTGAAGTAGTAAAAATGACACGTGCACCAACTTGTTCATGTATATGAATAAAAAGGAACTTAACCCCCATGGTCACATTTAGCATACATATTTGAGCATACCTTTATCTTTAACTCCAGAGAGAAATCAGGGCACGGTTGTACACCACAGTTTGTTTTAAAGCATCCACCTTCAGAAAGGGTATCATGCCACCAATCATGTGCCGTTTGTTTAGGAAAGGTGTGGAACAAGGAAAGACTGGACATTGCAAACGTTTTACCACATGGAACCCTACCGGTTACAGAGAACATCAAGAGAGAGCATGTAAGTGCAGCTTCCAAGGCACTGTGGATCACTCCATTAATTTCTGCCTGTTTGTATCCCCCTGGAAAATACTGGCAAGCTTGGGCACAAAAGCAGCATCTTTCTTTCTTTCTTTCTTTGTCTGTGCAAGTCTTCCTCCCACTTCTCCCAGTTGCCTCCAGGATGGTGCCGAAATGGTTTTGAACAACAGCAAGACAGTGCTGCAACTTTAAACTTTAAATAGTCAGAAATTGTTTTTTTCAAGGGTAAATTATCTCCATCCTGGCTAATTGGTACCTGAGTCAAGGCTGACTGAGAAATGAGAAATTTTCTCTTCCCCCTTTTAAAATGTCTACATTATTGTAGGCAATTCATGCCGACTGAAGTCAAGGGAAGCAGGCTGTAGTTGGGTTTGGTTATGTTAACTTTACTTATATGTATTTCTATCACATTTCAGCTTCTACAGGCCATATAACAGCTCCCTGTCTTTGGATAATGAAGCACTTTTAGTCATCTTATTCAAAATTAAAAATATGACATTGCTGTTGTGCCAGATAAGAGATGGATGTATTCTCCAAATTCTTTTATTTTTTGGTGACTAAATTAGAAACAGCCTGGAATGAAGAAAAGATATTTCATTACAGGAGTACAGATAAACGGTATATAAAACCACTACACCACGTGCTTTAGTAAAATACTTGCTGCTGTGAGAAGTACTCTACACTAAAGATTTACTTGAAAATCCTGCACTTCTCAAAGGAGGGTCACCTCTCTACATTTCAAGCAATTTTATTTGCTTCAAAGTGCAAGAGAAAAAAAGTGGAAAATGTCTTTATTTAAGAGTATGTGCTAGCCGGATGCATCGTAGATAAAAATAATGGTTAATAACTCAAAACCAGAAAGGGCAGCAGATTCAGCCTGAATGAATTCAAAAGCTTTGTCAAAGAGAGCAATTCATTTTTGGCAGCTTGAAAGCTTAGAAAGCTGGTAGGGGAAGGGCTGCCAGAAATGTGCTTCTTGGAAGAAGACTTTCTACTGAGGATACCCTTTACAAATCCATCTAACCTTGGTTACCCCTTGGATGTTACTTGCTGCTCGTGCTCTAGCTTAGGACGTGCAGGGCCTGGGTTGAGTTTCTTTTTCTGCCCAATGCCCTGTGTGATTCTGACAATTTATTTAACTTCCTGGGGCTCAGTTTTCCTTGTATAAAATGGAAGTAAAAACCACTACGCAAATCTTCCTTCTGAGCCTCTCCGGCATGGTATCTTACTGTTTCCAGAATAAATTGCTGAAGATTGCAAGGACCATACAAATCTGATCTATAAGGTACGTTGATCTGTAAAAAAAGCTGCTGTAGTTGAACTAAACCATAATTTTCTCCTACAAAACACAACAGTAACATCATGTAAAAAGTCAGTGGAATTATATTGGCACAGGTCAAATCACTATAAAAGAATCTAAGAACTGGTATCTAATGTTGGCAGCACATGAAAAGCTGTGCTCTTTGTTTTGTCATCCTGTGTTAGGATGGCTTAATGTTCAGGAAATTCAGATTTGCAGTAGGGAGTTATATATCCACTGTCTTGTCACAGTATTTGTGATAGTTGGTTAAAGCATCATCCCTCAAGCATTTATTAAAGCAGTTTAAAAAAAATTTTTTAAATGGCAATAAAATACTAAATCACTATCTCATAGCAATTTAGTGACTGTTCTGGTTCTAACAGTTACATACAGTATTTCCTTAGTGCTTTCACTGTTAAAGCCTTACAAAAGGCCACAGTCCCAGTTTTCTCACCTACAGTGAGATGCTGGAGTCTGAACACCATCACGTTAAGCCAAAGGAGATGGAGAACTTTCCACCCCGTAAGACACTGGTCTGCCTATAACTCAGGGAAATAGATCTGAGTTCACGCTGAGCACGTTCTTAGCTGTTAAAGTAAAATCTTCTTCACCTCCCAGGTTTGAAAATGTGGCCCTGTTTTCCAGAGAATATCACTGACCATTTTTTTAAGTTCTGCATAAAATTGGCAAAAGCTCCCGCTGTTGCTGTTAAAATGCAAGAAGAATTCTCATCTGTTTTGCCTAGTTAACTTGGGTGAGTTTTTACAGCATTTCCTCCTGTTATCCTTGGAGGTCTGGTACAATGAAGGCTTTGTCTAACCCCAGCTGTAATTATTGGTAAGAACAGAAAGAAGAGGGAAAGTGGAGGACAGATGAGGAGGACATCCCTTAGGGCACATTGTAATCCGCCTGTGACATTTAGGATGCGGTGTCAAATAGCCGCCTGTTGAGGACACCAAAAGGGCCTTTGTGCTTTGGTGGAGAAACCCAAACTTATCTGGGTTTCGCTATGGGCCAAGGCAGGATTGGGCTTGGATTTGCTTGCTGCCTTATACGAAAAGCCTAATCCGAGAGAAGGAGAGGGAGAAGGTGGTGATATCAAAGCTGCTGTGTCCTGTGTCGGAAGAAAGAAGGAGAGAAGAAGCTGTTTCTACCTGGCTAAGCAGAGAAGGGAAGCAGCATTCGGAGCGAAGAGCTGCCAGGTCCCCAGCAGTCATTGGGCCAGGAGCACAAAATGGGCTTGGACGTGGTGAGGAGCAAATGAAGGAAACGCCACAGCTGTGGAAGATGTACCCCCCAAAAAAGCCAAGAAACCAATGATCTCACAGGGCTGCAAGTCCCAAAAGAGCCGGGAGGTGGGCTAGGGAGAGCAGGTGAGTGTCCCATGAGTGACTGTTGCAGGAGGGGAGGGAGCGACTGGAGGGAAGAAAGGAAGATGCGGATTTTTGGAGATGTTTCTGGGACTCCAGTTGCGGTGAAGGTCTCCTGAAGAGAAGCCAGCAAGCTTTTTGGCAGCCAAGAGGGGAAAAGGGCAGGGTAGGGAAGCAGAAACCAGGAGAAGATGGCATAGAAGACCCAGCTTATGGAAAACAGAAGAACGAAAGGGGACAAGGAAAAATGTCGAGTTTTTGAGCCACCCCTTCTTTCACTTTATTAGGCCCACATGCAAAATCAGCCCATTGGCAGAGCACCTTTGCGGGTCTGTGCACTACAGTTAAGTGTAGTGGTAATCTCAGAATGCCCCACTGCAAGACATGTGAGCTCATCCATGTCTCCTCTGCACAAGGAATGAAACCTTTTTCTCAAAAAAAAAAAAAAAATTAATTGAAGCTTTTTCTTGAAAATTAGTGCTTAGGGTACATCCAAATTACTGTAACCTCCTGTTCTTTCTCAGCAAGTCCAGCCTCAGAGTAACCACGGCAACACCAAGCACCCATTTTCTCTTTTTTCCCCCCAGTTGTAACCACTGTCGGGGAAGTTAGTCCTGGCTTTGCTACAGCACCGGGGAGGCTGCGCATGGCTGCACATGTCTTCAAGCTCAGGCCTTCAGCTGAAAAACTTAAACATCTGTAAATAAAAAGGTTATTTTTCCCCATGAACTTACCTCATTCATATAAAAGTTCTGCTTTTCCCAATAACGACGCTAATTAATGGTTTTTACTTCATTCCCATTGTCACACTCAATCACTTCCCAAAGCCGGAGGCCCTGTCGGTGCCTCCATCACCTTGAGATGCAGGTGAGCTTCTTTTCCCAGGCCCTCAGCCAGCACCAGAGAGAGATGTTTATATTTTTTCATTTGCTTCACTCTCTGTGGATCACTTGATTTTCTCAACCCGAGGCATCCTGCAAGAGTCAAGGTAGTAAATGAACCTGCCTGCTTTATGGTTTGTAGCCATCCTACATGGCTGCCAAATTGCTCTGTGCGGCCACCTCTTTCCTCTGAGGCTCACAGAGATACAGAAGGACCACCAACACGCACACAGCCCCACTACATCAGCTGGTGTCAGCTTCTCCTGGCTTTATCTCCATGAGATTGTGTCCTCAGTCCTGGAGTCCTGTTTGCCTCCATCCGTGATGGGAAGTTGTGCATCGGGTTTTGCCAGTTCTTACTGATGCCACGTGTGGCTTCTGGCACTGGGAGGCATTGCCTCCCTCCTTCCGCAGCTGGCAGTGCTGAGTGCTGAAGGCTGCATGATGGGAGGTGGACAGCAAGTCATTCACCTGCAGTGAAAGCAATAAGCCGGGAAAAGCTCGATTTCCACTCCGGGTGCAACATCTCCACCTTTCACCCAGGTGGCTTTTCTGTCTCGTCAAGACCAAGCATGGAAGAAAATGTTTTTTCAGTGTCAGGAGTGTTCTCAATATGTTTCACCTTTAGCAAAAGCACTCTTCTGCCTGCAAGCTGAAGTGATCCTTATTCTTACAGCACCCCCGTATAACCTCTAGAAGTAAAGGTATGTACAAATATCACAGATAGCTGACAAGCTGAAGACAATTAGTGCTCACTCTCTCTGACCCCCAGTCACACAATCTCTGCTGACCTTCTGCCGTTTTTCCGGCTTCCCTCTCACCAGCATTCCCAATACTGTGTTTTGTTGTGAAAACATTACAAAGTACAGCTCAGTTCATGAGAATCACAATGCAGTCAGGGGCACATGTAGCTGTCACGTCACCGCAGGCTGCAACACTCCCAGAGCATGGTGGCATCACCCCCAGCTCTGCCATCCCTTTTGCACAGGACGGCTCTTGCAAAATTCCTAGGTAATTAGATAAAACAAGCAGGATCCCCTTGGTTTGCAGCAGAACAAATGCTACAAGATTGACCTATGCCACAGGTGCCTTCCCAGGTCTTCACTTTGCTTTGTTTATGGTGCTGTGTTGGAAAGGATCTCTGGGGTGGCCAAAATATCACAGAGACATTGCAGCTGACCCTGTGGCAGTCAGCAGAGCTACTCCCTGTGCACAGAGCGAGGGTGGATGACAATACTGGGCTGCTTGGATAAGGTGTGATTAAAGGAAGATAGAAACAACAGCCTGATTTCATTCTACGGCTTTGAAAGTGTCTCTGTCACTCACCTATTTTTTTCTCCAGGGATTGCTACTGCTTTTCTGCTTTGTCTTCAATGAATAAACCCTTTCCATGAGAAGCTGCATGCATGCATTACCATTTTGTCCATTAACAGCCTTAGATTTGCAGGCTATGAGGCCATTCCTTTCCACAATGACATCAGCCAATGGAGGATGTGATTTATTTTAGCATGATGCAATTCCTTATAATTGGAGTTACATTGCTGCAACAGCCACGGGCTCCCTTCACGGTGCAGAAGGTTTTGATGCAGTGCAAAGGCTCCTCCTTGCGATAACAAAAGAGACATTGAGGGACGTTCTTGACAGACCTCCACTGCCAGTATTAACACAAATCTTGGAAACAACGTTCCAGGCCCAGGAACCGAGAACTGTGCGCCCAACTGCGCTCACCCTACTGACCCCACCGTGCCCAGGGCTGTGGGGTCAAGGCTGAGAGCCACAAGCATCAGCCCATGTCAATATGCATCCACCTGGGTACCGTTACTTACCCTAAACAACAGATTGAGAGCACTTTGGAGAAGGTCAATGCCTTTTTCATTTCCTTGCAAAGCATCCTGCTCTCCTCTGGACACTGCATAAAGCCGGTCTGCCGTTTCCAAGGTGATGCCTGGAGGTGAAGCCTGTTATATATTCTCTTGCAGGTAGCAGCAGCTGTAGCCAAGAGATGCCCTTGGATGGGCCATTGTTTGAAAGGAGGTAGGAAAAAGACAGCAAGAAAAGATCTATTTGTGATCATTTTTTAAAGACCGGTTAAAAAAAAGACAAATTAAGGCATTTATTTTATGACTTGGTGAGTGTTTTCTAATGCGGTTCAAGTCCTTGCATGTGGGAATGAGCATTGTACCTACATTGTAAACAACAAAATTAATCATTTGATCCTCATTTAACTTTGTTCTCTAAGGTGATGGTTACAAATGTTGTTTGTGCCTAATATTAAGTCTTGAGTTGCCTGAGGAAGACTCTGATTTCAAGGTTTCTCACTTTATAAATCAAAAAGTTTATGTTCCTTTCCATGGGCTCCTTAGAGGAAGGGCTTGCTGTGCATGCAGCATTTGGCCCCTCGCTGCCTCTGGGATCTCCTGAAATCTTGGGGAACATTTTCTAAACTTTAAAACATCTTTCTGGAATTTCTTCTCCAGGGTTTTGCTACAAACCAAGAACCACATTTATTTTAAGCTTGATTTACCCTCACTGGAGTCTTTCTGCTGACCTCCTTCAGCTCAAAATTTCATAACACCCTGTGGTTTTGCAAGCAGTGGATGCTTGGTTTAATAGATACATTTCAGTCAGTGTCCTAAGAGAACAAACAGAAAGCTGACCCCAGAAGATGCTTGTCTCCTTTTCGGTTTTCTTTCTGCTAATTCCATGGGGAAACCATAAGCATACACAGTATGCACTTAGATGTAATGGGCTTTTCTTTAAAACATTAACATCTATTCTTGCAGGGTAGTCTTTGATGTCCAGCTAGGTCAGATGAACACCTCATCCAGGCTGCTGTCTGCCTCTGAGCAATCAATGCTAGACATTTTACAGGAAAATTGATAAAACCAGCCCTGGTCCTTGAACACGAACAGTTTGTAGGATAACTTTTCCCAGTCCCACAGAGTTCAAGATAAAATTAAAGGCTAGAGGATGGTAAGCAGCAATACAGCACAGATGTTTGAATCTCTGTCAGCCCATTGAAATGCACTGGAGGTCAGAACAAGACAAGGTCAGCCCCAGCCTAACCAAGAAACTCCTGAAGTTTGGAAAACTGGGAAGGAGGAAGATGGATGGAGATGAAGAGAACTCCAGTCATCTCCCCTCCTCCTTCCAGTCCTCACCAGGAGCGTATCACGGTTGTGGTCATGCAACTGAGCACTCACTAAGCTGGAGGTCTTCTCAACCACGGCCTCTGATGCAATGGAGACTTGTGGAGTCCGGGCTGGTGTCTGTGGTTGTTTGGGCAGCAAAAGGAATAAGTAAGCCATCCACCACAGGAGCATTTTGATTTGATGTTAAAATGCAATAGGCAACAAATGTATTCGTGCCTCTGTGAGCTGGGTGGTTTGTTCCCCTCCTTCTCAGGCACGAACCCCCGGGAGCACCACCGTTCCCAAGGCAGGATTTGCTTTGCAGCAAGAAGACCCAGGGGAACTCTCCTGCTTTGCAGGCAAGATGCAGACCGTGACCTATATTGCAAGGGAAAGACCCTGGGGCAAATTCAGCAACTCATGATTACCTCTTTTTAGCACTGCGTAGCCTGGCACAAGAGTGGCGACGGTGCAGCAGGGCTTGGCTGCCCCTCCCAGCTCAAGGCTGGCCCCATCGCGGCTCTCCCTGCAGCAGGATGGCAACCACGTAAGAGCGGCTGGCAGCTGCGGCATGGTGCCTGAGCATCAGCATGGGGTGCTGCGAAACCTCTGTGTCTACATCCAGCGGCACAGCGCTGCATTAGGTCACGTATTTGTTATTTGTACCCAGAGATATTGGGGTGGGCTGTGGTAGGGAAATAGTGCAAGTTTATTTTCCGTGGAAAACAATGAAAGCCACATGCAAAATCAAAACCACACCGACCTCTGCGCTGTGCAAATGCTAGGCTTATAGCACCTCTGCTTTCTGGCTACGTAAGAATATGTGTATATTTATTTACTGTGCTGAGTCCCAGGCAGCACTGTGGTCCATCCACAGGGCACAATATGCATCTGAATTAAGCTACAAGCATCAGTTTAGCAGCGTTTTGTGTATATAGTCACTGGCAGATTATGGACTTATTATGCATTCGTTCTAACTGGCGCAGGAAGCACCAGGGAGTACCAAAGCTGTTTCGAAATAAATCTCTCTTGACGCTTACGTCTGTTCGTGAAAGTTACGGCCTTTTAATCTGCCTCCAACGTACTGAACTTCTGCAACATGCTTGCTGTTACTGATTTATAATTTTTCGAAGTGCGTTCAGGGCTTGCGACAAGGTGCAAAAGCAGACGAGGGCAAAGGGAAAGAGGCTGCTGCAAGGAAGGGCTGCAGTCCCCTGCCTGGAAGCAGTCACTCTCCCCAGCTTGGGCTACGTCACGTAACGCTGCGGGCTGTGCCCCTTCAGCACCTCTGGGGGTGAGACGATGCCCTGCCCTGTCTCTGGGGGGGCCATTGCTGTTGCCTGTCCCCCCTTCAGCACCCAGCTGCCCACCCAGGAGTGGGCTGTGCATCTGCATCACTGGGAAGCACGAGGGAGGCCACACGTCAAATACCGTGTTCAGTTTTGGGCCCCTCACTACAGGAAAGACATGGAGGTGCTGGAGCGTGTCCAGAGAAGGGCAACGAAGCTGGTGAAGGGCCTGGAGCACAAGTCTGATGAGGAGCGGCTGAGGGAACTGGGGCTGTTTAGCCTGGAGAAAAGGAGGCTGAGGGGAGACCTTATAGCTCTCTACAACTGCCTGAAAGGAGGTTGTAGTGAGGTGGGTGCTGGTCTCTTTTCCCAATTAACAAGTGATAGGATGGGAGGAAACAGTCTCAAGTTGCACCAGGGGAGGTTTAGATTGGACATCAGGAAAATTTTTTTCACCAAAAGGGTTGTCAAGCATTGGACCAGGCTGCCCAGGGAAGTGGTTGAGTCACCATGCCTGGAGGTATTTAAAAGATGTGTAGATTTGGTGCTTAGGGATGTGGTTTAGTGGTGGACTTGGAAGTGCTAGGTTAATGGTTGGACTCAACTATCTTAGAGGTCTTTCCCAACCTAAATGATTCCATGATTCTATGATTTTGGCATTTGCTCAGAGAGCCAGGAGATTTGGGTGCCTCTAGCGTAAATCACCAGCCAAACCCGGAGGCTCTTTTTGAGGCTTCTAGGTGAAACTGGATCTGAACCCAGACTCCAGTTCTCAACCCATCAACCCTCTGGGCCATTCAATTCCCTTACCCGGTCCAGTGCTGTGTGTGCAGACAGATGCCCCAGGTGACTTGTGGAGGGAGCCACCGCCTGCGCCCAGCTGTCCTGGGAGCACAGAGCCTCACTTCGCTGGTGGAGCAGCGGTGAGCGCTGTGCTGCCGGTCTTGCGGTGTGAATCATGAAATGCAATTAAAAATTGTCACAGAGTGTCCCTTTGGGAGCCCTGAGGTAGAAGGAGGAAGGTGAGGGACCAAACCAATAACATCTCTCTAGCCTGATGTTTCTCCTATAGACTGACATCATGAAGACCCGTGTGTCTAGACTGGGATCAGGCGACATGCGCGTTCACAGGGTGTGAGGCACCCACTGGGTCTGTTGCTTTAAATGTACCCCAGTTATTAATTGTATTATGCAGAGCATGTTCTTACATCGCAGCTTTCTGTTTTTACATCAGTTAGTCTAGGAAGTCTTTGCAGCACAAAATTAGGTGCTAATTAAATTGCAGTGGCCGGTACCACCGAGGCGTGCTTGACATCGGTGCTTCTGAAGAGGGGGATGTTAGGCACAGAAATTGTGTTAGCCTTGATGGAAGGAGGCTGAGCAAGCGTTTTGGAGTGGTCGGCCTACTTAACGACCTGTATGTATGTGCATGAGAAGTGGCAATTATATCATGCTGGGGTTGAAAATAAAAGTGAGTGATTCAAGGCACCAGGGCGACATTTGAACGAGGGTCAATATTCACTTTTCACACAGGGCTCTGGCTGCGAGCGCGGTGCAGGCGGGAGGGGATGCCGCAGGGCTGCTGCCGGCCTTAGCAGACGCCGTTAGACCCACTCATGTGCCTGACCCACAGCTCCAGCGCTAGAGAGGAACTGAGGGGGCTGTCGGAGCTAAAGGGCCGATCGCCAGAGCCTGCGCAGGAGATGGGGATCGGCAAAGTCAGCTCACCGGGCACAGGCGCAGCTGAGCATCCTGCAGGCGCTCTGGCCTGGTATACACCTACTCGTTAAATAGTTGCTCTGTTCTTAAGCTGAGTTGGGTAAATAATTTCTCAGCAGTTTCCTTTTTAAAAAAAGAAAAAAGAAAGCTAACCAAGATACTTCACAAGTTCACACTAGTTGTTACACTGAACTGTTTCAGTGATGCAAAAACTCCCACCCACGCTGAAATGGTTAATGTCAATATTTCGAAATTTTATTTTTACATAGACCTTTAGAAAAGAATTTAAGGTTGTTAAAATTGTTTGTCTTGTTCACTGAAAAAATGTGAGAAACTATTTCAGATTAACAGGAAATTATTTCTTCCCTAATTTTTTTGAAGCTGCAGTGGAAGAGCATGCTTACACAGCTCATATTCGCCAAGTTAGTGTGAAGTATGGCATGGTGACTCTGAAGATGTGTTACAGTGACCAAGTCCTAAGAGAATATAAAGGATTCAGATGAAGAGATTTTAAATCCATGCAGGAAGAAGATGGTGTCCGTCAGAGAGCCAGGCTGCCTGCAGAAGGAGTGAGAATATGTTGCAGCCTATGTCAGGTCTCAGCTAAGGCAAATACATGGCTCAGTGGTTATGGCTTTTGGGAGCTACGTTACTTTTCCATTAACCCTATCTAGACTTGAACAGATACGTCAGTCTGTTTCATAGATGTAAACCCAATGGAATTTCAATGTAAAAGTAACGAAAAAGCCATATTCAAAGCTATCTATCAGGATGTGTAATGCTGACAAGCAGCTGACTCTAATCACAGACTCCCCGAACTGCTGCTGATCCAGGTATCCATCACTTGCAAGGAGTAGAGCTCATGGAAATAACAGTGACCTTTCCTCTGAAACCCATCCTCCACTGCTCTCTGCCCCACTGACACCATACTGCACTTTCAGCTTCCTCATCTCTAACTAGCCCGTGCAGGCATGGGTGTTCATCCAGCAGGTTTCGATGCCCATGACTACGCACCCTTTTCTCCAGCCTGGGTAAGAGCTGCCTGCACCATGCGAGGTGTCCCTGCCACCTCCTCCAGTCTTAAGAGAATCACAGAATCACAGAATGGTTTGGGTTGGAAGGGACCTTTAAAAAGATCATGTAGTTCCAACACCCTGCCATGGGCAGGGACACCTTCCACTAGACCAGGTCGCTCAAAGCCCCATCCAACCTGGCCTTGAACACTGCCAGGGAGGGGGCATCCACAGCTTCTCTGCGCAACCTGTTCCAGTGCCTCACCACCCTCACAGTGAAGAACTTCTTCCTTACATCTAATCTAAATCTACCCTCTTTCAGTTTAAAACTGTGACCCCCTGTCTTATCACTACATGCCTTTGTAAAAAGTCCCTCCCCATCTTTCCTGTAGGCCCCCTCTAGGTACCGGAAGGCTGCTATAAGGTCTCCCCGGAGCCTTCTCTTCTCCAGGCTGAACAACTCCAACTCTCAGCCTGTCTTCACAGGAGAGGTGCTCCAGCCCCTGATCATCTTTGTGACCCTCTTCTGGACTCGCTCCAACAGGTCCATGTCGTTCTTATGTTGGGGGCCCCAGAGCTGGACACGGTACTCCAGGTGGGATCTCACCAGAGCAGAGTAGAGGGGGAGAATCACCCACTTTTCCACCAAAGAGTGCATCTCCTCCAGCAAAGCACTGAGCATTTTTGGGTGGGAAGCTGCAGATGCACGTGGCAGAGCAGCTCAGCTGGGGGAAAATGGGGAACCCAGCCGGAGAAGGGGACCAAACCCCTCACTCACAGCCAAGGGACGCTGTCACAGGAGCTGCTCTTGTGGGCTTTCCCCTGCTGAAGCGGTGACTTCTCCCTCTCCACCTCATCAGCCCATGCCCTTCAGGGAGAGTGGCAAACGAACTTTTTAACGATCTGGACTCCCCTCAGTTCCAAAACCCGCAGGACTCATAGAAATGCCCCCCTCAGGAATGGGCCTATCACTTTCTTGGCCAAGTCAGGCCAGCGAAGGAACCCGATGTCTCCTCTGCGGCCAACACCAGCTTCCAGCCACGCATGGGGACAGACCGGTGCTGCTGGCGAGGAACCGGGGGGAAAGCACCGACACATTTCGTACAAGAATACGGACGTTTTATCCTTAATCCTTAGGGGTCTTGAAAGATCAGGATAACTTTGGATAACTTTGCAAATCCTAAGGAAGGCACGGGAGAGGTGGAAGGGCTTCTCCATGCAATGGAGGGGCTCAGAGCAGATGCAAGCCAGCAGCACCTGGCTGCAGCCATGACTTGGGCTGGCAGAGCACAATTACCCGAACTGGCATTTCTCCAGCACCCTGGGATTAACAATCAGGTTCTCATAAGAAGTGTCAGGATACCTAGTACGTCCCCATAAATACTCAACAACATTTTAGAGAGTTAATTTATTTTCCTCTCCTCCTCTCTTCTTCTGCAATTTGCATTATCAGTTGCTAAATATATTACGGCATGCTTTACTCCGATTCACCGCTTCAAAGACCTCCCCGTAGCAATTTTGTAAGTAATTCGCTACTTGATCTTATAACTCCAACACATATTGTCAACCATAGGGATTTTATTTCAGTCCAAATCACCATCCTTTTGAAAGTTAATATCCATTATTTTCCTCTAGTAGATTTTCATCTGCTCTACAGCAGTAGAAAGAAAATATTTCAGTCTAACTGGAACTGTTAGGTGGAGGTCTGTGTAATGGAGACATCCCAATGCTTCTCGTTAATCTCTCCACTGGAGCTGAGGTCATTTGGAAAAATTGAGTTTTCACTTTGCTCATCTCTGATCTCTAAACTGAGGCATAGTTTCTTCCTCCACATGGACCCTAGAGTAAGCAGAGCCAATCATTGTTTAAACACATCCGGCATCTTACCTCCAGGAACAAAATATGATGTGAATTTATAGCGCAGTAGTCCTCAAATCCTCGCTGGCCCACGGGCGAGCGATGCAGTGGCATGCACCACAGCACCAGCAACCACCTTCTGTCACAAGCAAATCCATAGGATCCTGGCAGCTATGCGCAACAGCCAGCTTCAAGAAATCCCTGTTGTCTTGTCCACTGACAACAGTCATGAAGCTGCCTTCCTACATTTTGACCCTTTTGCAATACCAGTTGGATCTATATGAACCAAGTATGCTAGCCCTCGGCAGGGTTCTTGGGAAAAATAGCTTTTGAGGTGGTCTTATGTCCTGAATAGAGTCCGGTCTTTGCCCCTCCAAGTAGCAGCAGCAATATTTTATGGTGTTGGCAGACCCTTGTCTTTCCTCCAGCCAGAGGATGAGGAAAATGGCTTGTCTGGCCTTTGCTCCTGGACTGGTCCACACTGACAGTGCATCTGGCGAAGCCACAACTACAGCTCACGGGTGGTCAAGACCCCGACACGCCACGGCAAGGGAGCAGCCTCGGGGGGAAACACTGCTGCTCACCAGCCACCGCCTTGAAGGGTGCTCAGCTATTTGGTAGAGAAATTAGTATGACAACAAAATAAATATGAATTAAAATCAGCATGAATTGAAATAAATCTGAGCTAGGAGGGGAGGAATTCCTCTCTGGGCCCAGCACAGTCGCTGACAAAGCCCCATGTGCTGTGGTGTGGGGAAGTCAGCAGGAGCTGCGTGTTGTGGTATCGGTGTCCTGCACTGGACTATCACAATTATAAATAAAAATGCTTTCTGAGGAAACAGTTCTTGAAGAAAAATATTTTTCTTTTGAATTATGATGCCTCTGGGTAGCTCTTCATTTCTAGGCTTCCCAGAAAACCCTGAGAGGAGCCTTATTTACTTCTTCACAAGTATTTTGAGAATTTTCTCTTCAACAAGAGGCAGAAGGGTCTTCTCCTCCTAGGTCAGCAGGGTTTGCAACCAAGAGGGGCAGCATTAAGAGGACGAGCCACCACCACTACACTGCAAGGTCGCCAACCCTGAGTGTCCCTTCAGGGCTTGCACCAGGCTGCACTTCTCCCTTTCCACCATCGGATACTTCCAGGGGCTGGGAACCTCCCGGCAGGGTCCCAGCAGACACCACTGCTACGTTTAGTGCTAAATTCAAACTGCCCTTCTGTGAGTTGTACCATTTTGCTGTTCATCCGTCCACCGGTGTGTTGGCCAGGCATTTCTCCTCTTATCTCATCTGTAAGACATAAGGTAAGATATTGGTGTGATGCCTGGCTCACAGCTGAGTGCTGAAGAAAATGGAGAACCACAACTACACGTTTTAATGTTTGCCATTAACCTTGAACGATCCCTTCCTTCTCATACTAGGCCTGTTATTGCAATATACTTCAATATACTAAATACTTGTGTTAAATCCTCTCTAACAGTTCCCTCGTTAGGCTGAAGAAAAGTCAGCTTTCTTCCATATGTCCCACCAAGATCCTTAATCATCTCTATTGTTTTTCTCTTAGCTTCCTTAATATTATCAGTACGCAGCTTAAACAGGAATTGCCAGCTTCATCATCTGCTTTAATAACAAGTGTTCAATAATTGCAGGTATAATTATTCACAACACTGACAAAATTTGCTATTCACCACTAATTTCTTCAAATTACTGAAGGCATAAAGCAAAAATAGGCTAGTTGGAAAGACATTCATTTCTAATCAAGTTTTGTTACTGTTGTTTAATGAACAAAATCTTCAACTGAGCATTCCAACAATATTTTGTTACAGTATAAGAAGAAAGCCAACAGGATGCTGGGTTGCATCAACAAGGATTTTGGTTAGAAACACTAATCCCAGACCTCTGTCAGGATGTGCGTCCACACCAAAACAGTGTGGCATCAGCCAACAACATATTCCCCCACCCTGATTTTATCCTATTTATATGTTTTGATTATTCCCACAACCAGAAAACAGGGAGACATGGCACATAACCCTGAACAAAGAATTGGCACGAAACCACGTGCCCCTTGCGCTGTCACCTTCTCCTGTCCATGGGGTCAGTGCATCCAAGGAGACATTTCCCAGGGGCAGGTCAGCGCTGGATGGTCTCTCCCGTGGGGTCCAGGGGGATGCAGCTGCAGCGCAGGAGGTAGGAGCAACGTAACTCAGTTTGGGGAGGTGAGCTCCAGCCCTGGGAACCCTGTCTGTCCAGAAACAAGCCAAAGCTGCGCTGTCAAACACCAGGCTTGCCGTAGCGACAGCCCCAAACTCTTCCTAAGTGTTGGATCTAAGCTAAAAGAGGCACAGAGAGTTTTCTATCCTAGTGAACTGCACTGCGTCCTGGTCTGGCTAACCATGGCTCTGGGCATCGGTACGGTGTGGACTGGGGAGTGCGGGACATGAGCCCAGGACCGCAGGTATTTCCCAGCCTATAAACCCAACACCTTGCCCCAGGGATCTCTCAGGTATTAAGGGTGCAGGCTTGTGGATATTTGCCAATTCAGATGGGGAAGCCCAGAGGGATGACTGAGGAGGTTAGAGTTGATAGTCTCACTCCTGTCCAGAGTATCCAAGCATTGCAAGTTCAGCTGTAAAATCAGCATATAAGATAGTATAGATATATAAAAGCACAAATATTTGTTTTCAAAAGAGTGTCAAAATAAGCTTTTTCTAGGCATCCTAACAGATATGAAACAATAATAAAACCAATAAAATCCTACACACTAGGTAGCAGTGCTGAAGTATAACAAGAATACACACAGCTTTACTTTCCATTTCTTTCATATCAAACCCATCCTACTTCCCTTCCATTTCCAAGGAGCTGCTGTGCACCTGACACAATTATTTCATTCTGCTCTTCAGATGAATAGGTATTGCCCTGCTCTGGCCCTGTGAAACCCCACTGCTGCCAGAGGGAGCGGTGGGTTCGCAGCAGATCCAGGAAACCGGGTGCCAGCCTTTTCCCTCGGCGTCCCCAAACACATGGCAAACAACAGCCCCGCTTTCACAGGGGAGCAGGCTCCGAAACCAAGGCTCTGCCTGACTTCATGCCTGGGAACCAGGTGGCATTTCTCAAGTCACCAGCTTCCAGCGCCGCTTGAATCGCTCCTCGCTGCTCCCCTCAGACAGCGGCTCTGGGGGACAATTTGCAGCTCCTGCAGACGGCTGTAGAAGTTTATGGAACTGGCTGATTTTTGCTGGTCAAATAAAAAATTGGGTTCAGGGTCCAAGCACCTCCAGCTGGAAATCTCCTTCCTTTCTGAGCGATGGTGACTAGTCACACGGCCGAGCAGCACTGCTTTCCGTGCAATGCTCTCTGCCGTTAAATACAAGAGGTAGGAGAAGGCGAAAATAAAAGGAACACTAGATGGCAAACCTAATAAACTATCTCCACTGACAGAGAGCCCTTGGTATGACAAAAGCACTTCAAATATGTTTTAGCCAGAAGTGTCAGAAAATCAGTCTTTTGCAAGCGTTTCTTCTAATTAGCTCTTTGCAATTCATGAGGCCTCGCGTTGAGCAGACAGCTCTCTTCCCCAGCGGAGTCCTGGCTGCTCCCGCAGCCCCATGCTCAATTTGCTCAGCTAAGGGGTACTAATGCTTCAATATGCAGCAGACATTTTCTTAAATGTTAAGAGACTTAAACAAATTATAACCATCCTATAATTTGGCAGGTTAGAAAAGAAGCTTTTAAAGAGCCTTGTAAAATGAATGACTTAAACCTTCACCCCAGGCTATTTTTAAAATTCATTTGTCTGCACTCTGGCAAGGAGGAAGGCACAAATATATGCATGATCCATGTCAAAAATTTTGATTGCTGAATTAGTTAGAAATAAGCTACGATCTTTGAGGCTGTTAATAAATGATTCGGGGAAATGGTGTTGGAACATTGGTCGCTGAAATAGCCACAGCTTCATACCCTTCCTCCACAGAGCAAGAACTGGAGTGAGATTTATGGAGGAATTTGTGGCAAAAGAAAGAAGCTGTAACACACAACCTCCTTGCAGCAGTGTTTTAACACCTAATTTACACGGTCCCTTCCGCTGCAATGCGTGCACTTTTAATCACGCTAATTATAAAGTGCCCACTTGTCATGATGCTGCAAACCAAGATATGCAAAAATAGCTACACAGGAGTTTGCATAAAAAAGGAATGCCGCCCCATCTACCCCATCCCACAGAGCCATGGGGCATCTATGCTATATGTCTCTGCCATCGGGAGTAGTGTGAACTCATGGAGCACAGCAAGGACCTTGTCTCAGTTGAGATCTTTGCAGCAGGGAGCATATTTGACCCGGCACCTTCAGACGCTCCGCAGGAGCGGAGGGCGATGAGCCAGGGGTTGCTTCTGCTCTGCCACTGCGTGTGCCACCAGGGACTGGGAAGGGCAGAGGGTATGGGAGTAGATATGGAAGGGAAGAATGCTTGCTAAAGGAAAAGAGGGCTAAACTACTGCTAGAGGAAGCAGAGGACCTTCACCTTCCCCAGGCAGCAAGGAGAATCCCTTGCTAGACTTAAATGCATTTTGTGCACTACCTGGAAAACAAGTTTCCATATAAATAATTGAAATGTGTTTAAAATGGATGTCTGCAATTGTTTGTGTAGATAGAGCTCTGAGACCATTAATCCCTCGACCTCTGTTACCCCTATATTAAATCAATATCATAACCTGTGATTTTTCTGTGTAAAGTTTTTAATGCTAATGTCTTGTTCATGCAATTTGAGAAAGGAAACAGGTTTAGAAATAAGCAGTTCCCCATTCACATTTTCATTCATAATGTATCTGCTTTTAACTGCTGTGCCAGAACCTTAAGGTAACATCTAATATGGAAAATAAAAATACATCAAGTATGAACCTACAGTACGTGGGTAGCAGAGTTACTAGTGGGAAGTAAGGCTTTCAGGTTTACGTTGCTGGTGTAATCAAGGGCTTTACTGAATGGAACATGTTGCAACTCTTCAATACCTTTTTGAAATGGTCTTAGAGACCTCCATCTCATTCCTACCAGAACCGGAATAATACACCACATCACCCCTGTATTCATCCTCCACCACCAGCACGGGTGGGACCCCTCTCTGAAGTGACATGTCAGGGTAAAAACTCTTGGACTGCATCTGGACACAGCACCGAAGACTCTCCTTGGGACGGATGGCAATCTCCTCTGGGAAGGCCCAGACCAGATATTCCTGTCCCTCTTACCTTCCCAGAACCCTCAAAGAGAAATTGTAGGAGGACTTAGGATGTCAGAAAGAGTATGAAGCGGCTCTAAAGTATCTCACTGTTAGCAGGCCCTAAGTCAGCTGTAGGAAATATTATTAATTTGGTCTTCAGATGAAACAGAGCACCATGCAAACAGCCAAGTTGGGTTTCACATCATCAGGCAAAAGAGAGATAAAAAGACATAAAATATTTGGAGGTTAAAACATCCTCACAAGCCCAGAGGCTTCTCGCATGCTCCTGAACTAGAGAATAAAATAGATTTAAACAGAACATATGAAATTAGTACTCGCTGCCACCAAGTGTAGATCAGACACAATGCAAGGACATATGTTTCTACAGTTAACAAAAGCTTCGTAGATTGCTTTGCATCACCTGTAAGCATCGCCCCAGAGCTGTGTCACCACCCTGTGAGACCCAACCCAGGCAAATCAAGGTTTAAGCTCCGCAACCAGAACGCAATGGCTCCTTGCAGCAGCTATAGCCCTCCTAGGCTGATCCGTCTGACATGCACCAACACTTATCCTTGGAAATTCCCCTTAGCGATTCCCCTTTGCTGCCTGGCTATTCACACACCACTGGGCTGCAGCCACATCTCTGCACTTTCCTCTGTAGTTCCAATTTCTGGCTCATGATGCTCGACTGCTGGTCCCCACTCCATAGCATCGGTCTCCACTCCAGCGCTCAGGACCATCCTCCCCACTCATCTCTCCCTTCAGTCCAGACACTGCGACACTGCGGGCATCCCCCAGATTACATGTTCCACCTAACCTGTGGAACATGCTTCTTACCTGGCTTCCTAGCCCAGGACTGTGCTTCCCCAGTCCTGGACTTCAGCTTTACAAACTTCGGTATCTGGCTCATATTTCATATTTATCCCTTCTCCTCTCAAAAAATGTGATCCAGAGTAAGACCCCAGGTGAGAACAGCTTTCTGCAATTGCTGCCCGCTTTGTCCCACCAAAGCATCAAATCTGACTGCAGAGCAGAGGGTAGTTCTGATGGATCTGGTATTTCAGCAGAAGCAGACCAAGGGTTTAAATGAAGCAGCAAGGACTCACCCATCAAAACAGTCTATGTGTCTGCACAGCCTTCTGCTTAAAAAACCTGATTGCTGGTTAACAGCAGGTTATTTTATTGCATGACCTTGGCTGTCAATTTAATACGGATTTATGATAAAATGATCCATCGTTACAACTTATTCCACTTGGGCAAAGATGGTATGGCAGAAAGCAATGTAGTCATGAGCTTCTCACAGGATAAAAACAAAAGTGTAATGAAATGGCAAATTGGTCATCTGTATTTTGAAAGGTAACTATTCCATAGCTGTGTGCGACAGTGGGAATAATTTAAAGAGTAAGAAATAACAAAACATTCAGACCCCTCTTAGTTAAGCATTAAAAAAAGTAGAAGGAAATGGATTAGCTGCTTCCTTGCTGCTATAGGCTGCTGGTCTACTTTAGAGACAGTCACAAATTTAACATTATAACCAGGGACATAACAAGAAGCAGCTTGGACCATAAAAAAAGCTGTCTATATAGGTACAAGTTATTCTCCAAAACCCAAAAAGAATCAGTTTTATTTGGATGTGTGGACAACCTGCTGCTCTTTAAGTCTTCAGAGCACTGAAAACATGACCTTTTCCCCCAAAATCCTGTTGAGTCTGTCCTGAGAAAGAGAAGTACTCATATATAAATGGGATGATACTGTCTGTGAGTGAGTTTCTTCCTGCAGGTTGGGCAAGAGTTGGCGTTCCTAAGGGAATCACGGAGGCACTGGCTGCAGAAGACATGGCCGCATTTAGTTGACACGATCAGTCGTCCGCTTTGCACAATCTGGAAGAAAAGAAGCCACAACAGGTGTTTGGGGTAAAGAATTCAGCTTTACTGGTCTGCTGGCACCAGGCTAATAGGACTTGCAGTATCTGGAAACGGTACATGACTACTTGAGTAATAAGGAACCCAAAGATCCTCCAGTGCCATCTTGGAAAGTGTTTCGCCCTCTACGTACACCACTAAGAAATGACTTTGGGTTACAAGCTAGTTTCACCGGCAAACCAAGGTCTGTACTTCAAGCCAGCTGTCTGTAGCCTCTCACATAACCCAACAGTTTCACAGCTCACCCTCTGCCCCGTTCCCCCTTCGACAAAAAAGAAACAAGGACAACACGTGGATCCTTACCTCTGAGTAGCCATCCATGCATATCGGACAGCTAACGGTACCAGACGGCCTTGCGGTAGAGAGAAAAAAACAGAAAGAACATGCATCCATTAATTTCACCGTACACTGAGGGTTACCAATACATAAAACGTCATGTAATCATCCGACTGCACAGACCAGCCGTGATGCATTTCATCTGAAGATCCCTGCGTACCTTTACCTCTCTCAAGCTGTTGCATTTATTAAGCAGTTTGGGTCTGCCTTACCTAAAGGAAACAGCATCTTGGTTTTCATTAGGGGAGGATGCAGCCAGTCACCCTGCTCTGTTATTAGACATAACAGCACTCTCTAGCGCTGTGCAGTATATGTATGGCAGTCTTCACCTTCCACAGGACATAAACAAGAGTTTTGTAACAAAAGCATCTAGCTGTCCTTCGGAAACTATTCATTCTAGAAGTGAAAGAGGTTCTCAGAAATTAAAACATCCCCTATTCTAATTTAGGGCAACATCCCAGCCCAGTAACATATTCATACCAGGAACTCCTTCCTTATAAAATGTGTGATTATATGAAGCATATGAAGCATATTGTCAGACTGTTTGGCTGTGTCTTTTATGTATTGCAAGCATTTCAGTGTATCTCAAGCCATACTGTAAGGTACATTAGATAGGGATTTCACAAACAACAAAACAAAAGTTTGTTTGGGGTTTTTGGGGGTTCTCTTCTAGAAATGCAATTATATTTTAGGTCTGAAGTTTTTGCATAGTAAGCAAAGAGAACCCAGAAGCTTGGAAGAAAACGGTTTCTACTGTATATCAAAAAATACATTTTAGAAAGACACTCTATCTTTCACATACGCATCATTGTCTCTTGGTTCATCTTCATCATCGCTAATCAGTATACAGATATGGAACCTTGGCTGGCCTCTTAGTCTGCGATCTCTCCTTTCTTGTTGATTCTCTGTAAGTTAAAATTGGTGAGTTAGCTATATTATAAAACATATAGCCCTGGAACAATCCTTGAAAAGCATGATTATAAACAGTCTGTAACATTCCCTTTAGTTACTTCACTGCAATAGAGGCTAAAAAAGCCTTTCAACATTTTCTTTATTCAAAGCAGGTATGCCAGTGCTAATTAAAATTATCATCAACTTTGGGCCTACAAAAATTCTGTATTTGGAAAATTAAAAAAAACGTATTTTAAGCAGCTTTGATCTATTCTATTTCAGATACTTTCTACAAGCTCCGATAGTGACCATCAAACACAGATTGGATCCGTTCTCTGAGACACTGGCCAGCCAGATACTTTAGCACTGTGCTTTGTCTTTTGGTAAATGCAGTTTCAATCCATGCTGCCCAGGTTCTTTGGAAAAGACAAAAATAAAATTTAAGTTTAGGCCAATTCCATTATCAAGCGTAAAACGTCAACTTACCTTCAACAATCTTGCATCAACATATGTGGGAAGGGAGAGAAAAGAAAATACAATTAGACTTTGGCGTGCACCTCTAGCATTACATACAAACACCAGGCAAGCTAAGCAATTACAACGCAACAAGCTGAGAAGGGTAGGATATCACCCTCTTATTTTGAGGAAGAATGTTAGAAGCAGTAGTAAATTAGCTGCTGCTCTGAAAATAAGGAAGGGGTTGCTTCTGGTTCTGCTCACACTGCTGCAAAGGGATAGAAATGGAGGCAGCTTACGAAGCATCTGAACACCCTCCTCCCTGCTCCTCAGTTTCAGGACCCTAATCCGATTTAGGCTGGAGGACATTCTTTCCCTCTCCCTCCCCCAAACAGGCCAATTCAGGTGTGACAGCCATAAGCACTTCATCTTAGATTAACAGCTGCCGGAGAAAAAAAATCCCAAACCCAAACCCACTATTGTCTTTGCTGGAACTAGAGCTGGGGCAATGCGGACGACGTTGCCAAGTTTGAGGCCGTTCCTTTGCAAAGGGCTCAGGAACAATCCCAGCAGGAGATACCCCCAGGAGATGCCACTGCTGCTTGTTTCAGGTTTGCACGTCAGCAGTGGCATCCCAGAACTGAGGTTATAAACTACACTGTGGACTGGATCGAATACTATTCCAGCTTTAAAAATAGCAGTAAAAAAAGCAGATTTTTTTAAAGACTTCTTGGAGTAATAAACTTGTGGCTTAACCCCAGCCAGCAACTAAGCACCACACAGCCTCCCACTCACTCCCCCTCAACCCAGTGGGATGGGGGAGAGAATGGGGGGAAAAAAAAAAAAAAAAAGTAAAACTCGACAGATAAGAACATTTTAATAGAACAGAAAGAAACTAGTAATGATAACGCTAATAAAATGACAACAGCAATACTAAAAGGATTAGAATATACAGGTGATGCACAGTGCAATTGCTCACCACCCACCAACCGATGACCAGTTAGTTCCCGAGCAGTGATCCCTCCCAGCCCCGCTCCCCCCAGTTTATATACTGGGCTTGACGTCACACGGTATGGAATAGCCCTTTGGCCAGTTGGGGTCAGCTGCCCTGGCTGTGTCCCCTCCCAACTTCTTGTGCCCCTCCAGCCTTCTTGCTGGCTGGGCATCAGAAGCTGAAAAATCCCTGACTTAGTCTAAACACTGCTGGGCAACAACCGAAAACATCAGTGTGTTATCAACATTCTTCTCACAGTGAACCCAAAACATAGCACTGTACCAGCTACTAGGAAGACAATTAACTCTATCCCAGCTGAAACCAGAACTAGTTTGTACCATGTTCAGCTACAGTTGTGCTTGGCATCTCTCCGACAGGAGTACCTTCAACTGACACTGTAGCTAAACACTTCATATTTGTGAAGTCAAAGACTGTTACCTCCTTCGCTTTTTAAGTCATTCGCCTATATCTTTGATATAGCTATCATAGCTTCAGCTTGAAACTGCATCTCCTTATGTTACAGTAGCCATCACAGTAGCCATACACATGTATTCTCCCCAAGTTCTGGAGCAGCTAGCTATTTTAGATTGCTCTGCCACTATCGGGAAGTGATACGCATAGACGTTGATGCATGCATGGGCCCATTTGGGGTTGAACAGGAACTCTGTCTATAGTGGCAAATCAAAGCCGTCTTTTAACCCTTTAAGCCAGGCTACTTATTGAGATGCCAGAAGACAAGCCCAGACGATGACTTTTTGAAGATCTAAGGCCTTGGTAAACTACGACCCAAACCCAAACCTCGGAAGGATTAAGTTTTACTTCTGCATTCATGACATCCGCTGCCTTTTAATGTACACATCTTCAAATAGAGGTCAAATATGCATTTCAACAGTATTCTTCCATGCCTTAGCATTCGGTTTTCCAGATTCCTCAAGCTTAGTACTTATCCGTAGGATTCTTCATCCACATTCATGACTGCGCCATGACGAGTATAGCAGACTCCCTCTGATCCTTAGACTAACACTTAGTGAACGAGGGGTCTACATCCTTACAGAATGTCATACTTGAAAGGCATTTATCACCATGTCTGTGCAATGAAAAGGCATAGGATCACCGCTAGACTGCTTAAACCGGCTACATTTTTTGTATACACATTTAACTAGCAATTCTTCAAGAAAAGTACCCATGCACATTCACAAGAGTTTGGGAAAACAGGGCGGTATCGCGGTGCCCAAGAAGGGCTTTGCTAAGCTCCAGCTCCAGAGCAGCTTCTCTGTTGACCTGTAACGCATGGCTTTCATGGCATGCCAAGTCAACTTTGAACTTAAAACTTATCCTTGAAGTCGGATTCTATCAGGGAGCACAACACATACCTAATGTGACCACAAGATTTAGATAAGTGCGCTATTCACTACTTACCACAACAGAATCATTGTGAGTTAGATCAACGACTACAGGATCAGAAGATTCACAGGTGAGATCTGCTACTTCCTCACCAGCTTAAAAACAGAACATTAGAGACAAGATGAGAGATGGAAGAGGAGTAAAATTGCCTGCCACTGTGGAAGAGGCTGAGGTATGAGTCAACCTTGCCCTGTCCCTCTCCTCTGCAGCAACATATCCAACATTTCACTCAAGCTTTGCCCTCAGGAGTCCACACAGGGCATTACCACGCTGCCTTCTGCAAGTTGCAATGCAAGAGGAACAGCGGCTGAGCTCCTCACACAGTTCTGTTGTATGACAACAGCTTGCAGGAGGTACACAGCAACAGATTATTCATCTAACATTGCAGAATGTTTATCTCACAGAGTAAAACACAAATCGTATAGGATATAATAATTTTACAGTACCTTGCTGTAAATGTTCCTGTCTCATGTCTCTTCCAACCTTTCATAGTCACATGCACAGCAAATACTGGAAAAGCCATATAATTGCCTGGAGGCCAACAATTGCTTTTAATCTTTCCTAGGATTCCAGGTGGCAATTTAAATATCTCTTTAGGAGGTCAAGGAGGCTTTTGAATTCCTGATACTTCTTCCAGAAAAGGACTGACCAAGTACTGCCTTTCCCTTGAGGGATGAGGCACAACTAACAAACTTCTCATTACCTTCTTAAAACTTGGGAGTTCCCAAACTTAGTTTGCCACTATCTCCAGTGGCAGCTGCAGTGACTCGCAGTTCATTGGACTAGACACTCAGATGTTTGACCTACGCTTGAGTACCCTTCCCACACAACTCATCTATCACCAGTGCTGAATGTATCGCATCTCAGTAACAAACTACAACAGCTCTCAGTAGGCTTGTTGTTTACAGGTGCCACACTAGATGCTTTTTAAAAGAGCAGCTTTCCCTTCCTCCCCAGTAAAGGGCCTAGAAACAGGAAAAAACCCCACACCTTAAGTGGAACCCCAACCCTCCAGAAGCAATTTGTGTTCTTACCAAGTTGAAAAGAAAGCTTACCACTTTCTGCAGGTTCTGCTGGCTCTGCTTCTGAAGTCATTCCTGTGGTTGAAGCCATCAACCTGTTTCGTTTCCGAGCTTGCCTAGAATTAACTGCTCTTCCACGGCGCTTTCGTTGAGTCTAAGGGAGAACAAAGCCTTAGCACCTTCTTTAAGAGGAATATTAATGCGGCCCTCATCTTTGCAGCACTGACAAAAGCACACGGGGATACACAAAACCCTCCCCGAAGGGCTGTCATATGCATCAAATGGTGGTATGGGTCACCCCAACGCGAACGCATCGCATCAGGGAAAAGACATCACCCCAGACCTCTTACCAGCTGGGGCACAAAGCAAAAACATATCGTGAGGGTTTGCAAATGAGAAGACTAGTTCACAATTATATCAGGTTTCTGCTCACACTGTAAGCATTTCTGAACTACTGCTAGCACCAAGACAGATTAAAAATCTTAAGTATCACAGAACATGAAGTTACATGAGGTTTTTATATGCTTATGTTCCAGCATGTTTACCACAAACTCTTAACAACATTTGTACTGGTACCATAAACAACAGGTTTTAAGAATCAGGTTTGCATCAAGTAGTAAAATACTTACTGCGCTCATGTCGTTTCTTGATCTGAAACCACAGAGAGAGAGGTACAAATATCAAAAAATCAATTGCAAGGAAGCTGCAAGTATCAACTCCTTATATTCCTTTAGGTAGCACACTGTTAAAAAAGTCCAGATTTCTCAGGGTCTGAGAACGATGTTCTTCCAACCCTGTAAGAAAAGAAGAGAGAAGATTACCTCTGTGTAATGCTTGTTCTCTCAAATACACCCCCTCTCCAAGATTCCCATTCCTGAGTCACCAGTTTCTGTCCAAAGCTAGAGGAGAAGTCCCAGAGTTTGGTCACTGAGCCTCGGACACCTACAGCTGGGCCTGAAGCCTCAGTCATTCTTGCCCATCTCCTAAGGTAAACACCAGAATAAGCTCATTTATTAGCGGACTAGAAAAATAGTAAGGAATCCCAATTCAGTTGGACTGAAAGCAATGGATGGACTCTTGAGGCAGTGTTTGTGTGGTACTGAACTCTTAAAGCTTGGTCATGGTAAAATTATCGTGTGTGCAACATACACTGAGGAGCTGGGCAGAGGTGGTAGGAGGCCCCCATACAAGGCAGATAACTAATTTTGAAAGAGAAAGCATTACAAATTAGCAGGGAAAGTATTTTCTGTAATAGAAGTAGTAAAGTGGTTATATAGTCTAGGAAACAAGCCTGCAAGACAACTTGCATTTTACTGCACAAAAGACCAAAAAGTCCTTAACAGACAACTCAATGTCCAACGACAGATCCTACAGAAATCTTTGTTCCAAATTCACCTTAAAAAAAAAATCACCTCTTGGCACACAGCTGCTCGTTCATCCAGGGGTCTGAAACCATCTAGAATTCCCTGCCCCCAAATGTTTTTAACAAGTCTGACAGCACAGAAGCCCTGGCAAGCCTTAAAACTAGTGAAGTCATGTAATCCAAAGATAAGTCTTACTAGAAGGCCTACCCCACCGCGGTGAAACAAAAGGAGGCGGCAAGGCAGAAATGCGCTTGCTCCCGATACTGACCTTGCCCTACACTGCAAAGACCAGCACACAGCCCTTCAGAGGGACGGCACGGCCAAAGATGCTCCCTGAGCTGTGACAAGGCAAACCTCGGCGGACACGTGGGAGGACAGGCATTCGCAGGACCATCCACTGCTTTTTGCGACAAAGCCGCTTGACTACTTGAGTCCTCCGTGGTTCCGAACAATCTAGAAGACTTAGCTCGCTGCTCTTGTCACAGTTCTGGATAATTACATCAGCTGAAAAGGCGCAAATTCCTGCAGATGGTAGAGGCCCTTGTCTACTCTGTGTAGACCATGAACATCGTTGTCCCAGAAAAGGGATGGTAAGGGGCCACTGTCAAGGTGTAGGCATCTTGTTATGGCCTCAAAGACAAAAGGAAACAATGCCAAATGGCAGATTTCTGGAGTTGGGGCTTTCCAGGCAATTAGTCTTCTCTAAACAAGAGTTGTAGGGACTTCAGGCAAGACCTGACAAGAGCACCAATGACCACAGAAACACGTCATCTAAAAGCACAAAATAAAATCTCTCCCCTGGCTCCCCCCTCCCCCTTTTTTTAGCCTATGTCAGTAGAAAGCTCAAAACTAATTAGCAGGCTATTAACCTGTTCTCAGATTAAGAACCACTGAGACCATGCAGTGGGATGGAATGGCACTGGCAATCATAACCTTGAGTTAAAGGAAGCCTGACTGATATTTTTCCTCGTAAACTTTCTCTCTGTATTTCTTCAGTCACAAATCTTCAAGCCCAGAGATATATTTACGCACAGTTCTAAGCAACGCAATACACCATTCGACAATTTTCTCCCATTTTTTCATTTTAAAAGTCTCACTGGATTGCAAAGGCTAAAGGAGGGCTAAAGAAAACATCGGACCAATGCTTGTTGAAGATGGTCACCTGACTAATAGAGATGAAGACAAAGCGGAGGCATTGGATACTTTTTCTTTGTCTCAGTCTTCAATAATACTGATAGACGTTCAGCTGCCCAGTCCTCTGAGTCGGAGGACCACGAGTGCAGGAGCAGGGACTTTCTATTTGTGGACACCGACACTGTCAGGGACCAGCTGTATCACCTGAATGTTCACGAGTCCCTGGGGCCTGATGGGATTCATCCCAGAGTACTGAAGGAGCTAGCGGATGTTACGGCAGGACCCCTCGATCATCTGCCAAAGGTCTTGGGAGTCTGGGGGGGTCCCTGCTGACTGGAAGCTATCCGGTGTTGTTATTCCAAACTCAAAAAGGGCACGAGGGAAGCCCCAGGGAACTACAGACCTGTTAGTCTAACCTCAGTTCCTGGAAAAATGATGGAGAAGATGATACTGAATATGATTGAAAGGCATTTAAAGAACAATGCAATCACCAGGCACAGTCAACGCGGGTTCACAAAGGGAAATTCCTATTTAACCAATTTGATATTCTTCTATGATAAGGTCACCCGCCTCGTGGATGAAGGGAAGGGAAGGCAGCGGATGTAGTTTCCTGGATTTTAGTAAGGCTTTTGATACCGTCCCTCACAGCATCCTTCTGGACAAGTTGTCCAGCTGTGGGATGAGCAGGTTCGTGGTGCGCTGGGTGAAGAACTGGCTGAAGGGCAGAGCACAAAGGGTTGTAGTGAGTGGGGCTACATCTGGCTGGTGACCGGTCACCAGCGGTGTTCCTCGGGGCTCAGTCCTAGGGCCGGTTCTGGTAAATGTATTGATCAACGATCTGGGTGCGGGAGTTGAACGCACCATTAGCAAGTTTGCTGATGACACCAAACTGGGAGGTGCTGTTGACCCTCTTGAGGGACAAGAGGCCTTGCAGAGGGATCTACCTAGATTGGAGCACTGGGCTATGGTTAATGGGATGAAATTTAACAAGTCCAGCAGGAATGCTGGATTGTGCACCTAGGATGGAGTAACGCCAAGGGGCACAAGTATAAATGGGGAGAGGAGTGGCTGGAGAGCAGCCCTGCAGAAAGGGATCTGGGGGTGCCGGCCGACAGCAGCGTGCCCCGGCAGCCGAGAGGGCAAACCCCATCCTGGGGTGCATCAAACACCGTATATATAACCAGCCGCTCAGAAGGGCGGTTGTCCCGCTGTACGCAGCGTTGGTGCGGCCTCACCTCGAGTACCGCGTGCTGCTGTGGGCTCCACAATTTAAGAAGGATGTGAAGGTCCTCGAATGCGTCCCGAAAAGAGCAACAAAGCTGGTGAAAGGGCTGGAAGGAATGTGCTGTGAGGAGCGGCCGAGGACACCGAGTTTGTCTAGTTTGGAGAAAAGGAGGCTGAGGGGCGACCTCCTTGCTCTCTGCAGCTTCCTGAGGAGGGGACGTGGAGAGGGAGGTGCTGAGCTCTTCTCCCTGGGATCCAGGGACAGGACGCCTGGGAACGGCTCAAAACTGCACAAGGGCAGGTCGAGACTGGACATCAGGCAGCATTTCTTCACCGAGAGGGCGGTCAAACCCTGGAACAGGCTTCCTGGAGAGGTGGCCGATGCCCCAAGCTGGTCAGTGTTTAAGAGGCATTTGGACAATGCCCTTCACAACATGCTTTAACTTTCAGTCAGCCCTGAAGTGGTCAGGCAGTTGGACTACATGATCATTGTAGGTCCCTTCCAAGTGAAGTTATACTAAAATTTAAGTCAACATCCCCTTTTTTTAACTTAGACTACTTATTATGTACCAGGCTCAACACAGAACCCCCTCCCCCAATATGATCCTTATCAGGTTTGATGAATTCATTTACCTGTGTAGTTACTCAAGCGGTTTTCTCACAAATGTGAGCAAATTGCCTTATGTTGTCACCTGGGACGTAGAAGACTAAGGCTCAGAGTTCGCTCCCTACCACAGAACGCTGGGAACTGACTTTCAGTCTCCTGCTTCCTCAGCACAGGACTCACCTAGGCAACCACTTCTGTAACATTCCGTGTCCAGATAATGTGAGTTCTCTTTGCACACTCATTTTGAACCACTGCAAAACAGTAGGTAGCCCCCTTCCTTCCAGAAAGTAAAGCTGTTTCCCAGCATAGCCAGAACTAGGGCAGAGAGGGTAGGGAAGAACAACGCAACCAGAAGATGCAGAAAGGCATCAGTCTGCCGCAAACTATGATCAGCAGAAAACATACACACTTAATAACGAGTGTTATTAGCAGCAACATAATTCCAAAGAATACATCTACTCACACAGCAGCTGTTCAGAGCCCCCATAAAACACTTGTTCTAAGACTGACTGAATAAATAAGATTTCCAGTAGACCTCTGATGTAGTTTATTTGCATAGGGAAACAATCCTGGTGAACATGCTGCTTAAGTTGCTTATACATACATACCTAAGTGGCCTGCCTGAATAGAAACTTTCTTTCCCTTCTCCTTAATGTGGAGAAACTTCATTAAAAATGAGCAAGAAAGGCAAGAGGGAAAAGAAAGGAACTTTACGGCAACAGCACCTATTTGGAGAAAAGATAAAATAAGCTTGCTTTATGATGTTTTTCAAAGCACTACGTGCCCGGTCATAGGCACAATGCCTCAGCATTCCTCCTCACCCTCTCCCCAGCACGGTGCTTCCTACACGACACACGCGTGCAGCAGGCAACACGAGCTTCGTCAACAAATTAACAGCAGGGATGTACCCCAACACCCCGCCATCCTCTAAAGCGAGCCCTCTCTGTCGCTGGCCCCCGGGCTCCCCCCACTTGCCCAGTCCCAAGCAGGACGGCACCGTCACCCCCTCACCCCTCCTGTCCCAGGCAGCACCGCTCTCCTTTTCCCCATACAACGCACAATGGCCAAAAGAACTAAAAGGTTTGGGCATTTGGGATTTCCCGCCCCCCACTCCAGATCAATTAATACGGCGCAATGAAAAGAACGAGCGCTTCTGATTGATCAAATCGATAGTTTTATTTCCACCTGTTAAAAGAACTGTTTGCCTACCAGCAGAGTCCAACATAGATGGGACAGACAGACATGAATACAATTAAATACAGGAAAAATTGAACTATATACAACAAGACATACATTTACATAATGAAAAAATCTTTATATTATCTATCACTTCTTGCCAATGTAAAACATCACTGGAACTCAAATATATTGGGGTTTCATTTTTTTTTCTTCCCCCAAAAAGAGCATGTAATGCAATTTAGTATTTTTCCATGTACGGAGACCTAAAATTCATTCTGAGATGCACAAAATTTGTGGCACTTCACAGGGTACACAAAAGCTAAAAACTTCTTTGTTAAATATTATATAGTTTGTGATATCTAAATTTCAGTTAGATCTATTTATTGAGACACAAACTATAGAGTGATATTTACATGGAGGGAGTTGTGCAAAGTCATTTTAGGCTATGGCTAGTACACTGTGAAAGATGCACGAATACGTGACTCGCCCTTATGCCCAGAGGTAATCCCCTAAATCCGCTTCTTACTGTCACTCTTGCACAGTAGCCACCCAAGGAAAACTGGCCAGACTTTTGTTTTGTCGGGGTTTTTTTTCTTTTCTTCTCTGTTAAGCTACAGGCAGAAAGTTGTTTCTGTGGCCCTTAAGTATCTTGACAGTTTTAATGTTGGGCTGCTTCTCTTCATGCAATTAATGCTTTAGACAATCTTTAGAATTATTTCATCAATTATCTGCTTCTTGGGACACCAATGCCAGCCGTTGTTCTCACCACACTACCCTAAGACTGCTGTCATCCTTGCCTGTAGTTTATATTACCAATGGGAGCACACAGTAACTAAACACGTGTAACTTTAGCAGTTACCAGACTGCCACGATGCAGAAACTGCATATTCCTGATAAAAGCGCTGAACCAAAGCTATTACAAACCAGGGTGGGGAAGGTACTGCATTTCTTAAGCCAGCCTTTATGGAACAAAACTCTGTAGTACTACATCCAGAAACATCCCTAAATATCCTAATAAAAAACACCTTTACTTTTGGGTTGCAATCTTCAATACAGAACTTGAGACAGCTAATTAGAAGAGCTGCTTTAATTAAAGGCTTCCTACAGACCCCTAGGACAGGTTAGCAAAGACACATCAGGTATCAATGTTAACTAAACACATCCTACAGTTGTGCTGCACTGGAGCACGGAATGGTGCCTCTAATGGGTTTCATAATCAACCAACTGCCAGAAGTTGTCCGAGTTTCATTTTGGACTTTTCCATAGATGTAGCTACTGCAGATGTGGATCATAAAGTACTGGTTTTAATCATCTCATCTACACTTAATTACTGTAATCCTGTTTGTATCAGCTCATCGGGGATTCCACATCAGCTTGCAGATTTTAGCTATAACAGGTTTAAAGCAGACATTTATAACTCACTTCTGGGGAAAAAAAAAAAAGTGACTGGATAACAGTGCATAAACCTGTGTATTCCTGCCTTCCTTAAATAGAGGAATTCTCTCATCCTGGACATTTATCTGAGTTGTCTACTTTTCTAAAAACACTTTTAAAGAAAGCTGGACAACCCTCAGGGCAAAGAGAGATTAAACTTCTCTCTCAAAAAGCTACCACGTCAAGATTGCTACCAAACACATCTTTTAAAGCCTCCACTTCCTAAATCTGTGGCAACACAATTATTTAATTTTTAATCCAATGCACCAGGCTAAAACCAGTCATGTGTCAACAACTGAAGAGAACAGCCAAGTGAATGCACTGAGCTTGAAGCATTACGCTGGGTACGCTTGATACAGTAAGAAGATCTGTAAGTAGTTTGGTATTCAGCTGACAAGAGGACAGCATACAGTTTGCTGCTTATTCATCACTAGCAAGCCTTGGAGAAGACTACATTCTCCTTAGTCATCAGGAGAGCACACTATAGAACAGTAGTAAACCCCAGAGACCATCTCATCACCTCAGAAAATAAATTCAATGTTGTGATTCAAATACAGGAATTCTTGGCAGTTAAAACATTCAAAGAAGCAATTTCACATTGTACATGTTGCAATTTGTCTACACACTTTAGATCTCATGGAGTTCATAAAGACATCTACATGTTCAAGCCTTCTGCTTAAAACACCTGATTGCTGGTTAACAGCAGGTTATTTTATTGCATGACCTTGGCTGTCAATTTAATACGGATTTATGATAAAACGATCCATCATTACAACTTATTCCACTTGGGCAAAGATGGCATGGCAGAAAGCAATGTAGTCATGAGCTTCTCACAGGATAAAAACAAAAGCGTAATGAAATGGCAAATTGGTCATCTGTATTTTGAAAGGTAACTATTCCATAGCTGTGTGCGACAGTGGGAATAATTTAAAGAGTAAGAAATAACAAAACATTCAGACCCCTCTTAGTTAAGCATTAAAAAAAGTAGAAGGAAATGGATTAGCTGCTTCCTTGCTGCTATAGGCTGCTGGTCTACTTTAGAGACAGTCACAAATTTAACATTATAACCAGGGACATAACAAGAAGCAGCTTGGACCATAAAAAAAGCTGTCTATATAGGTACAAGTTATTCTCCAAAACCCAAAAAGAATCAGTTTTATTTGGATGTGTGGACAACCTGCTGCTCTTTAAGTCTTCAGAGCACTGAAAACATGACCTTTTCCCCCAAAATCCTGTTGAGTCTGTCCTGAGAAAGAGAAGTACTCATATATAAATGGGATGATACTGTCTGTGAGTGAGTTTCTTCCTGCAGGTTGGGCAAGAGTTGGCGTTCCTAAGGGAATCACGGAGGCACTGGCTGCAGAAGACATGGCCGCATTTAGTTGACACAATCAGTCGTCCGCTTTGCACAATCTGGAAGAAAAGAAGCCACAACAGGTGTTTGGGGTAAAGAATTCAGCTTTGCTGGTCTGCTGGCACCAGGCTAATAGGACTTGCAGTATCTGGAAACGGTACATGACTACTTGAGTAATAAGGAACCCAAAGATCCTCCAGTGCCATCTTGGAAAGTGTTTCGCCCTCTACGTACACCACTAAGAAATGACTTTGGGTTACAAGCTAGTTTCACCGGCAAACCAAGGTCTGTACTTCAAGCCAGCTGTCTGTAGCCTCCCACATAACCCAACAGTTTCACAGCTCACCCTCTGCCCCGTTCCCCCTTCGACAAAAAAGAAACAAGGACAACACGTGGATCCTTACCTCTGAGTAGCCATCCATGCATATCGGACAGCTAACGGTACCAGACGGCCTTGCGGTAGAGAGAAAAAAACAGAAAGAACATGCATCCATTAATTTCACCGTACACTGAGGGTTACCAATACATAAAATGTCATGTAATCATCCGACTGCACAGACCAGCCGTGATGCATTTCATCTGAAGATCCCTGCGTACCTTTACCTCTCTCAAGCTGTTGCATTTATTAAGCAGTTTGGGTCTGCCTTACCTAAAGGAAACAGCATCTTGGTTTTCATTAGGGGAGGATGCAGCCAGTCACCCTGCTCTGTTATTAGACATAACAGCACTCTCTAGTGCTGTGCAGTATATGTATGGCAGTCTTCATCTTCCACAGTACATAAACAAGAATTTTGTAACAAAAGCATCTAGCTGTCCTTCGGAAACTATTCATTCTAGAAGTGAAAGAGGTTCTCAGAAATTAAAACATCCCCTATTCTAATTTAGGGCAACATCCCAGCCCAGTAACATATTCACACCAGGAACTCCTTCCTTATAAAGTGTAAGTCAGAAACCGACTAACATGAAGAAATATAAATTTCTAAACTTTCTATTTCTGACGAACTCAGTGGGTTACCAAGCTGCAGTTACAGATGTACTTCTCCTGTCTTCAGACTCCAGGACAGCTGTATTGCACGCACACTTAGCAACAGACATAGCTATTCTGCATAAGGAACATATCATACCATAAGTGCCAAATAATATTCTCTATCAGCAAGAAAAAGAGCTTCCTGCCACTTTTAGTTACAAATTAATCTCTATATTAAATGATCACAGTAGCTGCTTTCATAAGTCCTTACCATAAAGACTTGGCTTTATTATGTCACCACCCATGCTAAGCAACAGTTTGTAATTGATTAAACAGAAAGTGTGAGATATCCTGTATCCATAATCATAAATTCAAGCAGTGAGCACTACTAACGTCTATCCCTAGATTCACATACATAATTTAACTCCATTAATTCTCCCATTTTTACTACTCAAACTCTTTATGCAGCAGCTATAATACCAACTCAGTAATTAATCACACTTGATGATAACCTTCATATAAGCAAGAGTAGTCTAACACTACAGAGCAACACTGTACACAGCTCTGTGGCAATCTCCAGCATCAGTACCTTTCTGTGAACGTTAAATACTGCAGGACTGAGTTGTTTCAGCCTTACCTAAACAGAGCAGGAAGGCACATGCTTTAACAGAGAAGCTTGAGATTGAAGGAACAAAATATTACTTTTTTATATTAACTAATCAGTAGGATTTATTCACATACATACTTAACAACCAGAATTTTTAAAAAAATCTAAAAATCCATCGGCAAAATGCACTATGTTTTAGAATAGCATTAGCCCTTTAGGTGGCACATTTAAGACCTGATACCTGAAATTTCCATACTCAAGTTCTCTCCTACATTGCCCTCCAGTAATCTAAAAGGCTCAAAGCACACCAGTTTAATTAAAACCTGTATTTTTGCCCCCAAACACTTTAAAAAAATGTTTATACCACAATTCTAATGTTCTTTGTCTTCCTTAGTCACATGGACACCTGATTTCATTTAATTAGTCTAATACATTGCATCTTCCTTAACATAATGGAGTGCTCCTATAGCAGGAGTTTACTGTTTCTCTGCAGAATGGGGTCTTCACTGTGCAGGCACCTGACCTGAACAGTGAGATCGCCATCTCACATGCAAGCATATCAGAGCTCCATGACATATGTGGGACAGAACAAAACCTGACCACAACTGTATTACCTCCACAATCTCCTTGCAAGTATACCTTGGAAGAACAGTTACCGCTCTGACAGAAAAAGGCAGTTAACTGGTACAGTGTATAGAAAAGCAGTGAATGAATAATAGTTTTTACAGGAATTTGCCAGGCTGCTGCCTGCCAGTCTCGTTGATACGAAGCCTCATCGACACCAGTGAAAACATTTCCATATCTAACATCACTACTACAGCTTTGCATGCAAAGTAAATGCAACACATTATGAGCTATGGCCTGTGACTAATCCTCCCTCCTTACCATAAACACCTCCCCCCCCATATCTTTAAGGTTGCAGCAAAGTTGTACATCTGGCTTAGGCTGGTATTTTATCCTAAAGTGCAAACAGTATCATTTGGTCATCATGTGAAATGTGATGTTGTACTCACTGAAAGAGGGAATTAACTAGAAGAAGTTAAGACTGCAAAGATAAGCCAGGCTATAACAATATAACTTGGTCCTATATGTATACGAAAAGCAAAATTTGGTGTTTGGCAGGTCATAGGGCATACATACTTAGAACTTGCAGTTTCATCTTCCAGTGGTCCCAATTCTCGAGATACTTTATCTGTCACATACACATCATTATCTCTTGTTTCATCTTCATCATCGCTACTCAGTACACAGCTGTCCGACTGTCGCTGGCTTCTTAGTCTGAGATTTCTCCTTTGTCGTTGATTCTCTGTAATTTAATTTTACTAAGTTAGATATTTTTATATCTCTATCCCTGGAACCATCCTTGAAATGCATGATTCTAAGTAGAATATAATGGCTCATAATTTAAAGGGACAATAGTCAGCTGGGTTAAAAGCAATCTTAGTACTTAGGAAACTAGTTTAAGGCTGAACACTTCCAAACATTGTGTATATTCTGCTATGTATCGACACAAAACATTTGCTCTTTTCACCCTACAAACAGCTAAAACATGATCTTAAAGATTCTCGGTGTCCTAAGTTTCATATGGTTATACTACCTGTGAATAGATCTCCCCTATAAAGGGAAGTCAGCTCTTCTGATTTGTACTAACAAAGAATGCTATGCTATTATGTTGAGGACTTGCAACAATTGCTGTGTGATACCAGAGAGAGAGGGGACTGCAGTTTCTAAGTAGCACAGCAAGGTAGCACATACACAAAAAAAGGCCTGGTAAAACAGAGTGCTTTGTTCAGAAAGCTTCAGAAGTGATGGAAGAGATGCTTAAAACTAAAAATGTAGATTATGGAGCTGCTGTGGTTCCTCACTGCTCTAGCCAGGTATGATGCTAAACTATTCCACTCTTTTTGTCTGTGCTTAACCAAACCTCCCCACTCAAAAACACTTCCTATAAAATGAATCTTTTTAAGAACAGTACCGGGAAATTATAAAAATATTTTAAGCAATGTCTCCTTAGACATTTTCATCATCTTCCTCCTGAGTTAAGGAAACTTGAAAATGGACTTAATTGCTCAAGATAAAAGGACATAAAAAATTTCTTATTCCTGGTCTCTAACATCCAAAGGTTAAAGAACTACTGTTTGGTTTTTAACAATTAGGAACCACGTGCAATAATTATCTCTGGAACTCCAGTGTACATGTAACAATAATCAAGCACTAATGAATTAAAATTGCATAAATAGCCACAAAATTAAAGTTCCTTCCTGCATAAGTGTTCAGCTACAACTGTTATTGCAAGTATTTAATTGCTTTTGCTTCATTCAGAGCACAGAATAGATTACATTCTAAAGTAAGCAGCTAACAACATACTAATACATCTCAGATATTATAATCAGAACAAGGTCTGAAAGCTGTAAACAATTAACTTCTTTATACCTATAACTATTAAGACCTAAAGTAGAAAAAAAACCTCCACACTTGTTAATGCTTCTCAGTACTGAATTTCAGGCATGTTAGACTAGAGAATGAAAGCGAATACTATGAACACAAATAACATTCTTATTTAGTTCCTTCAATGCAATAAAGGCTAACAGAAAAAAATCTTCCAACATTTTCTTTATTAAAAGCAGGTATGCCAGTGCTAATTAAAATTATCATCAACTTTGGGCCTACAAAAATTCTGTATTTGGAAAATTAAAAAAACGTATTTTAAGCGGCTTTGATCTATTCTATTTCAGATACTTTCTACAAGCTCCGATAGTGACCATCAAACACAGATTGGATCCGTTCTCTGAGACACTGGCCAGCCAGATACTTTAGCACTGTGCTTTGTCTTTTGGTAAATGCAGTTTCAATCCATGCTGCCCAGGTTCTTTGGAAAAGACAAAAATAAAATTTAAGTTTAGGCCAATTCCATTATCAAGCGTAAAACGTCAACTTACCTTCAACAATCTTGCATCAACATATGTGGGAAGGGAGAGAAAAGAAAATACAATTAGACTTTGGCGTGCACCTCTAGCATTACATACAAACACCAGACAAGCTAAGCAATTACAACGCAACAAGCTGAGAAGGGTAGGATATCACTCGCTTATTTTGAGGAAGAATGTTAGAAGCAGTAGTAAATTAGCTGCTGCTCTGAAAATAAGGAAGGGGTTGCTTCTGGTTCTGCTCACACTGCTGCAAAGGGATAGAAATGGAGGCAGCTTACGAAGCACCTGAACACCCTCCTCCCTGCTCCTCAGTTTCAGGACCCTAATCCGATTTAGGCTGGAGGACATTCTTTCCCTCTCCCTCCCCCAAACAGGCCAATTCAGGTGTGACAGCCATAAGCACTTCACCTTAGATTAACAGCTGCTGGAGAAAAAAAATCCCAAACCCAAACCCACTATTGTCTTTGCTGGAACTAGAGCTGGGGCAATGCGGACGACGTTGCCAAGTTTGAGGCCGTTCCTTTGCAAAGGGCTCAGGAACAATCCCAGCAGGAGATACCCCCAGGAGATGCCACTGCTGCTTGTTTCAGGTTTGCATGTCAGCAGTGGCATCCCAGAACTGAGGTTATAAACTACACTGTGGACTGGATCGAATACTATTCCAGCTTTAAAAATAGCAGTAAAAAAAGCAGATTTTTTTAGAGACTTCTTGGAGTAATAAACTTGTGGCTTAACCCCAGCCAGCAACTAAGCACCACACAGCCTCCCACTCAACTCCCCCTCAACCCAGTGGGATGGGGGAGGGAACGGGGAAAAAAAAAAGTAAAACTCGACAGATAAGAACATTTTAATAGAACAGAAAGAAACTAGTAATCATAACGCTAATAAAATGACAACAGCAATACTAAAAGGATTAGAATATACAGGTGATGCACAGTGCAATTGCTCACCACCCACCAACCAATGACCAGTTAGTTCCCGAGCAGTGATCCCTCCCAGCCCCGCTCCCCCCAGTTTATATACTGGGCTTGACGTCACACGGTATGGAATAGCCCTTTGGCCAGTTGGGGTCAGCTGCCCTGGCTGTGTCCCCTCCCAACTTCTTGTGCCCCTCCAGCCTTCTTGCTGGCTGGGCATCAGAAGCTGAAAAATCCCTGACTTAGTCTAAACACTGCTGGGCAACAACCGAAAACATCAGTGTGTTATCAACATTCTTCTCACAGCGAACCCAAAACATAGCACTGTACCAGCTACTAGGAAGACAATTAACTCTATCCCAGCCGAAACCAGAACTAGTTTGTACCATGGTCAGCTACAGTTGTGCTTGGCATCTCTCCGACAGGAGTACCTTCAACTGACACTGTAGCTAAACACTTTGTATTTGTGAAATCACAGGCTAACTGTTACCTCCTTCGCTTTTTATTGAAGTCATTCGCCTATATCTTTGATACAGCTATCATAGCTTCAGCTTGAAACTGCATCTCCTTATGTTACAGTAGCCATCACTAGTATGTATTCTCCCCAAGTTCTGGAGCAGCTAGCTATTTTAGATTGCTCTGCCACTATCGGGAAGTGATACGCATAGACGTTGATGCATTCATGGGCCCATTTGGGGTTGAACAGGAACTCTGTCTATAGTGGCAAATCAAAGCTGTCTTTTAACCCTTTAAGCCAGGCTACTTATTGAGATGCCAGAAGACAAGCCCAGACGATGACTTTTTGAAGATCTAAGGCCTTGGTAAACTACGACCCAAACCCAAACCTCGGAAGGATTAAGTTTTACTTCTGCATTCATGACATCCGCTGCCTTTTAATGTACACATCTTCAAATAGAGGTCAAATATGCATTTCAACAGTATTCTTCCATGCCTTAGCATTCGGTTTTCCAGATTCCTCAAGCTTAGTACTTATCCGTAGGATCCTTCATCCACATTCATGACTGCGCCATGACGAGTATAGCAGACTCCCTCTGATCCTTAGACTAACACTTAGTGAACGAGGGGTCTACATCCTTACAGAATGTCATACTTGAAAGGCATTTATCACCATGTCTGTGCAATGAAAAGGCATAGGATCACCGCTAGACTGCTTAAACCAGCTACATTTTTTGTATACACATTTAACCAGCAATTCTTCAAGAAAAGTACCCATGCACATTCACAAGAGTTTGGGAAAACAGGGCGGTATCGCGGTGCCCAAGAAGGGCTTTGCTAAGCTCCAGCTCCAGAGCAGCTTCTCTGTTGACCTGTAACGCATGGCTTTCATGGCATGCCAAGTCAACTTTGAACTTAAAACTTATCCTTGAAGTCGGATTCTATCAGGGAGCACAACACATACCTAATGTGACCACAAGATTTAGATAAGTGCGCTATTCACTACTTACCACAACAGAATCATTGTGAGTTAGATCAACGACTACAGGATCAGAAGATTCACAGGTGAGATCTACTACTTCCTCACCAGCTTAAAAACAGAACATTAGAGACAAGATGAGAGATGGAAGAGGAGTAAAATTGCCTGCCACTGTGGAAGAGGCTGAGGTATGAGTCAACCTTGCCCTGTCCCTCTCCTCTGCAGCAACATACCCAACATTTCACTCAAGCTTTGCCCTCAGGAGTCCACACAGGGCATTACCACGCTGCCTTCTGCAAGTTGCAATGCAAGAGGAACAGCGGCTGAGCTCCTCACACAGTTCTGTTGTATGACAACAGCTTGCAGGAGGTACACAGCAACAGATTATTCATCTAACATTGCAGAATGTTTATCACACAGAATAAAACACAAATCGTATAGGATATAATAATTTTACAGTACCTTGCTGTAAATGTTCCTGTCTCATGTCTCTTCCAACCTTTCATAGTCAAATGCACAGCAAATACTGGAAAAGCCATATAATTGCCTGGAGGCCAACAATTGCTTTTAATCTTTCCTAGGATTCCAGGTGGCAATTTAAATATCTCTTTAGGAGGTCAAGGAGGCTTTTGAATTCCTGATACTTCTTCCAGAAAAGGACTGACCAAGTACTGCCTCTCCCTTGAGGGACGAGGCACAACTAACAAACTTCTCGTTACCTTCTTAAAACTTGGGAGTTCCCAAACTTAGTTTGCCACTATCTCCAGTGGCAGCTGCAGTGACTCGCAGTTCATCGGACTAGACACTCAGATGTTTGACCTACGCTTGAGTACCCTTCCCACACAACTCATCTATCACCAGTGCTGAATGTATCGCATCTCAGTAACAAACTACAACAGCTCTCAGTAGGCTTGTTGTTTACAGGTGCCATACTAGATGCTTTTTAAAAGAGCAGCTTTCCCTTCCTCCCCAGTAAAGGGCCTAGAAACAGGAAAAAAACCCACACCTTAAGTGGAACCCCAACCCTCCAGAAGCAATTTGTGTTCTTACCAAGTTGAAAAGAAAGCTTACCACTTTCTTCAAGTTCTATTGGCTCTGCTTCTGAAGCCATTTCTGTGGTTGAAGCCATCAGCCTGTTTCGTTTCCGAGCTTGCCTAGAATTAACTGCTCCTCCACGGCGCTTTCGTTGAGTCTAAAGGAGAACAAAGCCTTAGCACCTTCTTTAAGAGGAATATTAATGCGGCCCTCATCTTTGCAGCACCGACGAAAGCACACGGGGATACACAAAACCCTTCCCGGAAAGGTTGTCATATGCATCAAATGGTGGTATAGGTCACCCCTATGGGAAACGCATCGCATCAGGGAAAAGACATCACCCCAGACCTCTTACCAGCTGGGGCACAAAGCAAAAACATATCATGAGGGTTTGCAAATGAGAAGACTAGTTCACAATTATATCAGGTTTCTGCTCACACTGTAAGCATTTCTGAACTACTGCTAGCACCAAGACAGATTAAAAATCTTAAGTATCACAGAACATGAAGTTACATGAGGTTTTTATATGCTTATGTTCCAGCATGTTTACCATGTTCCAGCATGTTTACCACAAACTCTTAACAACATTTGTACTGGTACCATAAACAACAGGTTTTAAGAATCAGGTTTGCATCAAGTAGTAAAATACTTACTGTGCTCATGGCGATTCTTGATCTGAAACCACAGAGAGAGGTACAAATATCAAAAAATTAATTGCAAGGAAGCTGCAAGTATCAACTCCTTATATTCCTTTAGGTAGCACACTGTTAAAAAAGTCCAGATTTCTCAGGGTCTGAGAACAATGTTCTTCCAACCCTGTAAGAAAAGAAGAGAGAAGATTACCTCTGTGTAATGCTTGTTCTCTCAAATACACCACCTCTCCAAGATTCCCATTCCTGAGTCACCAGTTTCTGTCCAAAGCTAGAGGAGAAGTCCCAGAGTTTGGTCACTGAGCCTCGGACACCTACAGCTGGGCCTGAAGCCTCAGTCATTCTTGCCCATCTCCTAAGCTAAACACCAAAATAAGCTTGCTAGTTAGCGGACTAGAAAAATACTAATGAATCCCAATTCAGTTGAACTGAAAGCAACGGATGGACTCTCAAGGAAGTGTTTGTGCGTGGGCAGGAACCACAGGGAATTGTGTCATAAGCAGCCATCTTCAGAGAACAAAAAATTCTAGATAAGCAGTTTTCTAATCCTCCTCCAGATTCCAACAGGTGGGAACTGAACAGCTTGAGAGGAATCCAAAGCAAGTGGAGCAGAGCAATTTCTCACTCACAGATCTGCAAGAGAATACGAGTTTACAGTAGCTACTCTGGGGTAACAGTACGCGCATATATGCCCCTTCCCACCAGACAGGGAACTGTTAAGCTGAAAGAGGTGAAAAGCATAAAGCCACTTATGAGTAGCTGACATGGTACTGAAGTTCACATCTTAAAGTTTGCTCATGGTACAATTATCATGTGTCCAACACACAAAGAGGAGCTGAGGGGGAACATAGTGGAGGGACCAGGAAAAAAACAGTTACCTTGAACAAGAACTGTAGAATCGTCTTTCCAATACTGACCTTGATCTACGCTGCAAAGACCAGCACACACACTACTAACCTGTTCTCACATTAAGCAACATGGAGACCATTCAGTGGGATGGAATGGCAGTAGTAGTCAATCTTAACCTTGAGTTAAAGGAAGCCTGACTGATTTTTTTCCTCATAAAATTTTTCTCTGCATTTCTTCAATCACTTATTTTCTTAAGACACCCATTAATACTGCATTGTGACATTATTAAAACAAAACATGCTCAATTAAAATGCTTACACTAAATTTAGTACTTCTACTAAGCCCAAAGATATATTTATGCACGGTTTTAAGCAATGCAAAACGCCACTCAATTTTCTCCCTTTTTTTCATTTTAAAACTGACACTGGATTGCAAGAGCTAAAATGAAAGTCAACTTTTTTTTTTTTTGGACTACTTAATATATGCCAGACTTAATCAGTGAGCCCACAGGCAGATTCTGGTCACAGTAGATGAAATTTTCAGAGCTGTTATGCATAACTCCCTCTCCCAATATGAACCTAATAAATTTTGATAATTTTAAGATTTTTTTTTTTTAAATTTCTAAGCTTACATGTGTATAGTTTTTCAAGAGTTTTTCTTGCAAATGTGAGCAACAGCCTTATGTTCTCACCCGGGACACAGAAGACTAAGGCTCAGAGTTTGCTCCCTACCAGAGAAAGCTGGGAACTGACTTTCAGTCTCCTGCTTCCTCAGTGCAGGACTCTCCCACACAACCATTTTCGTAACATTCCGTGTCCAGGTAACGTGAGTTCTCTTTGCACACTTCACTCCACTGTTTCTTAAAGTCTAGATTTCATTTCACTTGTTAAGAAAGCAAGCTCTTCTGCCAACCCTATCAACATTCTTGGGAAGATTCTATTTTACTCATTCCACTGGTTTTTTTTGAATAGGGAACAAGAACTTTTAGAACAAGACCATGCCTAATTCCGCAGTCATACGAAACAAACTGGAGAGACTGTTCTGTGAGCACATTTTCTAGGTGCTATAGGAGTTTCTCTTTCCACATGATTATTATTCATGGGTTTGGAGATTTTAGGAAACAAGGGGAAGAGGGAGGTGAAGCAAGGAGGACACACAGCACAAGGGATGAGGGCAAGGGAGATAATCATCCCTAAACCTAGCACATCTGCTCTTTCCACCTAGTTGCTCAAAGACAAGCTACCATCTTCATCTAACAGCTACAACTGAAATGGAAAATAACTAAGGCAAAGCAGTTTTCCACACACAGCAGGAGGATGAACAAGACGTGAGCAACATATGAGGTATATTAAGAAGTTATGCCATTAGATTCTTTAAAAGTTTATTTCATCAAGAAAGCCAAGAGACATTTGCCTTGATTCCCCTCAGATATCGAACTGGAAAAAATACTTGGACATTAAAAATCTGGGAAATGTTAGTTGGTACAGACATCTGAGGATTATAAGAAATAAACTTTATATAAGCTTATTTTAAATTACAAATTGATAGTTGTTTTTAAATAGAACCTTTTAGAGCAATCTGCACTGCTGAAAGACAGCAAAACCCAAGCCTGATGTATCCACTAGACAGCACAGTTTCAGATGTAAGACACCTAGAAGGTTTCACAAGACCCACTGCTTTTCGGATTTAACAATGAATACACCACAGTGCAATAGTACCTTGACAAAGTGTCTTTAGAAAGGGTTAAAAATACGGGGGGAGCAAGCACCCGGGATGACTCCAAACATAAAACCTTGCACAGATGCTCTTCGGCCACAAGTGGCTTAAGCGCCAAAGACGACCTATCACAGAAGAAAAAGAAAAAACAAAAAACCCCAAACAAAAAACAACCAACCAACCTTACATTTGAAAATTATGGTGAAAAGAAAATCAAAGTAATACACAATAGAACACCTGTCATGCTAAGACACCTTACCCACATTAAATATTCACACACTTCTTTACTAAGATACCAAGGAACAGATTATTTATAGGATTACTACAACACGTCTCAGAGGATCTAATATCAGACCTCAAAGGCAACACAAGACAGAGCCACTTCTCAAACGAAGTGACAGAGCGCACCATTGCTATTTAGATGGTTTAATTTTCAGAATCTTACAACATTGGCAGTAGACATATTATACTTAATGCAAAGAGTACACATAAGGCACAAGTTCTAGGTACTAATGGCTTAAATCTTAACCTCTTTTGAAGCTTCTTCTGAAGAAGAAAGTTGAGAATGGATACCCATCGGGAAGCTCATTACTGTAAAACCAGTTTAAAATAAATCATCACAGGCAGGTTCATCAGTATCAACACAACCCAAATCAGGAGAGTCATGTTTATAAAGAAAATCAGACTGCTGGAATTTATTAGGGCTATGGAAGGAGTCTCATGATCCAGCAGCATTTTTGGCTTGTAAGAACAGACCTCTTCTGGGGGGCTATAGATTCCCACATGTTATTGGCTTACTCAAGAAACTTCACTGAAAATTAATTACCTGAACTGTAAGAATGGGTAGCAAAAATAAAGCCTAGCCTACTTTCTTGAATACACCACAGATCAAGTTAGTAGTGCACAAGAACACAGGTAAACAAAACAGTTCCATGTTTTGCACATTTAGAGACATACTCACCAATAAGAATTCCTTAAAGATTTTCAAAACCTCATGACCACTCCATTTAATAGTATGATTTGTTATACAGGACTAGATAGCCCAAATTAAATTGTAAGGTCTACATGTTCCTCCTCCAGCTGTCACTACAAAGCCCAGCACCAAGACTGGATAATACAAATAAAGTTACTGCATCAACCCCCACTTCCCAACCCATAAGCATCAAGTAACTCCAGCTGAAGCTGTTAGTCAGCTCATCTATTACACTTGTAGCAAGATGCATTCAGACATCAATTCAAAATTCTAGAATTAAGTTCTTAAAAAACAGTAAAAAGGACTTTTTAAATGTGAAAACTTAGGAGATCAACTTAGGAAGCCAATAAATACTTTTAACTTTTACAGACTTTTTACTGCACCACTACAGGACGATACAGTACCAGCAAAAGCCACTCCCCCTTCCTCTCATATGCAGAGCTCTCTCTGCACATGCAATCATTGTTCCTGTTATGTAGCGCTCTCAAAGGCTTAAGTAGTGTTGTCCTCATAACAACAAAGTTCAAGGTTTATTCTAGCTAACTCACTGGCATTTTAAGGACTATATCCACCAACCTTTCTCTGTACAGGTGGATACTTGAGAAAAATAAAAGTAAAGCCATTTAAATTAATAATGTTTACAGTGGGAGTAAAAGAATATTGATTCCCATACTCATCATTTAGGTCTCCTGTTAAATTTTTTCCTCTATAGTTAACACTTTCACTGAGTTCAAGTTGACCTAATTTAACATGTCTGAATTACAATTCAAAAAAATGACTTCTCTGGGCAACACAAAATGAAAACTTTTCTTACACCATTCTGAAAACAAAGTCTAGGTCTCCCATATGCTTAGCATGAATTGAGACGAATGAGCTTAGGCAAGAAGTAAGTGTTTTTACCATGTCTCACTAATACTTCATAATCATGCTAAACATTACAAATACACTAAAGTAACTACTTGAAGAAAGCAATAACATCAGTCTAAATGTTTGGGGTGTTTTGTCACCTGTGCCTTGCACAAGTATACACGGTATTTGTCAAAACATGCTATGCTATGCCTTTAAGACTTTGCTTCTCATTTCTACCCTTAAGACCTCTCTTTGCACTCCTAAAAACAGGAAACACAGTATCAAAAACGCAGCCTGTATAAAAAAAATTTCTGCGGTCAGAAGATGTACATAGCAGTCACAAAGGGCTAGTCTTAAGTTTTTTTTTTATCACAGGGAGCAGCAATCTGCCATTTTACTCTTCCAAAACTTTCGTATCGTGTGTATTTCCAGTACCTTTAAAGACATTCTCATTTTTTCAGATGCACTACACCAACTTTAGAAAAAAATCCAGAAGCTGAGTCTGTTTTATCCAATTAGGTCAAGCAGTTCCATACTACAAAACCTTGGTGAGAGGCACTATAAAAAGAGTAAAAATGAGATAAACAGCCTACCGTAGAGATATACCAGCCTGCCTGCTCTAAGCAGTCTGCTACACATATAGACAAATAAGACATATGTTTATGAGCAGCCTAACAACAACAAAACCCCCCCAAACCAAAACAACAACAAAAAAAACCAAATCCAAAACAAAACAAAGCAGCTAACAAAACGCCCACAGAACAAAACATACCAAAACTTTTCATTGGTCAGATGCCCTATTTCAGAAAGGACAAAAAAAGATAAAGACTAGCCAGACGAAAAGCTCCTCATTGCTCTTACGTGCAGCAGTTTCTCTGAGAGAGGCTACAGCTTACTTTCAGTAGTCCCAAAATCAGATACAGAAGAAAGGAGAAAGAAGTTGAGTCTCTTCACGACCTGTAATGGAGGTGTAGGGGGACGCTGAGGTAGGAGAGAAGCGTTCCCTCCGCTCCTGCTGTCACACAAAACGGGAGGACAGGCTAACAGCCTCACGCAGGGCTACATCCACTGCATGCGCCGAGCCACTCCTGCCCCTCCGTGTGAGAGGAGGAACGCCATCGCCTCTTCTCCAGCACTTGTCTCCCTCAGCCACGTCAGGACACCCTCGCCACGGCCCTCGCAGCAAACGCAGCTTCACGACCCAGCGGGCAGCACAAGCGCCCGAGCAGCCTGTCTGCGAGGACGGGCTCGTCTCCCTTCCCAGGGAACGGGGGGGGCAGAAAAAAGGCCGCAGGCCTGGCTCTCCCCCCCGGACCTCCCAGCTGCCACCGCCCCCGCCGGGAGGGGGGGGGGCAGGAGGGGCCGGGCAGCGGCGCTCGCAGGCCCCGGATCCCCCCGGAGCGGCGGAGATGAAAAAATAAAAATACCCCACAGCCGGGGAAGGGGGGGGGGGAAGCGGGACACGGCCTCCCCAAGCGGAGCGAGGGCAGGCCGGGGGCGGCTGAGGGGGAGCCCCTCAGGGCCGCCACAGCGGCGGGCAGGGCCGTGCCGCCGCTCCGCGCCCGGGGGAAGGGGCTCGGGTCACCGTCCCCGCCCTGGAGAAGCGGGGGGGCGGCCGGCCCGGCCGCGCAGGGCCCAGGTCCCCGCACCGGCGGGAGAAGCCCCGTCTCCCCCCCAGTGCCGGCCCGCCCCTCCCCCACGGCGGCCGGGCGCGGCTGCCCGCCCTCCTGCCCTCTCCCCCTCCTCTTCTATCCCCTTCCCCTCCCTCCCCTCACCTGTCGCCTGCCGCCCCGGGCGCCTCAGAACGACAGGGCGGGCCCGGGGGCGCCGGTGCGGCTCCCGGTCGCCGCTCCCACCCCCACGACGGAGGCCCCCGGCCTGCAGCGCTCACCCTCAACACCCGGCCCGGCAGCGGCGTAGGGCAACGCCCGCCTCCGCTCTCCCGCCATTGGGGGGACCGCGATACTGCAGCTCGTGGAGTGGCTGTCCCGCACGTCAATTAGGAAGCGGTGAAGCGAGCGGGCCCGCCTCTTATCCGGCCGCGGGGCGTGCTGGGAGTTGTAGTTTCGCGGGCCGCTGTGGGCGGAGCGGGCCTGCGGCCTGTGCGGGGCTGCCCGGGGCCTGCCGGCCTTTCCCGGCGGGGTGCCCCGTCCCTCAGGGGTGGCGGCTGCCCCTTGGAAACGCTTCCTCGGCCCCGGGGTTAGTTCGGCCCCGGCGCACCCCGACAGGGGCGGCCGAAGCAGCAACGCTGTGGTGCCGGGGGCAGGCGGGGTGAGCGTGGGGGCTGTGTGGCATAAGTAGCCCAGATCCTCAGTGTAACTCGTTACAGACACTCGCAGAGGATTTTCAATGCCCTCGCCTCACCGTCAAAAAGGGGTTTCCCCAGCTGCTTTGCCTTAATGCAAGGATCATCTGGCCTTTCCTGGATCTTGCTGCCCAGTGCCCAGCCGCTTGCCTGGTTGCTGATAAACTCGTAGCGTTTCCTGGTGACTTCTCTTGCCTTCTCCTCTCCTGGGTGAAGGGTGCTCACGATTTGTACTAGCTATTTTTTTGTGCTTGCCATGCCAACATAACTGTGTCTTTGGTTTCATTTGAATAATAAAATACCTGTGCTCTCTAGGGCAGGTCAGATTACCTGGCCAGGCAGTCACTAAGCATGGGCTTTGCCTCGTTACCTGATTTGGAAGAAGGAGCCGAGTGCCACCGAGCAGCGACCGTCTTACAGGAGGGGTGAGCACCCTGTGCCCGATGCTCATGGCAGGGCTGAAACCCCTTGGTCTTCCTTAGGTGATCTGGGCCTCGTTGCACTGTAGTTGCATGTGAAGGCTTTTGTGGTCTGGCCATTTACACAAGTAAGAGACCTCTGGAATGTGCAGCTTTTGGCACTAAAAGGGTTTCTTAATGAGTCTGTCACTAAGATCAGACAGGTGAAACCTCTGATTTGTAAGTCTGTTTTGTTAGATCATTTAAGAGTCACCCTTCTTCACTTACCCTCCTCTTCTTGGCTGCAAATACTGTAACAGATGTGTAAATGAATGAATCATGAATTATTCATCCACCTGTGTTTCCGTGAAGGGTGATGAGTGTAGTAGAGGCTTTGCTGACTCTCGGTGATCTGTGTGTGGATTAAGCAGGTTGTGGATGGTCTGGGCCACAGACATGAGCTGAGGCAGCAGTGTGAACGCATCTGTATTGCTTCAGAGCTCACCTGACTCCAATGGCATTACAGCTGCTTTTCTAATATAACACTAATGAGTCCGTCCAGACCTTTGCTGGCTCTGTGTTGGATCACTTGAGGTTTCTGTGTGCCACATCTGGAAAAGGAATACTAGACAAGGTGCTCTAGAGGCCAGGGGCAGAGCGGTTCTGGGTAGGATCTACTGCCTCCAACATCAACTTATCTGTGTTTGTCAGGAGGAATGTGGTATTTTTAATGTTATTCTGTGTATTCTGTTGCAAGATCTGTCATCACTGAAAAATCAATAGGCTATAGTGATATAAAATTATCAATATAGGAATATATTGATATATTTCCTAAAAGACTCACATTCTTCTACATTCCTCAAAACATTGATTCTGAAGATGACTTTATGCATCAGATCCTAAAGTAGCAATAGGGCTATTTGTGACTTCTGAAGGAAAAAATTCCACAGCTGGACTATTGAGATTCCTCTATTCCTCAGTCCTTTCATTTGAGAGCAGGGAAAATATGGAGAAGGAAATAGTTATGAATCAGCTTGATTGCAATTCAGTAAGAATTTAGAAAACTGGGCCCAACATCACAGGGGAAGAAGCATGCAGTATGATGGGTTTTTGAAATTTCCATATTACCTACCTAAATACACCTGCCTATCTATTTGCTTAATGATGATTTAATTTCTTTTTTTAATTCTCAAAATGCAAGACACATCAAAAAGTTTAAAAGGAACTATTCCGCTGTGCAATATCACGGACCATGACTGTCAGCCCTGTTAATTGCTAGCTTCTGGAAAACGATAAGGTGTTAGAGTCACCACTTGGTTTTGTTGTTCTGGAATACAATGCAACAGAATGCTGAACAACTGCAAAGGAAGATGATAAGCTCCCTGCCACCAAGGGTTTGTCGTTTTAAGCCATTACAATCCCCTACTACACGTAGCGTCATAGTTCCCTCTTCTCTGTAGTTCTCCTGCTATGATTTCTTCTTTTCACTCTCCTATGTTCCTTAACTCTTTCTATGGAGCGTGAGCCCTATGTTGATTTTGTGGATTACTGTAGCATTTACTTTGAATAAAAAATACAGCACATTTTATCAGCTTGCTGATTGTGGAAGTGATCTTCACAGCTAGATGGCAACAAAAGAATTCCATTAGACTTTCTTAGTAAAGAGTGAGAAATGTAATGTTGTGAGAGGATTAAAAGCAGCTGCCTGACTCTAGTGTCAGCGACAGTCTCCTTCAATTTAAATATTTGCAATAGCCATAATTAAACACTTAGTAACTGGCATCAAGTTAAAGTAGAAATACATTACAAAGTCTTACTGCTCTGCAGATTTTAATTCAGATTTATATCCTCCTTGGCTTTGTGCCTAGAATAAGTCTTGTGGTTTAAAGGCTGTTTTACACAGTATAGAAATTGTTCTGCTTCCACTGTTTAAAGACTGAAGAGATTCACATCTGTGAGTAGACGGATGGTCTGTCTGGGTCACTGAATCTAGACTCTGGCTCCTGAAGGCTATCACATCATCTAAACTTTCTAAACAGTTTTTCCCTCATCCTCTAAAACCGGTGTTGAAACTAGTGATGCAAGAGTTTCACACAGTTACTGTCATGTTAGAAGACATGTTAGGAGCTTGGTCTGACCATGCCTTCTGAAAAGATGCATATGTAAACAAATGTTGCTTGGGTTTTGCCCTCATTTTTACTCTCTTGGAAGATGATCATAGAAAACCATGACATAGTATACAACGATAACAGACATACAGATCTCAACATTCTTACACAGATATTTGCCATTCTGCTGTAGGAACTTCGATGGTAAGGTTTGGGTTTCTTAAAGCTTTTGATTCTAACAACAACAAAAAAGTATCATTATAGTGTAAAAACAAAATTCTATGACAAAAAAATTAACCCATTTTTATTCTGTTGTGCCTGTATGACCCAGATGTTTCTAACCACACTGTAAAGGTGAAATAAAGATTAAAATTCAACCTTGTAGGAAATAGGTACACTGGGAGATTTCCAGCAGGCCTGAATTTGTTCCAAATGTATTTTATTTTACTTCAGAGCGCAATATGCAGACTGTGGCTCCACTTCTTGCTGCCTCATAGGCAGCCATTTTCTGAGCTGTTTCTCTGGCCATGAAGCCACGTTGAAGGATCTTGAACTGTCTTTCCCGACTCTCTTCCAGTTCTTTCCAATGGTTCCATTGCAAAGAATCCTGCAGAAAAGACACACAGATTATCAGACTGCAGATAATACAGTGGTTCTCTTAGAGGATACACTGAACTTCTATTTGATAATCTGGCTGGCTGGCAACACAGTTTATTTGCTAACGTGATTGGGAAAGTTGTCAACATCAAACTGGGCATGATAAGTAGAAAGGTAATTCGAGTGGGTTGCCCAGTTTAAGAGGAATTAAACATGGCTGCAACACTCCTCAAAATGTTAAGTCAAGATAAAACTACATCTGGATGGTTTGTTCCAGGGCTGCTACCTTATGTTCTTTCTTTGCCAAGAGTTTATTAAGTTCTTTATTATGCCAAGAGCCATAAATGAACAGTTGCACAAATCCTATCAGACTCTAGTGGTTTGCTCATTCAAAAGCTGTGTTCACAAGGGAGCATTCCCCCAAAAGCTCAGAACAAACAGAAAAATGCTACTTTTTCATCTGATTCTTTGCATAAAATGATAGAAATTTTTTTCATTAATGGTAGTTTTTCTTATGGTTAGTTTTCTAAATTGCAATATAAATTCTGTTTTATCAAGAATGTAATAGTGATTTATAAATACATGTTACCTTGACTTATATCAGCACAAACCCATTGGGCCCAAAGGGCCACCACAAATGTAACTGCAGCCACAATCTGGAACTTTAAGACAAGGTGTTAGTGTTACTTTTTTTCTACTTATTGAGGAACCTAAAAGGTAGCAGTACTAACTGAATGCCAGATAACTGTTGCATTATAACTAAGGGAGGAATTTTTTTCTATAGTCACCCTAATACCATTTTCAGCAATATGCAGTTCAACTACAATAAAGATGCTGCTGAACATATCTGACCAGAATTGAGCCACTTGCCTGTAGTAACATTTGGATAGGGTCACACAGAGCTGAACAGCACTGATGGAAAATACACCAAACCAGCTGAATAATTTAGAGTAACCTTGTATTTTTTCTATCGTTTTTTTGTTTGTTTGGTTTTTTTAACAGATGTCTTCTTAACATTTGAGCAGAACATAAACAAAACCACTGTGACATCTTAAGAAACTTACTGTTTAAAGCTAAACTCAAGAAAAAGATAAAATCTAACTTCAAAACAACTTTCAAACCCTGGCTTTTTTGCTCATTCATGTGACATCAGAGCACTCATACACACCCACATCAGGTAGTCAAAAGTTCCAGGTGTGAATTTATTATTTCTCTTTGTTTATTTTAAAAATGTCTCATGTTTGTAATTATTTGGCTGCTTTCCTTTGAAGTCTGCATTTATTACTTCTACTTTACTCTGGACTCCATTCAGCAAAGTGTTTAAGCATGTGTTCAAAACTTCAGTTCAGAAAGGCATCCCAATTTAATGCTTTCTTCAAATAGATCTTCAATGTTTTCTTTGCTAAAAGGGGTAGACCTATTTGTCTGTATAAGCACCTATATGTTTTGCTTGCCTGAAAGGGGATTCTGAAGGCAGCAAACATTGATAGTCCGAAAGATTGCACTATTTTGGTTTTTAAACTATACACACTTGAAAAATAAAGTTTTCCTCTTCATTGAATTCAGCTTCATCTAACTTTCTCACAAAACAGGTAAAGTATTATTATTATTTTAATGGATTGGGAGATTTAGTTCTAATTTTACATTGGGCTAGTACAGCTTTTAAAAAGTGATCCCATCATGACTGTTCACTGCAGTGTTCCATATTCTGTGCTACATGTACTATTACTGAATACTATATATATATATATATATACATGAACCAATTCTAAATGTTAGGTATGCATGAGGCAATGGAGAGGCGGCAGGAGCAGCAGTTCCTCACTGCTTGTCTTTAGACACTTGCCAAGGAAACACAACCAGTGTGAACTGGCATAAAGCCTACAAGCCTATTGGTGCTTCCATGCAATGTTGTGGGACCAGGCTGAGGAAAGGCAAGGTAAAAACCATGGGAATGATAAACTGTAACATGCCTTGGGTGAGAGAGGGGGTGAGCATCCCAGTGTGGTGTAATGGGATGTGTGTGATAGGAAGCTGAGAAAGACCAGAGTTAAGAGACAGGGTAAGATGCTGTTTTGATGGGATGAGAGTGTGTGGTAATAAGAGTGGGAAGCTAGGCATTGTACGGATGAGTCCTGCTCTGTGGCAGCAGAATGTGTGACAAGAAGGTGAGGTCAAGGCCATGGTTTGCAGAAACCGTTGCCTATGCAGGAAGCAGGGTGTTGTTATTGCCAGTCATGTATGTCACCATCTGCCTCTGCCCCCTTGCCAGTGCTGGCAGTTGAACAAAGGCCTGTGAACAGCAGGTCTATTGCAGAGCTTTTCTCCTTATGTAACTTCCAGACCTTCCTTGATGTGATGCTGGTTTTCTGGGGGGTAATCTTTAAGAGTCCTGCTTGCTTTTTACGCTCCATTGTTTTTTCTACAATCTTTTTCTGCAGGCTTAAAATGCGTTCATCTTTCATAGGCCTTTCACCAGACTGGGACTTTCTTTTCTTTTCTTCTTGCCTGCAAAATCAAAAAGAAGCAATGAGAAGGCAAAATAATGTCAACCCACAGAATAAATCCTTCTGAGCATATATTACCTTGAAAATAATGAATTTGCCTTTGTTTCTGGGAACCAGCTAGACTCAAAACAGGTTTAAATCATATAGCTTGAATGTGGTATTTACAACTTGCTTCTTGTTGTTTAGAGAACAGCATTACTAAACAGTATAGAATAATTTCTTCCCACAGGATGCCATGATGACAATATCGGAAATATTTCAAGCCTGACGTGACATTCTTTAGAAAAAGCATGTGCAAAACTTGTGATAATACTGCAGCTCTTTGCTTGTGAGAACTATAGAGTTTTCCTTATATCATCATTAGTATTCATCCTGATTGCTGTATTCCTTGGCAAATGAAAGATATTCTTTTCTGTGTAATCTCAATGCCCAGATTCAGAATCTATGGGATGGTGATGTATTAATTAAGGTTAGTTGGTCTAGGTGAGCATAAATTGATAGCACCATGTACAGCATAAAAATAAGGCATAAGAGAGAGGTTATTGGATAGTCTTCCTTTTTTTTCCTTATATTGTAGCTGTTTTTCTGTCCTCTGGAGTTCACATTTTATCTGTTATTGCTTACTTTCACCCAACTGGCACAATTTACTTCACCTTCAGGAAGGTTACACCACATTACATAGTGACTCACTTAACATCCAACTTCTTCTTTTCTTCAACATTGCCCTTGAATTTGGCTCAGTATGATTAAGCTGTAGTATTAATATTATGTCTTGAGCAGCTGTGATTCTCTGGCCAAATTCAAAGCTGAAGTGTCAGACCTACCAAAGAATATACATAACTGTATAATGTATAACCAGGTTAGATCTGATGCCTTCTTTCAGCTGGCAAGGATAATTTATAAAAGGTCCTTTTATATTGCTGTGGTACAACATTACAATTGCTTTTATTGGAAACAAGATTAAGACTCCAAATGACCAAGAGCAGAGTGCACTGGGGCATTGTTCAGCCAATACTGTAACTATTATTTTGTCAGTGGCAGGACTAATTTCACAGACAGGGTGCCCTTTGGAAATGTTTTATGACAGAACTCTTCCCTTATCTCTCGGGTCTTATACCACAGTGTTTGCGGTATAAGGCACACTCTTCTCAAAGAGCTGGAGGAAGGGGAAGAAGGAAGAAGTTCCTTCTGATGCTAAAACTACCAATTTGCCTTAAAAAGTGTCTGTATCAAGACTCCAGGGATCCAAACACTTCTTTCATTTGGGAGAGATGGCTTTTGTCTGCCTTGCTAGCTTCTTCTTTGCTAATAGGAAACTCTCCATAACAGCAGGTATTCTTCAGAGCAGCCATTCCTAGAGTTCCCAAAATCCTCAGGAACTGGATGAAGGGGAGATTTGACCTGTGTTAACATTCTGAAATGTGACTCTGCATTCTAAATAAGGGGCACAGTTTAGCTTGGCTTCTCATTTCCAGTTGCTTTCTTGAGACACTTCCTGAACCTTTCTGCTGTTTGTGTCATCCTATCTGGTTAGGATAACACTTCCTTATACTCCTTAATACTGTGATATACTCTGCTACACTGAGATTAATTTTTAACACTATTCTGTAAATGTAAAAATTATGTACTATCACTGAATCTAACTGAGAGCATGGATTATTTCTATTTGCGTTGTAACAAGGCATTGCATTCCAAGGGATATAGGAGAATATAACAATAAGGTTTTATGTAAATACTTGATGATTAAATATTGTCAGCGGGAATAAGCAACAAAACCTTTCTTTACATGCAAATCCCAATTCTTGTAAATACAACTACAGGAAATACAGCAAGAGGTTTAACATCATGAAGCAGCAGCAGCTGCTTCTGAATTAACATTGAAAATAGTTGCCTATCCTCAGAGTACTATTCAGTCCTCTTCTACATGAAGTCATGTGCCAGTCATCTACACTATTCCAAAAAGCTGCCAGTCCCATAGATTTTCAGATGTCACACCACATCATAACAGAAACTCAAAGAGGGGAAGGAATGAAAAAAGAAATTTTAAAATTCTGTTTTTCTGTGATGATCAGTTGAGAACTTTCAGGACTCAAGATAGAAAAAGTTCATATGATCTCTGTCACCCCATATCATGTATTTCCTAAGGAAGTAAAGTAACAGACAGCAGAATGGGGTAATATATAGTTAGAAAAATCCTTTCCAGATTCAATAGAAAATTATTTGATAATTTATGAAAAAAATATGCAGAAACCATTTTGATTTTACTTTTACATTTATTTACCAGCTACTGGTATTGAATAAGCACCCTGAATGAAAACCAATCTTTAAGAATTGTACTAGTTCCTAAAATGTAATGGCAAATCTTTGGTCCAAAGGAGAATTTGTTAATTTTCTTTTCTTTTGTTCTCAGACAAAAGTCTTCTGTCCCTTTGTGAGTCTGCCATAATTAAAAAAATATTTCCCTACCAAAGACTTTGAAAAAATTTGTAATATTTTTTAAGTCTGTATGTATTTGAAATGGTTTAACAAACTCTAGTTTTTACTTAGTGACCTTGTCAGAAAGTACCTTTTAGTGTTAAGGAATGAGATGAGATTTCTGAATGTGCTTGTGGAAGTTTGTAGTACTGTGGGGTGTATGTATAAACTACTCAGAGGAGGAAAAACAAGGGATTAATGACAGATTCAACAGAATATGGATATAAAAGCAAACAGTGAAAATTTCTTTATCTACCACTGATTTTCTTCTCTATTCACTTGCCATGTAAGCTATGTGTACAGTCAACAGCAGAAAGATTTTGGCTCACTATGATGAAGTACAAAACAATTCTATCAGTTATGGGTAAAATGTGTCTTTCTATTTAAAATAATATACCAGGCATCTTAAACTGCAGTTGACACCCCATATTTGTTGTCTCAATTATTTCCTTAGTAAATATAATGAATTTTAAAAATAAGTAAGTTTTTTTTTTTACTTCACATTTTACAAACTTGTCATGGAGTTTGGCAGTCCAGCGTCTTCTTACTTACATATCCCTTGTAATTATTTAACTATCTATCTGCCCTGCAATTTAAGCATCTGGCCAAATGGACTGTAGGTCCAGTAGGTCATCCGGCCTGTAACTGAAGAAGCAGCAATTCAGCATTAAAGGTTTTCCTGCAGGAAATTAAAACACTTGGAACAGTTGGATAAGGTCTTCTCAGCTGTGTTTAAAAAATGGGGAATTGGAAGATTTGCACAGAGCATTCCTCTTGAAAACTACATTTTGCTCTTCATTTACATTTTCAAACTCCAGCTGTACATCAAAAGTATAAGGCGATGGATGTATGACAGCTCTTAACTGACTCAATACTTGTAGGACATAGAGTAAAGTGGCTACTTGACCATTCTATGCACCAAAATATCAATTTAAGCAGCTAGGACTGTATTTATAAGCTCACCTTACAAAATGGAGTCTTGTGCAATAAACACAAATATATTTTTAAAAGCAGAAGTAGGATTGCCTTATAGTGCAATAAACATTTTTTTTTTTAATTTCCTCATACTCTCAGTCTCAGTGACTAGGACTGTCTGTATTTCACAGTACCTTGCCTTTTTTCTGTCCTGCACTATGTAATTCTTAATTATTGCAGTGAAGAAAATGAATGTATCTTAACTGTTAACAGTTCACTGTTAAGGGAGTCATTATTTTGACATGTAAGAACACTGCACTATTAGATTGATTACTACTTTGTACTAATGTGAGGGATTTTAGCACTCAAAATCTGACTCCCAAAACAATTAACTTACTAAGCACCTAATTTTAGGTGGGGAAGTGATTGTTATTCATAACAGTGTTTTCTTCATTTAAAATAAAGATTACGAAGCTGTATAATCAAAGTTCATTCACAGAATCACAGAATGGCTGAGGTTGAAAGGAACCTCTGGAGGTCATCTGGTCCAATCCCCCTGCTCAAACAGAGCCACCTAGAGCCGATTGCCCAGGACCGTGTCCAGACAGCTTTTGAATATCTCCAAGGATGGAGACTCCACAGTCTTTCTGGGCAACCTGTGCCAGTGCTCAGTCACCCTCACAGTAAAAAAGTGTTTCCTGATGTTCAGAGGGAACCTCCTGTGTTTTCTCTTGTACCTCTTGTCCTCTCATTGGTCACCACAGAGATGAGCCTGGTTCTGTCTTCTTTACAGCCTCCCTTCACATATTTATATTTCTGATCCATCATTGCTGATATATTTCCTCCTTCTGTTTCAGTGCTAGTGAAGAACTCATTACCAGCAGGGGGACTGAGAAACTAAATCTTACTTCCTTATTGCAAACACATACAGAACTCTTAAGTATTTATGAAATTTACGAAATTAATGAAATCACAAATATTATGAAGTACAAAACCAAAGTCCCTTATATTGCTAATTATTCACCTTTTTTCATTATTCTAGGCTATGTTTTTGAAGACCTGAAGCAACAGCCACACATAGGGATAGCATGGCACGTGGTCCCCTGTTGTATTTTTCCACCTCCGTGTGCTGTCCGCCCCTTCCCTCAGTTGTGTGCTACATCACAGGGTTGTGCTGCCAGGGTGTCTTACAGGTTTTGGAGGATGGGGCTCCATTCTCACCTCCTCACCCAGGAGGCCTTTGACCCCCTAAGTCAGACATGGACACTCCAGGGAACACCTGCTTTAGGGAGCTTGTTCTACTTAGAAAGGACTGTCACAGTCATTCATCCATAACCCTCCCTTCTGCTTGTTCTTCTCTTCCTCCTCATAACCAGCCTTCCCCCTTGTCCTCCTGCCATGGCTGCCCTCATGCTATTTCCACCCCTCCCCAGTTCAGGCCAAGAGAGAGGTGTTACCACTGGTGTGTGGTCAGTGCCCCTCGTCAAGGAGGGGTTTGAGCACTGGCAGTGGCAGGGAGAGAAAGGAGTGCTTTGCCACCTTGGCAAACACATCATCGTTTGTAATCCAGTGCTGAGCCCCCAGCATGCTACACAATTACCACTGCGTGAGATGGGGATGTGGTAAACTTTTGTGTTGGTGGGAGTCTGTGCATCTTCTTCAATATGCAAGTGTCAGTTCAGAGTGTCACCCTGGAACTGCAGCTGCTACCTCCATCCAGACTTTGCCCTGACTTGGAGAGGGGAGGAGGCTTGGGCAGCAGGCGTTGTCACGTCACTTGAAAATGAGCAGGAAAAGAAACAAGGCAGGAACATGAGCAGAAACAGAAATAAGGCTGGCTTCCATGTACCTTATGGTACTATGTCATCTCTGTGAGACAAACAAAAGGATAGCGTGGTGTTCACGAGACGGGCTTACAGAGGAGCCAGGAATTGAGTATGTGAAGTTTTGTGAGAACTTGCCTCTGGACAGCTTTAAATTAAATGAATGGTGAGAGCGTGCAGTCCCAAGACCACACTAAGTCCAACTCAAAGTAAAACCCCCGCAAACCACAGATAATGTGGATGGAGGGAGCCTCAGCACCAACTGGTTTGATCTGTTGCTTGGTTCTTACTGCAATAAATTACTTGCAGTAATAGATGTAGCCTCACTGGAATGAAAGGGAATTGTACCTGAAGTATACAGGCACATAACTTTAGTACATTAGCATGTATTCAAACACTTATAAATCTCTTGGTGCTCATGTTTGAAAGCCAACAACTCAGATGTTTGTCCACTTCATACACCAGTGCTGATTTTCAAACTGTGTGAAATTCTAGCAATTAAAGGGACATCCTGCATATATACGGAATTGATTCTTAAGTGTGCTGCAAGCACTCACAAAGCCACTGCTGTGATGGATGTCACGGCTTGCAGTCTATTAAAGGCTGATGTCTCTGTAACTTTTCATGTTCCGTTTCCTATTTTGTTTAATATAGCTCATTATATGCTTGCTCAATGTGCTTATTTTGTGTTGATGTATGTCTGTTTGTAAATGATATTGAAAGGAACCTGCTTGGTAGGGACCCAATTAAACGCCAGCTGACACTAACTAAAGCACATTTGTTTAGCAAAGCTTAGCCTCTATACTTTAGCTGATTAGCAGCAGCCTTCAACATAATGCAATTTAAGATATGTAATTTTATATTGGTGCATAAGGCTATCTTATGAGGACTATTGGTAAGATTTGCTATTCTATCCCTATAATTATAATTCTGTAAACATATTATAATTCATTTATAATTATAAACATATTATAATTCTGTAAACATAAAAATTTGCCTTTTGCATCTCCTGTGCAGCGTATCAATAATACAACCCAAGCAATTAATCACTCACACTGGCTTGATAGATATTTCAGGATTCAAGATCTGTAAATCGGGTTTAACACACAAAGCCTATAGTTTGCAGTAGCAAAGTGTCTAGCATTTGTAAATAGGCCAGCATGCTGTATTCCTGTATTAACAGAAATAATACCATAGATTTGGATTCTAGATGAAAATGCATGCAATATACTCAACATTTCTGGTATACTTTGATGATGCCTCTTTACAGTAGGTGCTTCCAAGTTACATACATAGATTGCCTAGGAGCCATGAAAGGAATGTCTTATCACATCTATAATGAAACTATATTTTCTTTATTTGAAGAGCAAACAGGGTTCCATTAAAATTACTGTATTGCTTATCATGAGTCTGACTAGAAGCTTGCAAATTAAGTGTTTCATTTAATTTGGATTCTACTGTCTTTGGCATGCTGGTCTGTTCTAAAAAACATTTCAAATGTCAGGACAAAAAGTGAATCAAAGTTAGCTTCTCATTCAAGCGTAGCTTATTTCAGGATCAGAGCAGTTTTAGAACTGAATTAAGCCAAAGAGTCTATTTTCAAGGAACCCATCAGTATACAAAATTCACAGACTGCACATCTAGCATAACAAATGATTAAATAGTTACTAGTGAAACAGGTTTTATGTAGTACACAAATTCTTAATGCCTAGTTTGCATCTCTAGTGGGAAGTGGTGGCTTGAGTTGCTCCCACAGGCTTTCACAACACTGAATGTTTAGCGATGAGAATATCTTTCCAGCTACAACGCCATTTCAGGTTCTTTAGTCTTAAAATCTTTTCTCAATATATGCCATAGAAGACAGGGTCACCGATCTATGAAGTCAATCCACTGCAGCTGCAGTTACTGATTCATTAAATTAATTAAACTATCTTCTTAAGTACTAACATAGTAAAACCTCAGTCTGTGGAGATTAACTATCAGCAACAAAAGCAAATTAGAGCTGGGACTAGTGAAAACTGCTGCCTTCTGTAACTGAGATTTAGAACTGGATGATAAATCAGTAACATGAATTGAACTCTAAGAAGCCACCTTTGGTATCTCAGCAATAAACATGCATCTAAGACATGTTTAAAGACCTGTTTTTAGCCTGATAGAATATGTCTTCAGAATGTCAGCCTGAACATCTATTTGCAAAATAAATATGGCAAGACAAGGACTAACCTCTCAAACCCACAACGGGGAAGAGGTGAAAGACAACTTGCGAGAAAACAATGGCAAATAGTCAAGATGCAGTCAAATTGGCGTAAGATCAAGAGGTATGCCATATTTTACACTTTTATACAGGCTTTCTTCCTGCTCAGTTTCATTTGTAAATAGCTTTAACTTAGATTTTAAACTGTGGAAAGAACCTGTCTTCTGCATATGTGAAGCATCTATGATCGTTATGGATCCTTTATGACAATGAATAATGAATATGATAATTAATAATAAATATGAATAATGAATACAGAATTTGATCAGAGAGCCTGTAAGCAAAGAATTTTCTCTTTGATCTACTGCTATAGTATATTTAATTTATAACTTACTATTGTTATCAGAAAATCTCCTTCCTAAAATATTAACCTCTAGAATAAGGCCTGCCTTTTCACATAACAAATGTTCAAGGAAGGAAACTATAGCCCTAATGTATTGGTTTAGATGAAAATGAGAAATCACTTTAAGTGGCAAGCTAGAATGATTCTAATAACATCAAATTAGTTCTGATTAGCTGAAAAGGAACAGAAGAAAGGCAGAACTTCTTTCTCAGTATATAATAATGGCTCTGAATCCTAGGGCAATACTGTCAACACTAGCCTATGGACTGTCTTCAACCATAAATGATGAAAAAGATTTGTTAAATCTGATGCAAATTATTTTCAAGAATAAAAGAAATCCTGGCCCCAGCATAATGATCCACAAAAGTCATACTGATTTATAAAAGGGCAGTATTTTGCTCTCAGCTTGTTTTTCTCCTCAAGGGGCTAGCAAAATATTAACAAAGTTGCAATGTCTTAAATGTCACATGCTGTTTTATACTGACTTTAAAGCAGCTGCTCGTCCAAGTTCTGCTCTGAACAGAGAAATCTGGTCCAGTTTGTCTAGAAGAAGTTGTTCCTTAGCTTGTTTTTCATGAATTATCTGGTCTCTCTTCTCTTCCTCTGCTGCCTTCTGTGCCTCTCTGAGTAGAGCGAGGCGTTCACGTAGTTCCACTATTGACATTTCACAAATTAAACCATGGCCACCAGTCTAGAGAACATGAAATACAGGTTTACATAACACTGTAAATACCAAGGGGACAGAAAATGAGTAAAACCAGAATGTTGTGATTGTGTTCCAAATCATGGTGAATATAATTTGACTTCAAGAAATACAGGGATACCCTAGCCTGTTATTTACAAGCTGTTTTTAAGGTGTAGAGCTTATCTATTGTATGTGTCAAGGCTCATAAAACAATTCATGAAAAAGCATTGAGATATACAGTAGATGAATCATAAATACAACATATTTGCTGTCAAAAAAAATTCTTGTTGACTTATCTTCCAGTTTTAATTAGACTTTTGAAGTTTTAAAATGTGTAAAACTGCATTTTTTTTTTTTTTAGTTTGTAACACCAGAACAGACTTTACACTAAAAAATACACATTTCTTGTATTTATCTATTTCCAAAGTATGGATTTGATCTATGATGGTATCCACTATTTTTATCTGAAAAGACTAGGACTAAACAATGCTTTATATGTAGGAAATTCAGATCTTAATGCCCAAAGTTAAAATATTAAAACCTGAATGTTTAATGAAGGCTTTTAATATCCACTTTGCAATGAGAGTGATAATGAGCCTGATTCTGAGATGTAATGAGAGACTTCTGCACCTTAGTTTGCATACGAAGACAGATAATTTCTATACAGATTTGTCAACACTTGAAGTTTTTGGCCCTTGGTCTTACATATACTCTCACTTTCTCTATGTCTACACATATATATATCTGCATATATCGAAAACCTGCATAAACCCCCACAAATACCAAGCTTCTGTGTAGCCTTCTTTGCAAAATTTAATACATTTCAGCCCAACTAATATTCTTTTGTCTATTTTAACAGTTTTGGTACTCATCTTTGGTGCCTATCTTGTACCATGGCATGTTATAACAGAATATATGGGTGCAGAAGTCAAGATGCTAACCTGACTCTTACTATACAGTTGTATTACATTAAGAGTGAAACACTGGTTAGGATTAATCACAAAGACCTTGGTCTACTTAGTTGCATAGAACTAGTGACAGAAAATTAATGACAAAGTTTGGAAAGGATGAAGGGTGTGTGTGTGGAATCCAAAACAACAACTACTCCTCCAAATTGTATTTCTTAGACTGAAATTAAGTGGTAAAGATAAACATATGGAAGTAAAACTCATTATAATCCTTTTAATGGAGAGAAATTATTCAGTTAAAAAGCCTTCATTTTTTCAAGCAATCCTTTTTAACAGGAAAAAAAGCCCTTGTATTGAATACTGAGCAGGTTGTTGACAGAATAGTAGTCACCTTTCTGCTTTTCAGCTTTTCACAAAACAGAACATGAAGGGGAAGGAAAAAAAAACAGGAAAAGAGAAGGATGCTCTGTCATAGATGCTTAGATTGTCATTTTGGCTGCACGAATTGACCAAGTCAATTCCAGTCCCTCTTCTCTGGTCTGGGATGCCATCTAAGCAATCTAGCATGGTACTCATGCTCCAGTGATCATTCTCTGGCTGTTCAGAGCAGTGTGTCCGTGAAACAGAGGGGAAGCCATGAGAGATGAAGAAAACCATAGGGCGCGGGGGGCAGGGGCAATAAAACCACAAAGTACAGTACGACAAATAACCAGGCTTGTCTCTCTGCTGCTACACCATTGGTGCTTAGGAAGGATTATTACTAGTTAGTCTGAAGAATCCAATGATACAAGCTTGTCAGTGAAGGAGAGCGTGTCTTGGGTTGCCATCCCTGGGGAATCCTCCAAGATTTCCAAGAGTCTCTCCTGCAGTTTTGGTCCTCATAGCTTCTCTTTCTAAAGCTCCAGAAGTTGAGCCAGTAAAAAGAGATCATCACTGTTTTTTCACCTAAAGTCTGTCTCTTCAATTTTGGCTCAGTGGTTTTTGCTTCCATGCTCCTCATGTGTACCAAACATGACCTAAACAATGGTCACCAGTAGCATCAGAAGAAGTAGCATCAGCAGAAGTAGCATCAGCAATCAGATCAATATTAAGCAGTCTTTGTTTTTGCATCTCTGAAAAATGTGTACTACCATGGTTACTGAAACAGTAAATGATCATTTATCTCCTTCTCAGATTTCAATTTAGAGTGAATTTGCAAATAGCAAGTGCTATAATACCTTGCCTCTAATTTAAACTAATCAATGGCCATCAAGATGTATTCACAGGAAGTGAAAGGAAAATGTTTTGCAACAGGGCATATATACCAGCAGTAGTGTATGAGCATGGCAAGCAGACACCAAAAAGGTCGAGGAAAGAGAATTTCCTAGAAGCATAGAATGGTAGAGGCTGAGTATTTTGAGTGTCTGCATTTCAAAAATACTCAGTGAAGACAGTGAAGTGGTTCCTAAAATATGAAAAGTGCTGCACTCATGCACTAGATAATGCTGGTGTTCAAGCACCTTAAGTGCCATCAGGGAAAGAACTGGTACTTTAAAATTATGAGAATGAATGAGAATTTTATGGACACATACTTAATTTCACTAAGCCTGAAAAAGCCTTTTGTCAAAAGGAAGAAACAGGGCAAGCTATCACCCAAAGTGTGCTAATTCACTCAGAGTGCTATTGTTACACTGAGTATAAGGGAACTGTGAAGTTGAGATATAGAATCATAGAATGGTTTGGGTTGGAAGGAACCTTTAAAGGTCATCTAGTTCCTGCCATGGGCAGGGACAACTTTCACTAGACCAGGTTGCTCAAAGCCCCATCCAACCTGACCTTGAACACTTCCAGGGAGGGGGCATCCACAACCTCTCTGGGCAACCTGCTCCAGTGGCTCGTCACCCTCGTAAAAAATGTCTTCCTTATGTCCAATCTAAATCTACCCTCTTTCAGTTTCAAACCATTGCCCTTTGTCCTGTCACTACAGGCCTGGTAAAAAGTCTCTCTCTGTCTTTCTTACGATCCCTCTTTATATATTGAAAGGCCACAATAACATCTCCCCAGAGCCTTCTTTTCTCCAGGCTGAACAACCCCAACTCTCTCAGCCTTTCCTCATAGGAGAGGTGCTCCAGCCCTCTGATCATTTTTGTGGCCCTCCTGTGGACCTGCTCCAACAGGTCCATGACTTTCTTGTGCTGGGGGCCCCAGAGCTGAATGCAGTACTGCAGGTGGCGTCTCACAAGAGCAACGTAAAGGTGGAGTATCACCTCCCTCGATCTGCTGGTCACGCTTCTTTTTATGCAGCCCAAGATATGATTGGCTTTCAGGGCTGCAAGTGCGCATTGCCAACTCATACCAAATTTTTTATCTACCAATGTCCCCAAGTCCTTCTCCGCAGGCCTACTCTCAATCAATTCATCCCCCATTCTGTATTGATACTGGGGATTGCCCCAACCCAGGTGCAGGACCTTGCACTTGGCCTTGCTGAACGTTGTGAGGTTCATGTGGGCACACTCCTCAAGCCTGTCAAGGTCCCTTTCCTCAAGTGTATCAACTGCACCACCCAACTTGGTGTCATCAGCAAACTTGTTGAGGGTGCACTTAATCCCACTATCTATGTCTTTAGGGAAGATATTATATAGTATTGGTCCCAGTACAGACCCTTGAGGGACACCACTCATTACTGGTTTCCACTTGGACATTGAGTCATTGACTGTAAACTCCGGATGCGGCCACCCAGCCAATTCATTATCCATCAGTCCATTCATATCATTCAGGTCCATTCTTTTGTACTTGCAGTATGACCTGTATGGCCACTCCATTTTCAGCAACCTTACACTTTAGTAACCTTACACACAGGATAAACTTGAATTTTCAATGAATTTTTCATATATGACTTGAAACCTGCTGGTTTTTTCTGTTTTTTTTTTTTTTCTTTTTTGAGATGAGCTAGATGGGAAAATGTATTTAAACCCATATTCTGTACTTAGAAACAAACGCTCTATGTGAGGAGGCGACAGCCACTGTAAGTGGCAATGAAATGAACTAGGTTAAAAAATAAGAAAGTACTGACATTCCAGTCACCTTCATTTTCCTGAATGAGAGCCTGCACCACTTTACCGTTGTTGTGATTGCAAAAGTAATGACACTTCCATGTCCAACTACATCATACTGTTGTGTCTTTGCAGCCTACATCTTGCGACTGAATCATCTGGGTAACAAAT